>NW_011495078.1:8498111-8517305 GCF_000754665.1 Bison bison bison | reverse complement strand
CCACAGAGACTAGGGGAGCGAGCGTGAGGGCGTGACCCGGGTTGGGAACATGAGTCCTGAGCTGAAGAACCAGTGTGAAAGCTCAAGTGTGCACACACCTTTAGGCCTCGCCTTCTGACAGATGCTCGGGACTTGTCGTGACTCACTTCCTATTTGTAGCTAAGGCTGGAGTGGCAGGGGGGGGGGGTGGGCCAGGATCATGTGAGACACGCCAGCCGCACTCACGGTGGCCTGCCCCAGGGCGGGTGGCATACCCAAGGCCGTGGGTCTGTCCATTTCATCCTTAGCTCCTCTCAAGGGGCTTGGAGGGGGCGGCCAGGAGTTGGGGGATGGAAACTGAAGCACAGGTGCGAGGTGACTCCAGCATCCAACCCATGGCATGAACTTGCAGGCTGGGAATGGACGTTTTGAAGAGAGGCGTCCTTTGGATCTTGAGAAAGGATCGTTATGCAGAGTGGGGGTTTCACCATTTGGAAGAGTGTCACCAGGGCCACCAAGACTCACGTGTGACTTGAGGGCTTCTGGAGCGGTGGCTTAGGTGCCCTTCCTGTGGGGTGTGCCCTGTGAGAAGCTGGTCCGGTGGGTGCCACCCGGGGATGGGTCTTCCCGAAGGAGCAGCTACATCTTTTAGCAAACCCTCCTCCACCTCCCCGGGGCTTCCCTGGTGGCTCAGACGGTAAAGAATCCACCTGCAATGCAGGAGACTCCAGTTTGATTCCTGGGTTGGGAAGATCCCCTGGAGAAGGAAATGGCAACCCACTCCTGTATTCTTGCCTGTGAAGTCCCATGGGTGGAGGAGCCTGGCAGGCTACAGTTCACGCGGTCACAAAGAGTCAGACACGACTGAGGGACTAACGTTCACTTTCAGCCACACCGTGAAAGCGGGGGGACCCCCTGAGGGTTGTTGGACATGGCCCCAAAGATTTTGCCCACTGCAAAATCTAAACCCTAAAGACTTCTGATTTTCTTTCTTAACAATTCATACGAATTTTTCATCCTACTTCCCAATATGCTCAAGTTTATGTTAATGTTAAAAAAGAGTGTTTCAAGAAACACAGCGTGGCAGAAATGGTTTCTAGGAGAGACGCTGTGTTCTTGCAGCTTCTAAGCACACCAGCCTCACCCTCAGGGCCAGCCAGGGACCCTCCATCTGAGAAGCACAGAACGTTAAAGCATTTGGCAAGGCGCCCAAGGCAACACAGTTGTACAAAAGTGCTGTTCCCATCCCCAGAAACCCGGACGCCCCGACGTCACGGCCCCCTCACCCCCGGCCACACCACCGCTCCGTAACTCTCGATGGATTCCTGAATGACAATCTTCTTGCCCACAAACCGATAGTACTCCTGGGTGTAGCTGGCGTAATTCGTAGGAACAAATTTCTGGAGGCTTCGAAGTGATGCTTCTATCTCATTAGAGTCTGTGGGACCAAAAATAACAGGCTTCATGATTTGTGAAAATGAAAGTCATTCAGTCGTGTCCAACTCTTTGCAACCCCATGGACTATATAGTCCATGGAATTCTCCAGGCCAGAATACTGGAGTGGGTAGCGTTTCCCTTCTCCAGGGGATCTTCCCAACCCAGGGATCGAACTCAGGTCTCCCGCATTGCCGGAAGGTTTTTTACCAACTGAGCCACAAGGGAAGCCCAAGAATATGGGAGTGGGTAGCCTTTCCCTTCTCCAGGGGATCTTCCCAACCTAGGGATCAAACCCAGGTCTCCCACATTGCAGGTGGATTCTTTACCAGCTAAGCCACAAGGGAAGGCCCCCATGATTTGTGGATCCACTGCAAATATACTAATTATAGGTACAGTTAGTCAAATGGGAAAAGATTGAGCCATCTTCTAGAAACAGAGAATGTTGTTGGTGACAATGGTCACAAACTAGCTCAGACAGAATGTCATGGGGTGACTGGGATGGAACAGTCCGATGGGGATTTTTATCAGATGACATGACGCCTTGGGATGCCCCAGGCCCCTCCCTCAATTTCGGACAGAGATGGGTGTGGATCCGCCCCTCCCTCAGTTTGGGCGTGAGGAGGCAGCTCTACTACCAGGCAGGATGGCACGACTGAGCCGTCTGCAATAAGGAGGACCCGGGCAGGCACACACTGGACTATTTTTAGGCCTTGAAGTGAAGTAACATCCCACATGGTGGCTGGAACATGTTCCTTAAGTCCTTCTACAACCGCTCCTCAAAAGGTACAGGTCACCCAAAGACAAGCCAGCTGCACAGCCCTGGGGGAGGCTGTCATTTGAGCCCTGACTATTAAATTACTTTTCCTTTAAATACTCCTTTACACTCATGACCCACTCGAGCGGTGCTCAGATATCATATAAGATGAGAGGAAACGAGCACCTGATCAGGGATGATATCATGGAAGCCCAGAAGTCACAGGTTTCCCAGAGGGTTTCAGCATTTAATAAAAAAAAGAGTGAAAAGGTCAGAATGAAGATGCTAATCACATGGAGGGGTCATGTACAGAAGAGGGGGGCACTGCTGGTGTCCCCAGGGAGAGGCATGGGTAGCGAGGAGTTTGGGTGGGGGACGGCGCATGAGACCAGCCTTTGTTGCCTGAGCTGTGCCTGGGGAGAGGTAACCAGGGATGGAATAGCAGAAGGGAGCTGTCAGTGAGCTTGTGTAGGGCTCTAGTCGGAAATAAATGTTCAGGAAGGAAGACGAGGCTGAGTGCAGGGTGAAGGGTAGGGGGCCTTTGAAGAAGCCAAATCAGGGGTCCACCCCTCGGAGTTCACATTTCACTGAATTCCGCCTGCACTAGCGCAGTTCTCTGTTGCAGCTTTCTCTGCAAATCCCTGTAAGAGGGTCACAGTCAGAAGAGTCTAGACATGTGGAGTAAACACAAACATTTACGAAAACTTGACCATGCCTATTGAATCTGATTATGAGAAACTGAAGCTTGTACTGGGTATTATGCCTTTGTACGTTTTTTCATCTTGTTTTTCCAGAAATTCATTTGTGTTGCATTTTATAAAAAAGTGTTCAAATGGTCTTTGATTGTCGTGTGAGCCAAGTGCTGCTGCCGCTGCTAAGTCACTTCAGTCGTGTCCGACTCTGTGCAACCCCATAGACGGCAGCCCACCAGGCTCCCCCGTCCCTGGGATTCTCCAGGCAAGAACACTGGAGTGGCTTGCCATTTCTTTCTCTAATGCATGAACGTGAAAAGTGCAAGTGAAGTCGTTCAGTCGTGTCTGACGTGTAGCGACCCCAGGGACTGCAGCCTACCAGGCTCCTCCATCCATGGTATTTTCCAGGCAAGAGTACTGGAGTGGGGTGCCAGTGCCTTCTCTGTGAGCCAAGTGACCAGTTTGTAAATTAACAGAATGACACCTGCAGCTCTCAGCCGTGGGTTCTGATCTAGACTATTCCAGCCCCGGAAGGAGAATTCTCTGTCCTGACCACAAAGACAAGAAACGCAGACTTCACTGAAGCTTGTAAGAACCTTCTGAGGCACAGTGGCCAAGTCAGTCCTGAGACATCATCTTTTCCTGCCATGTGCCCTGGAGAGACCCTGGGGAGAGAAGGGGGCCTATGATTCTCACCAACTTCTTATAAGGGAAGCTATTGACATCTAACAACATGAACCTCAAATTTATCACACAGCAAAGAGGACCCATCTTCTCCCATAGGCTGAGCAGCTGACTCTGAGTTCTGGTTTCAGAGGCAGCAAGAAGGCAGAGGAACAGATCATGTGGTGCCCAGGAGCATGCAACAACCAGGCTGGGAGCATGAGAAACCACTGATTTGTAGGGTTTGGCCGTCACCATGGTGACAGTGCTCCCAACATGGCCGTCCCCCGGGAAGAGACGCAGCTGCTGAGCATCATGGGTGCTCTACCACAGGTGCGACATCCACCAACAGCCTCAAGAGCACAGATCATCGTAAGATGTGGGAAGATAATTCATGATGAGACATGAGTATTTATTACCTAAGATTTTTCATATAACTTTCCCCTTTATGTAATCCATTTCATTGTATGTTTATATGACTTAAATTTTAACAATGGCCACGTTTAAAAAAACAGCTTGCAAAAATTCCCAAAATGCAGGAGCTGGACCAGCCATTGGGTAAGAGGAGGGAGTCGTGGGCTGCCCTCCTTCCATCTGAGCCTCTGGTCACTGGAGCAGGCAGACCATCAGGGACCCAGGGCACTTCCTGCCAGTTTCCAGCCCTTCCACGTTGGCCAGACCGGTCCTTCTTTCTTTCTTCTCACAGATCACCACATGGAAGCTAACTTTTCTCTCAAGACTGAAAGAAAAGTCGATGGGCTGCTCTACAAATGGCTCATCCTTTCATAGGATGACAAACAATAAGCTGATGGTCTTCCTTTCTGGGTCAACATTGTAAAGAAAATGGGCATAAAAATATCCCTCCTATAAGACCCCTTTCTTTGCTACAAAGATAAAGAAATTTGTGTTGACTGTGCATGATTTTCATTTATTGTATCTATGCTCACCTGTAGGAGCTTCCCTGGTGGCTCAGACCATAAAGAATCTGCCTGCAATGCAGGAGACCTGGCTCCGATCCCTGGGTCAGGAAGATCCCCTGGAGAAAGGAATGGCAACCCACTCCAGGATTCTTGCCTGGAGAATCCCATGGATGGAGGAGCCTGGTGGGCTATAGTCCATGGGGTTGCTAAGAGTTGGACACAACTGAGCGACTAACACACACACACACACACACACACACACACACGCTCACTTGATAGTTTTAGAGAGGTCAGCTTTTGGAGATAGGCAGAGTCGCATTTTTATGTAAACAACTTAGTAAAAATAAATACCGTCCTGGTTTAGCAGAGTTGGAAGAGAATTTCCCAGGATCAACGACTGTACATGTTTTGAATGTTATAACTTGGCTCTTATGACATCATTTGTTATGTCTGTTACTTATTTCCTACTGATTCGCTGTCCAGAAATGCAAGCCTGACTGGTTATGTTGTCCTAATGGGAAAATGGCTTTACAAGGATTCACTGTAGACTGCGGCTGCCAGGAATACATTTTGGCCAAGAGCAGGAAGGAATCTAGATTTCATTTCTGTTTTAAAAGTTCTTGTTAACAAACATCTGACTCTCCTAGAATTTGGAGAAGACAAAGTTGTGGACGTAGGGATTATTACCATTACTGCCAGGCTTCTGCTGGCATAAGGGCATCCTACCGTTTCATGATCAGAAAAAGATCTAGAGTTCAAAGGAAATGGACTGTCTGGCCCCTGAGGTTCACTGGAAAATGCCATCCCCAAGTGAGAGCGTGGAGAGGTGAGGAAGGAGGTTACCTCCCGGGCGTTTGCTGGTGCCGTCTGTGTGCAGAGCCTCGTTGTCCGGGGGGCTCGGGCCCTCGTCCAGGGGCCAGGGCTGCTGCTCGGAGCTCAGACACGCGTCCATCACGGGGCCACTGGGGAGGAGAGAGCCGGCCAGGTCCGAGTGCTCCGCTGGGTCTGAATTGCCCAGAGCCTCGGCAAGGTGCAGGTTATCGCCTTAGCATCTGCTGAGCCGGAAAGAACACCTGCTTTTCAGCTTAGTTCCTTGGACGAGGAACGCAGCCACCCTGAGCTGCCATCCTGGTGCTGCAGAGAAAAGTGGAAGGAGACGAGGAAGCATTGCTCCAACTTTCCTGTGCCTGGAGAAAGGCAGAAACAGAGCCTCTGGTAGCGAGACAGGCGCTGCCTCGCTGTGGTCTGAAGTGTATCTCTAAGAGCTTTGGGGACTGAATGTTGACAAAGAAAGCCTGACCCAGCGGTACGTATGGTTGAGAGTATCTTGTGGATCGAGGCTTGATGACATCATGCATTTGGCCCAAAGGCAAGACTGCTCCCTTTCCATCTGAGGCTTTAGCGCAAGATAGTAGAAAGCTCTAGGGGCTGAGCGCCAGGAAGCTTGTTGGCTCCCTATTCTGACTCTTGGCGACTCACTTAATTCCCTCCATGCCATTTCCTCATCAGCAAAAAGGGAAAGATAATGATATCTGCCTACCTCCTAGAGCCGTGGTGAGAAACAGGAGAGCAAAAGTGAAAAGCAGCTCAGGAAAACCCTACCAATTCAGGGAGGAAAAAAAAAAGGACCTAGCTGGGGGGACCACTGCTCAGCGTCCAAATAAGAACGCGTGGCATTCCTGCGGGACTCCGCGGGTTGCTGCCAAGCTCTGTTCTCGTGCTTTTAGCGTATCGATTTGTCTCATCCTCACAACAAACCTATGAAGCAGATGCTATTCTTACGCCTCTTCTCAGATGAGAGAAATTCGGGCACAGAGAGACTCGAAAGCAGCCCAGGATCACGCAGCCGGCCAGAGGCAGAGCCAAGAATTCGGTCCAGGAGGCCCAACTGCAGGGGCCAGTTCTTGACCATGAGGTGGGACGCAGCCCGAGTTGTCTCACTTCAGCCGTGGGTTTTCTGGCTGATTTTTTCCCTGAAGTGACTCATAACGCTTAGTTGTCACAGGGATGTTTTCTAGTCTTCCATTTTTTTTAAACAAAATGTAAATCATTTTCCTCATCTGCTTTTACACTCCGCAGTTGCCCCATCATATTTTTTTCAGCCAACCTCGGACAGCAGCCAGCCACACTGGCCACACCGTTACTAAATTATTCTGTACCTGGAAGGGTTGTGTGCCCTGCCATCAATGTTTAGCAGGACTCAAACCATGGAGGCTGCTGTGAATGTAATTTAGCATTTTCACTTGCTCTAGAATCACTTTCGAACCATGGTGCTGGAGCAGACTCTTGAGAGTCCCTTGGACTGCAAGGAGATCCAACCAGTCCATCCTAAAGGAAATCAACCCTGAATATTCATTGGAAGGACTGATGCTGCAGCTGAACCTCCAATACTTTGGCCACCTGATGCAAAGAACTGATTCGTTGGAAAAGATTCTGCTGCTGGCAAAGATTAAAGGAGGGAGGAGAAGGGGACGACAGAGGATGAGATGGTTGGATGGCATCACTGACTCCATGGACATGAGTTTGAGCAAGCTCCAGGAGATGATGAAGGACAGGGAAGCCTGGTGCACTGGAGTCCCTGGGGTAGAAAAGAGCTGGACATGACTGAGGGACTGAACAGCAACAATAAAGAATCAAACAAATATTTACCCCAATTTGCTGACCCAAGAAATTTTTTTCTCTTGCAGATATGTACTTGCTTCATCTTTTCAACTTGTCCCCAACTCCAGGAAGTTAATTGTTCCCCTAAAAAGACAGCTGACTGGTTGTTGGTGAGTACCTAGGGTATTTTCAGCACTCGGGGAGGGACCCCGCATTTGGATGTCGGCTCTGCCATGTAGTATCTTTGCTGAAAATGCAGATAAGGGTGATTCTGATCTCAGGTGATGGTTGTAGGAATTAATCAAGGTAATCTCTGCAAAACCTCTCACACATACAGTATTAGATGCTACTCTCATCTCCGAAGTCAGAGAATAATCAAGACAATGCTCTTTACAAGACACCCTCCCAGCACCATGGGACCCTGAGCATCAAATTTAAGACATTTCTTCATTTTGCATGCAAGGAAAGGAGATCTGTTTTCAGTTCAGTAACAAGTAATAATTTTCCTTGTGGAATGAGATGACTCCCTTCCCCATTATTGTAGTTGACATGAAAAATTAACTTTTCCTCCAAAAAGCAACCTTGAAAATAACTACAGTAGTCTACCTAGTGTTCATTATTAGCTCAATACACCATAGGTTCTATAACATAGGTTAATATTTAATAAAGAATTGGGAAGTTCTGAAAAGGACTTCTTGTTAGTACCTTCAAAATAATTTCAAACTGTTAGTTTAAACAGATCTTTACCTTATGTAGCAGAAGAGAGTTGAGATTTCTGTACAGCCTTGTATCCTCAATGTTTTATAGAGGTCTGCACCTGAGTGGATTAGCATTTTATGAACAAAAGCCAGCCAGTGGAAATCCAAGTTATTTAGGGTAGCATTACCCACCAGTACCCAGACATATTTTGCTAGAATTTTCTCCTTCTCTCTATGGCTTTCTCAATTTTCTATCTTACACACACACGCACACACAATTTTTTCAACATGAAAAGGAATCACTCTCAAAAGACGCAGAAAATCACAGCAGCAGAATAGACCTTTTTCTCTGTGGTATCCAGTGGCTGTGATGTGGACTGAAATGTAGACTTAACGTTTCACTTTGAAAAACAGTGGAGGGTGGACAGTTGGGGTTTCGTACAAACTTGCACTCTGGATGCTCATCAGCCCAGCTCCTGTGGGGGAATGAAAGGGCCTGTCTGGAGTGGGCTCTCTCCTAGACCCTGATTCCAGCAGCCAAAAATAGCAGAAGACTCTGCCCTGAGAGGGACTAGAGAACGTCTATCCATAAGAAGGGGCTTGAGTCAAAGGCTTACAGTCATATAAGGAGTAAAGTTAGCTGGGGCAGGAGTGAATGAGAAGTCAGAAAAGTCTTCCAAGAAAAAAGCAAGCTGTTGTCATTGATTTCAGTGAAATAAAGGGCAATTTAAGAAGGAGGAAGATCGTGTGCTCATCAAGGTAGCCTGGAAACATTTAGAGTAGAAGATAGGGCTTGTAAACTAAAGCCTTGGGCAAATGGGAATTTAAATAGATCTTCACATATATGAGGCACCATGCTTAACCAATGAGCTGAGTGAATGATTGAATTTGAATAGATCTGAGCCTATTTTGTTACCCAAATTTGGAAGCCTTTCTTCTGCTGTCACTTTTTTCCCGCTAGTCCATTTCTGTTCACTTTGGGTCTTCATTTAGACGTGCTCTGCTCCCGACTGTCTCCTCTCCTCCTCCCGTAAACGAAGGAGGTGACCTGCAGTCTTTTTCAAGTCTGGCATTCGGTTCGAAAGCTCTCTTATTCCCCAAATGGTCCAGTCCTCTGACTGCGGCTTGCACTTGCTGACTCCTTTCCACCAGGTATCATCGTCCCTGGTAGAGACAGCAGTAAGAGGGCCATCATTACATGTCCATAGATAACTCTTCAAAACTGATCGCAAGTTATACACTACGTGGGTGTGTATGTTTACACACACACACATTTATCCTGCATGCCTTACAATGAAGAAAAGGACAGAGGGAAAAAAAAGATGTTTTGGATCTCTTTAATTCCAATATCTGGGAAAGGAAGCCTGGCCAACGTTTTTTAATGTCAACTTCTAGGCTTTTTTTTTTTTGTATAAACCTTATAAAAGCTGTTTGACTAGGAATGAAACCAGATAGAAGTATGTGTGTCTTTGAGCTACTATGGAATATTCTATTAAGAGTTGCTTTTTTAATACTGCTTTCAGAATCGATCTTTTTGGTAGCTGCTTTTGGAAGCAAATCAGAAGTCTACTGCCCAGAGCTCGAGTAAGTTAGTCCAAGGTTCCTGAAGGCTGAACTGTGGATGGGGTACATTGGAACCACCTGGAGGCTTTACAGAACACAGACTCAGCTCCTGAGAATTCTTGGCAATTGGTCTAAGAAAGAGCCTAAGAGTTTGAACTCCCCACCGGACAACTGTTCCTAGCATGTCTGTAGCACCCGGCGGGCGGTAGCTGTCCATCCACAGGGCAGGGGACAAGCGGGTTGTTTTCACATAGCTGAAGTGCCGCTGGTTGAGAGGGATTAGCCTTCTGCCTGGCTCTACGGGGCACACTGGTGAAGTAAGTTTCCAGGAGGCAGATTTGGGCACAATCGGAAAGAATTCTGTAACAAGCCGAGCCCCGAAGCAACTGATCATGGGGAACTAGCTTGATGGACAGTGGGCCAGGTTTAGAGCCAGAAGATGCAAGGTTGGATAAAAGTCTGTGTGTGTGTCAGTTGCTTCAGTCGTGTCCTGCCCTTTATGACCCCGTAGGCTGTCCCTTCCCAGGCTCCTCTGTCCATGGGATTCTCCAGGCAAGAATACTGGAGCGGGTTGCTATTTCCTCCTCCAGGGGATCTTCCAGACCCAGGGATCCAACCCATGTCTCCCAAGTTGTGGGCAGATTCTTTACCAACTGAACCACCAGGGAAGCCCGGATAAAGGTTTACGCAGGCTCAGGGAGAAAGCTGCATATATGGGGCCACTCTGCCTTCCTGCATCAGCATGGATCCCAAGGTACCACTGGGCTGTCTTCCAACTCTCTCGGCCAGTGGTCCTCGACCAAGGGGAGCCTTCCTTTCCTCCCAGAAAAGTTTGGCAACTTGGAGACCATCTGGCAATTTTGGCTTGTCACAGCTGGGAGAGGGGATACTGCCAGACGTTTTACGTCACTCAGGACATCCCCCGCACTCTCACCACCCTGCAAAGACCCATCCCGCCAGAAAGGTCAGCAGGGTCCAGGTTGAGAACCCTAGTCTAGGCGATGGGTGGGAGTTGTCATGCAGAGTAAATTCTAATTGCCATCCTGCAAATACCGTCTACCAGCAGGCTAAACCCTGCCTCCTCATGCTCAGGGTCTTCATCCATAAAATGGGTGCGTTTGCACTTACAGAGTGGCTAATACATGCTGGATTCTGAGCTACAGCCCCACAGAGACCCAGCATTGCAGCCCCTGGCTTTTTCTGGTTTCTCCCAGGACCAGACCTAGAGACAAGGATTTGAAAGAATTTTGAGGGGTGGGGGGGGGGCGGGGGCGGGGCGGGACAAGGATAGGAGAATAATCCAGAGAAGGATGTTTAGAAGTGGTATATATACCACAGAGGGGCTTCCCAGGTGGCTCAGCAGTAAAGAATCTGCCTGCCAATGCAGGAAACGCAAGAGATGCCAGTTCAGTCCCTGGGCTGGGAAGATCCCCTAGAGAAGGAAATGGCAACTCAGTACCATATTCTTGCTTGGAAAATCCCATGAACAGAGGAGCCTGGTGGGCTACGGTCCATGGGGTTGCAAAGAGTCAGACATGACTGAGCAGACAGGCACGCATGCATCTACCACAGGGGACAATACAAACTTAATCACATGGGAAAAGGCTTGGAAATGAGGCAAAACACAGCCCTCAGAACCATTCTACTCTATGTTTGGAGGGCTTCTGGGCCGTCTTTATGCCAAAAAGTCAGCATAGGTGCAGAGACAGAGGCTGCAGCGCTCAGATGTGTCCAGGGAATAGTGAGATGGTCTCAGTTCTCTGCCCACGGTAAGAAGTGAAATTTTATACACTGGAAAGAATCTGGCACAGTATCTGGTGGCCTAGAACGTCATCAATAACACATCTTGTATTAAATTGTATGTTGTCTAAGTTGTGGGCTGGACTAGAATTTTGCTTGGAAGGGCTCTGGGTCATTCTCTGAAGAAAATGAAAAAGCTGAGCATCAGGGCTTCAGAAATAACAGACCCAGGGCAGCTCTGGTCCTAGACGGCTCAGTAGCATCAGGCGTTCATGGCCTCCTCTTTGAACAGTGCCGTGGGGGCCTCAACCACAGTCACCTTCCACCTGTGCAACTGCAGATTCAGGACCTGGGGGACATGATTCTGACTGGTCTAACTTGGTCATAAGTTCTGCCTTCTAGACAGGGCTGGTCCGGGTGAGAGAAGCATCTGGCAGGATCACAAGGAGGAGGGCTGGCAACTCCAAGAGAGAAGCTGAGCCCCAAACAAGTAATTTTGTGTGTGGCCCTCCTCTCCTCCCGGCCATCCTGTACATGCCCACTTTCTTATTTTCATAAACACAATTTAAAAATGGGGACCCATATTCTCGACAGTGGAAGATAACTTCATAGCTCAGTTGGTAAAGAATCTACCTGCAATGCAGGAGACCCTGGTTCAATTCCTGGATCGGGAAGATCCCCTGAAGAAGGGATAGGCTATCCACTCCAGTATTCTTGGGCTTCCCTCATGGCTCAGCTGGTAAAGAATCTGCCTGCAATGTGGGAGACCTGGGTTCAATCCCTAGGTCAGGAAGATCCCCTAGAGAAGTGAAAGGCTATCCACTCCAGTACAGTCCATGGGGTCGCAAAGAGTTGAACAGGACCGAGCGACTTTCACTTTACTTTTCATTGGCCACTGCATCCTGAGAGAACGGAGCTGTTCTTCAAGTTGAAACCTCTAGATGATGCCATTTTTTTCACTAGTTCCATGCTTCCCTCTCAATAGACAGACATTCCCAGGAGACCAAAGACAATAACTGTTTCATCACCACTTATCATGAGCCACTGGTCCCGACCCAGAATATGAACAAGAGACTCACTGCTTTTCACATAACCTTCCCCAAAAGTTCTGCCAAGGAAGAGTTGCTGATCAGACAAATATGTGTCCATTATCCTTACTTACAGCTTCTCTGGTGGCTCAGATGATAAAGAATCTGCCTACAATGTGGGAGGCCTGAGTTCAATCCCTGGGTCAGGAAGATACCCTGGAGAAGGGAATGTCAACCCACTCCAGTATTGTGGCCTGAAGAATTCCATGGACAGAGGAGCCTGGCGGGCGACAGTCCACAGGGTCACAAATAGTCAGATGTGACTGAGTGACTAACACACACCATCCTTACTTATAAGGGAGACTGTGGTGGGAATATACTTCCAGGGAGATGAGAGTCTTGGTGGAGAACTAGATGTTCTCCTAAAGCCTGGTAACCACTAACATTTAAAAAGCATGTGGCTTTTCAGTGTGTTATGCAGATAATATTTGGTCACAATTCCAGAATTTCTGACCCCTCAATAATTTGGAAATACAGTGCCTCAAAGTCTATGATACTCATGTCAAATACTGGGTTGGCCAACCAGTTGGTTCATACTTTTCCACATCATCTTATAGAAAAAAATGAACAAACTTTTTGACCAACCCAATAATCTAGGGCTGCAGCATACCCCTTCGACTGCCAGACTTCTTGGGGAGCCCGTGAAGGTGCCAGGGGAAAGGGTTCACTGATGCTGCTAAGGGGAAATGTAAAGGTCTAGACTGTGGAGACCTTTGTCAGCACTGTGGAGAATCGGACATAGAAAGCCTGCCCAGCAGGACCTTACAGTAGAATTCTTCTTGTCTTGGTTTGGCTGAAACATAAAGAAGATGGATGCCTTGTCTTGTTAAAGAGAGACTACCATCAGAAATTTTAAAGTCAGAGTTTAAAAAACATTCAGGTAACACTTAAATTTTGTCAGCCAAGTGGACATAGAGCATATACTTCTGTTTCATTTGAAATACCCTTTGTATAATGACACACATTACCAGTGAGGAGAGAAGAAAGAATATGAGTGAAGCGATCCAATATGTTCGGAAAGAGCGAGTGACGTTCCAGTCTTTTCATTTTAAAAATAGCACAAGCCTGGTCCTAAGCATCTGAGTCCACACTCCATCACATGGAAAGGGCTGGCTTCCTGTCAATTATCCTCCTTATCAAATGGCTCTGACAGGAAACCACAGCAGTCTTGAAGGAGTTCCATGCATTTTGGAGAAGAGATGTACTTGGTTGTTTGTTTCTATTTTCACTTTTTCCTCAAGCCAGTTCTTAAAGACAGATGTCCCCTCAAAGAAATGTCATCATTATTTTAGAAGAATCTTCGACTGTCACCATGTACAAATCACAACTGGTCATCGCCAAGGTTCATGTCATCGAAATAGCCAAGAGTGCTTTGGAGCTGAGCTATAAGCCTGTGATACTCATCACGTGGAGGAATGTCATACTTAGGAAATAGGTTACATAAGAAATCCTGACATGGAAATATCTATGAAACAAGAGTGAGCTTGCTAATTGTTGTTTAGTCTCTAAGTTGTGCGATCGCTTTTGCGATCCCATGGACTGTAGCCCACCAGGCTCAGTGTAGCCCACCGGGCTCCGCGCACTGTCCATGGAATTCCCCAGGCATGAAAACTGGAGTGGGTTGCCATTTCCTTCTCTGGGGGATCTTCCTGACCTAGGGATCAAACCCGCATCTCTTGCATTGACAGGCAAATGCTTTACCACTGAGCTATCAGGGAAGCCCAGTTTGCTAGTAACATCGCTCTTAATTTAAAATTTAGTAAAGCGTAACTTTTTGATGTTTATCTTAATAGTAGGCTAGATGGAACCAAATGAATTTATTGGTCTGGAAAAAAACAAACAAACTCTCACAGTAAGTCAACTTTGAGAGTAAGTATGGGAGATGTTCCCTGGGTTCCAGGTTTATTGTCAGATCTAGGAAGCAGAATGACTGCAACAACCTCCCAGCTCCCTGCCAGGAGCGGATGCCTCCAATGCCATCTGTTCTTTCCGTATCGCCATCAGCTGCTTGGAAATGGTGCTTTTTAGAGGGGCTTAGCAGTAACTCATCATGCTCTGGTTTTAGCAACAGCAGTTGACCCATCCGTGTTCAGAAAGATCATTTTTTCCCAACAGATTTTGCCTAGGAAAGAATGTTTACCTGGTGGGACTATTCTGGGATGAGCCGCCATGGAGCGTTCCTTTCATTCTTTCCCCTCATTCTCGGGCAGACTCAATTTGAGAAGCACGGGTGCTCATCGAGGGCCGTGCGGTCGTGGGTTTGGGAAGATGTACTGAATGATTTCAGTATCGATCCAGGTGAAAGGCGTGAGACGGGCATGAAGCAGTAGAGAGGCGGTTCCCTCGGAGCCAGCCCTCCCTCTCGCCAGCTGTGTGTTCCCAGAGAAGTCACACCCATAGGCTCCCTTTCCTTCCTCTGTTAGAGATGATAACATCTCCTAAGTACTTCTCTGTAGGTCCTTTTAGGAGTCAAGGGAGACAAAGGATACAAACTGGCTACGAAAATTACAGGGCTTCTGTAAACTTCGGGCTTCCCAGGTGGCGCTCGTGGTAAAGAACCTGCCTGCCAATGCAGGAGACACAAGAGACCTGGGGTTCGATCCCTGGGTCGGGAAGATCCCCTGGAGGAGGGCGTGGCAACCCACTCCAGTATTCTTGCCTGGGAAATCCCATGGACAGAGGAGCCTGGTGGGCTACAGTCCACGGAGTCACAGAGAGTCGGACACGACTAAGTGACTAACACTATTTTCAAAGATGCTTTAGAAATGCATATCCAAGAATGAAAGAAAAGAAAACCTCTACGTGCCATAAACGAAGAGGGAACTCAAAGCCACAGTAGTAAGTGAACGGATTCCTGCCACCACAGTCTGGGCTGTGTTAGACTTAGGTGCAGGCCTGGAATCCGGAATCCTTGGGGTTTTGATGCTTTTGGAAGCCAGAAGTTACGACCTTGGGAAGACAGGATGGTTCATCTGGGACCAGGGTGACTCCAGCTTTGGGGCAGGCTCTGATGTTTATGCAATCTGGGGGGAATATACTCTTTAAGAAAAAAAAATTAATTATGAATACAAACTCAGGTCCAAAAGTAATATTTATTTAAAATAAGAAAGCACCAAAATTAACAAAATCTTAAAAGGTGAAAAATAATATATTAACATTCATGATTTATTATATATAACAAATATAATTATTATAACTATATGATATAATATATAACAATAGAGTATAATAATTATTATATATGTAAAATCTAAAAAGTACAGCAAACTTGTGAATAAAAAAAGTAAGCATGCTCACAGATATAAAGTACAGACTAGTGGTTACCAGTGGGGAGAGGAAGAGGGGAGGGACCATCCAGGGGTGGGGAGGGAGATTTATTATGGGATTATATAAACCATATATGTGAAGCTTTTGAAAACTGTAAAGCACTATAGAACTTAAAAAATCTTTCATTCAATAACAAAATTTTAATGAAAAATAGAATATTTTAAAAATAATGTATTAATAATCATGATTTACTACATGTAATAAATAAAATGATAATTGTATAACACAGTATACAATTACAACTATACAATGTAATAATTGTGTATTTTGTAATAATTAACTGTATTATGTAATATGATAATAACTATGTAAGAATATATTAAATTTTTGTATTAGTATAATACAAAATTAACTTACTGCAATGTTTTAAAAATATTTCCTAAATTTTAGGCTGCCTACTTTTTGACCATTTTATATGGTACCAATACATTTCTTAGAGAAGATAAAACATTAATAAATTTTTTTTCTTTTGTCAAGGTTCATTTAAATTTATTTCAATTAAGATATATTGATAAAGTTTCTTTGGCTTGAAAACCCATTATTGGTAGTATCATGTGAATTTTTTGGTGGTGGTTTAGTTGCTAAGTCATGTCCAACTCTTGTGACCCCATTGACTGTAGCCCACCAGGCTCCTCTGGCCAAGGGATTTCCCAGGCAAGAATATTGGAGTGGGTTGCCATTTCCTTCTCCAGGGGATCTTCCCAACCCAGGGATCGAACCCGGGTCTCCTGCATTGCAGGCAGATTCTTTACTGACTGAGCTACAAGGGAAACCAATGTAAATTTTTAGGTTGTCAATTTTACTTCTTTCGTACATGACTTGTAAGATTATGGGGCGCTTAAATTATTCTTATGAATAGACTGGCTGTAAATATTCTTTGAATTGACACTACTTATTGACAAGATTGTGATCTATGCCCTTGTTTCTGTAGTGAAGTGTAAGCTTTATATTTATCTTCTCCAGTGTCAGTATTTCATATTAAGCACTAAGAAGTTTAATCTTTTTTCCCAATGTGTTCGTATTACTCCTTCCTCTTTATTAACTGGTAGGAGAATTATGCTTAAGTCCTTGAACTCCAGGCATCTGTGGGCTTGAACTCCAAGATGCAGACAGAGGAGAAATGAATGAACTTAAGTTAAGGGGACGTATCTGACAGAGAGAGAGAAGACACATATCTCACGCACACACACACATACACATACACTCACACACTCACCCACGCATAGACGGAGAGAGAGAGTAAAAATATTGGAAATGAAGATATTGTTAAAGAAAAGCCAAAATGGAGGCCCCAGCTTGAAGACAACCCTACACCAAATTCTGAGTCATGTGACCAAAGTTTAACCTGTCTTGATTTCCCCCAAATGCTGACTCTGACCTTCAACAAAACTCCCATTTCAGCGGGATAGAGGTAAGATGAGCTGTCATAAACCACCTCGTTAGGACGTCTGCCAATAAAGATCTTTCTTCTTACACTTGTTTCCTGGATGTTCAGCAAGAACACTCAAACTCAAACCACCCCGTGCGGGGTGACCTTCCAGCCTCCTGGCTGGCCAGCCTGGAACGAGCCGGCCTCTGAGGGCTCTGTCCTAGAAGGAGAGTGACTTTCCAGGAACCCAACACAACAGAGAGTGAGGTGCTTCCTTCTTCCGCTTTTCACCAGTCGTGAGAGCCCAACTCTTACCCTTTGCTCTGTAAGTCTCCTGCTCTCAGAGTGGGTTTCTCATGAAATAATAGATCCCTAGCAAGCAAGGCACTCTGAACATTTTTTTTTGACAGATCTAAACTCTCTCTTTTTAAACTTTTTATTTTATATTGGAGTATAGCCAGTTAAATGGAAAATATAAATTTACATCCAGTTAAATGTTACAACTCTACATTCAGAAAACGAAGATCAAGGCATCCAGTCCCATCACTTCATGGCAAATAGATGGGGAAACAGTGGAAACAGTGACAGACTTTGTTTTGGGGGGTTCTAAAATCACTGCAGATGGTGACTGCAGCCATGAAATTAAAAGACGTTTGCTCCTTGGAAGAAAAGCTATGACCAACCTAGACAGCATATTAAAAAGCAGAGACATTGCTGACAAAGGTCCATCTAGTCAAAGCTATGGTTTTTCCAGTAGTCATGTATGGATGTGAGAGTTGGACCATAAAGAAGGATGCGCACCGACGGATTGATGCCTTTGAACTACAGTGTTGGAGAAGACTCTCGAGAGTCCCTTGGACTTCAAGGAGATCCAACCAGTCCATCCTAAAGGAGATCAGTCCTGAGTATTCATTGGAAGGACTGATGCTGAAGCTGAAACTCCAATACCTTGGCCACTTGATGCGAAGAGCTGACTCATTGGAAAAGACCCTGATGCTGGGAAAGATTGAAGGCAGGAGGAGAAGGGGACCACACAGGATGAGATGACTGGATGGCATCACCAACTCAATGTACATGAGTTTGAGTAAGCTCCGGGAGTTGGTGATGGACAGGGAGGCCTGGTGTGCTGCAGTCCATGGGGTTGCAAAGAGTTGGACACAACTGAGTGAGTGAACTGACAAGGAGGCATTGGCAGCCCACTCCAGTATTCTTGCCTGGAGAATCCCATGGACAGTGGAGCCTGGGGGGTCACAAAGAGTTGGACACAACTGAAGCAACTGAGTACACACACACGCACACAGAGCCGATTAACAGTGTCATGATAGTTTCAGGTGGACAGCAAAGGGACTCAGCCCTACATACACATGCATCCATCCTCCCCAAACGCCCCTCCCATCCAGGCCGCCATGTAACACTGAGCAGAGTTCCCTGTGCCCTACAGCAGGTCCTTGTGGGTTCTCCATTCTAAACACAGCAGTGTGTACAAGTATCTCCCAAACTCCCTGTCTAGCCCGCTCCCCCTGTCCTTCTCCCCTGGGAACCATAAGTTTGTTCACTGTGAGTCTGCTTTTGTTTTGTAAATAAGTTCATTTGTATCATGTCTTTTCAGATTCTGCACATAAGGGATATCACACAGTATTTCTCTTTTTCTGTTTGACTTACATCACTTACTGTGACAATCTCTAGGTTCATCCATGTTGCGGTGAATGGCATTATTTCATTCTTTTTTATGACTGAGTAATATTTCACTGGGCTTCCCCAGTGGCTCAGCAGTGAAGAATCCGTCTACAATGCAGGAGACTCAGGAGACATGGGTTTCATCCCTGGGTCAGGAAGATCCCCTGGAGGAGGGCATGGCAACAAACCACTCCACTATTCTTGCCTGGGAAACCCGATGGACAGAGGAGCCTGGTGGGCTGCAGTCTATGGGTCGGCAAAGAATCAAACACGACTGAAGTGACTGAGCACGCACGCCAAAGCAAGGGAACTTCATGAACCATGATAAAATGGATCCTCTGAGAGCCCTCAGCACCATGTACATTAAATGGAGGGAAATGACAAAGACAGGGAGGAAAGAAAGGTATCTGCGATCACTTTTCCTAGTCAGCCTTGTACTCCTGGTATGGACAGTACAATAAAAACGAGGAAATGAAACCAGAGGTATTGTGGTTAGAAAGGAGGAAAGAAATTTCACACAGAAGGATTTTCAACCTGGATTAATCTATACGTTCTATCAACAAACTGGTAGAACTAATGATAGAGTTTAAGTTTGTAGAAGACCATGTATAAAAACCATGTCATATGCTGCTGCTGCTAAGTCGCTTCAGTCGTGTCCGACTCTGTGCGACCCCATAGATGGCAGC
>NW_011495078.1:8497398-8498011 GCF_000754665.1 Bison bison bison | reverse complement strand
TTTTCCAGTCCTGTGGCCACTGCTGAGTTTTCCAAATTTGCTGGCATATTGAGTGCATCACTTTCACAGCATCATCTTTCAGGATCTGAAATAGTTCAACTGGAATTTCATCACCTCCACTAGCTTTGTTCATAGTGATGCTTCCTAAGGCCCACTTGACTTCCCATTCCAGGATGTCTGGCTCTAGGTCAGTGATCACACCATCATGGTTATCTAGGTCATAAAGATCTCTTTTGTACAGTTCTTCTGTGTATTCTTGCCCCCACTTCTTAATATCTTCTGCTTCTGTCAGGTCCATACCATTTCTGTCCTTTATTGTGCTCATCTTTACATGAAGCGATCACTTTTCCTAGTCAGCCTTGTACTCCTGGTATGGACAGTACAATAAAAACGAGGAAATGAAACCAGAGGTATTGTGGTTAGAAAGGAGGAAAGAAATTTCACACAGAAGGATTTTCAACCTGGATTAATCTATACGTTCTATCAACAAACTGGTAGAACTAATGATAGAGTTTAAGTTTGTAGAAGACCATGTATAAAAACCATGTCATATGCTGCTGCTGCTAAGTCGCTTCAGTCGTGTCCGACTCTGTGCGACCCCATAGATGGCAGC
>NW_011495078.1:8491371-8497298 GCF_000754665.1 Bison bison bison | reverse complement strand
CCCAGGCTCCCCCGTCCCTGGGATCTCCAGGCAAGAACACTGGAGTGGGTTGCCATTTCCTTCTCCAATGCATGAAAGTGAAAAGTGAAAGTGAAGCTGCTCAGTCGTGTCCGACTCTTAGCGACCTCATGGACTGCAGCCTACCAGGCTCCTCCGTCCATGGGATTTGCCAGGCAAGAGGACTGGAGTGGGGTGCCATTGCCCTCTCCATGTCATACGCTAACCCCCAAATTTTAGAAAGTGTAATTTTTTTAAATATGCCATTTACAGTATAACAAAAATGATCAGGAACCAAGGAATAAACCTTTTGAAGATGTTCTGGGAAACTGTCTTTTCCAAGATCCTTCTGTAGAGTTAGTGGAAAACCAGTTCCAGATGAACACTCCCATTTAAGTGGCATAAAGATAAAAGCAGCTGTGGTAAGCCACCTCATTAGGACATTTGCCAATAATGATACTGCTCTTTCTACAGCTGTTGACTAGAATTTCAGCAAGAACACTCTGAAACTTTCGGAGCTTCACATATTCTCTATTTTCTTTTTCTTGTCTTCACTTATTCAGTTAAGGTGTACCACACTTTTATTTGCTTATACCAAAATAAACAGAAAGAAAAATCCAGAAGCAGGAAATAAAAGTAAACTGGGAAAATCTTGCAAAATCACAAAGTAATTTTTGGTGCCTTCAGAGACAGAAGGCCCTGGAACAGACCCACTCTCTCTGTGGGAGGGTGAGCACTGACAACCTCTGGAATGAAAGATGACATTTGAGTATGTGCTCAGTCGTGTCCGACTCTTTGCAACCCCATGGTCTGTAGCCCCCTAGGCTCCTCCGTCCATGGGATTCTCCAGGCAAGAATCCTTGAGTGGGTGGCCATTTCCTCCTCCAGGGGATCTTCCCAACCCAGGGATCGAACCCCCATCCTTTACATCTATCGCCTGCATTAGCAGGTGGATTCTTTACCACTAGCGCCACCCGGGAAGTATTTACTGACTCATTTCTTAGATTCCAAATAGTATTGTCAGTGGTAATAAGAACGCGGTCTCTTTTTAATTGGTATCATGAATACAATCCATTGGCCAAAGGAAAACAAACGTGTTTGCTACCAAGAGACTAATAATGCTGCCTGACACGGACACACGTGATTTTCAGGTTTCAAAACCTACTCATACACATCACCTCATTTGCTGCTCATAGCAATGTTGTGAGATCCATAAAAATAGCATCGAAAACAGGGGATGGTAGCCTAGGAGGAATGTTTCTATTAAACATTTCTCCAAGGGCAGCAGCAAGCTTATAGGACAGCAACATTTTTCAGAGTAAAAAGCAAAACAATGGGTCCAATAAAAATAAACTTCCTCCATGAAAGAAAGAATTGATAAGCTGGACTTCATTCAGATTAAAACTTCCACTCTGCGAAGGGCAAATATATATCCAGAGAACAAGACAGGCCACAGATGGAGAGAAAATAATTGCAGAAGATATATCTAAAAAAGGTACATCTGACAAAGGACTGTTATCTAAACTGTACAAAGAACTCTTAAAATTCAACAGTAAGAAAATGAGCAACCTGATTTAAAATGGGCCAAAGCCCTTCGCAGACACTTCACCAAAGAAGATACACAGATGGCTAATAATAATGAAAAGATGCTCCACATAGAACGTCATCAGGGAAATGCTAATTAGAACAACAACGAGATACCACTGCCCGCCTGTTAGAATGACCAAATTCCAGAACACTGGCACACCAAGTGCTGGTGGAAATGTGAAGCCACACGAATCCTCATTCACTGTTGGTGAGGATGCAAAATGGTACGGCCACTTTGAAAGACCATTTGGTGCTTTCTTAGAGAACTAAGCATACTTTTACCATATGATCCAACAGCCTTGCTCCTTGGTTTACCCAAAGCAGTTGAAAATGTATGTCTACACACACAAAAGAAACTGCACATGGATGTTGATGGTTGCTTTACTCATAAATAAACTCTTAATTGCAGAACTTGGAAGCAATAGATGAATGGATAAAGAAATTGTGATCCCCCCGGATAATGGAATATTCTTCAGTACTAAAAAGAAATGAGCTAAAAAAAAAAAAAAAGACATGGAGGAATCTGAAATGCTTATTACTAAGTGGATGAAGCCAATCTGAACAGTCTATGTACTGTATGAGTCCAACTATGTAGCCTTCTGGGAAAGGCAAAACTATAGTAAAAGATCAGTGGTTGTCGGGGGCTAAAGGAAAGGTAGGGATGAAAAAGAATTAAGCACACAGGGTGTTTCGGGCATAAAATTATTCTGTTGGATGCTATCATGGTGAGTACACACCATCACAGATTTGCCAAAATTGGTGGAATGCACAACTCTACGAATGAAGGTTAATGTACACTGTGAACTTTAGGTGAGGCTGGTGCTGTGGGGCAGGTTCACAGATCTGTCACAAAGGTACCATCCTGGTGGGAATGTTGATGGAGGCGGTGCCCAGGGTGGGGGGTATTCGGGAACTCTTTGTACTTACTCCTCAGATACGCTGTGAACCTAGAACGGCCCTAAACAATAAAATGATTGATTAAAAGCCCCAAATGGCAATGAAAAGCCTCAAGATTTAACATTTTAGTTAAGAGACTGAAGTGACAATACAGGGTGGGTTCCATTTCAGTTTTCTTCGAGAAAAAAATTTCACAAGTCGATCTTTTGCTAATCCCTTCTCACAATGTTTAATAGAAAACCCTGAGCAGAAATCAGAATTCAATCATCAAGTCAGTGCAAGTTGAAACCCCGAATTGCACGGCAGCTTAAGTGCTTTACACATGTGTCAAGAGATCAGCTGATTTGGTTACAGTCTTGGTCATCTGCCCAGCACAGCAGTAAGGGTGGCATTATCAGTGGAACCGGTCCGGGATCATCTTTTCATTCCGGACATATGAATCACTCTAGGTCCTGGAACAACACAGTGACTGCTCCCAAAGGAAGGGGCTGCAGGATGCCTCAACACATAGACAATACGATCGGAAATACTCAATTACACATACGTGGAAAACAGCGATCTGATCTTTGAGAAGCCCGAGATAGACAGGAGAGAATATGCAAATGCTCTCTTTCGCTTAGAAGATGAATGTGATAAAATGCACATTTCATGAAAGATGTATGTGTTAGCTGTCCCAGAATGTGTTCATTACAGTCCAAAACGCATGCTGAGTTATCCCAACCATTTAAAAACCTCTGGTGTTGCAGATGGTCAGAAAATTGTGTCCCAAATTTAGCCTCTCTCTCTCTTTCTCTTAACTCTTCTGGCACAATGAGAGCTCTAGGATCATAGACCATTTATAATTGCTTCAACTCCCTCCAACCTTTCACTCATTTTATTTAGAATATATCTATCTCATTTTTATATTTTTATGGATGTTTCTTATTTAGAGTATACATCTTTCCACTCTCTTGGTTTAATTAGTTTATAGGTGAAATACTGAGCTAGAGTCTTTCTTTTTTGAAACAATTGCTTTTCTCTCTGAAACAGTCTCTCCTGGATAATTATTATTATTTCCTTCAGCACAACTCAGGCATCCTGGTACCAGGAGAACTTCCAACACTTTCTGAGTATAAACCTCTCTTGCATTCTCTTCCATTTTGGTCCACTTTAACTAGCCAAGATTTTATCTCCTGCCCCCTGGACTGTGACGAAATTGAGGGCTGGGGGCTGGGATGATTATCATCATAGAAGAAATGCTCTTAAAGGTTTAATGAATAAATTAAAGTATGAATAAATAATGGGCTTCCCTGGTGGCTCAATCAATAAAGAATCCGCCTGCAAAGTGGGAGACCTGGGTTCGATACCCTGGAGGAGGGCATGGCAACCCACTCCAGTATTCTTGCCTGGAGAATCCCCATGGATGGAGGAGCCTGATGGGCTACAGTCCATGGGGTCGCAAAGAGTCAGACACGACTGAGCGACTAAGACAAGTGACACAATGAATAAATGATGGGAACAAGTTATCTCTTGTGTCTTCAACAGAATTCAGGATCCTACATGTTTAAAAAGTTTATGTAGGTCAATTTCTTTAAATGTAGAGGGATTACGCTTGGAGAATCCCTTGGACAGAGGAGCCTGGTGGGGTACAGTCCACGAGGTTGAGAAGAGTTGAACACGACTGAAGCGAATTTAGCACAGTACAGAGGGATTTATCTATCAGCTCAAGGGTTCTCAAGCTGAAGTAATATGTCAATCACTTTTTCTCACCAGGACTTTTCTTTGCTAAGCTTAAAATATCTAGAAAGTTACAAAACAGATATAATAAATACCAAAGTCCCACCACTTAAAATTTTAACATAACCTTTTACTGTATTTGCTTCTGGCGTCCATGTGCACTAAGTCACTTTAGTCATGTCCGACTCTTTGCGACCCTATGGACTGTAGCCTGCCAGGCTCCCCTGTCTGTGGGATTCTCCAGGCAAGAACACTGGAGTGGGGTTCCATGCCCTCCTCCAGGGGATCTTCCTGACCCAGGGATGGAACTCACACCTCTTGTATCTCCTGCATGCGCGGGCAGGTGGGTCCTTTACCACTGGTACCACCTGGGAAGCATTTGCTTTTGGAGTTTTTTCATAATATTGATACAAGGAACCATCCCTTTCAATAGGTGAACTGTGCCAATCACAGGCTTCCTGCCTTTCAGCTCCATCCAGTGAACCAGTCAAGTTGCTCAGTCATGTCTGACTCTGCGACCCCATGGGGGTAGCCTATCAGGCTGCTCTGTCTATGGAATTCTCCAGGCAAGAATACTGGAGTGGGTTGCCATTCCCCTTCTCCAGGGGATCTTCCCAACCCAGGGATCAAACCCTGTTCTCCCGCATTACAGGCAGACGCTATACCCTCTGAGCCACCAGGGAAATTCACCCTTTTTTGCCTGCTCTGTGAAAATAGCTGGGGGTTCCTTAAATACATTTCCTTTGCCGGCGGGAACAATGCTACCTTTTGCCAGTAGAGGGCGCAGGCGGACAGGGTCTGCCTCCTGGTCCAGGTGCGCTGGCTCCACCGAGAGGACCTCCCAGGTTTGGCTCCTTCAGCACATGCGGCCTCCCCAGGCCCCAGCTCCTGCTGAGCTCAAAGCTCCTCTGCTGCGCTGTGCAAGGGACCCTGCAGTCAGCAGCACCAGGGGAAGCAGTGAACCCCCCTCTCCCCCAACGTCCTTGAACAGTTTTGTAGCTCAGTCCTTCCCCGGGAACACCTTTCCCTGGCACCCTCTAGGGCAGACTTCCAAGGAATATGACCAGCACCAACCACCAAGGCAACTTCTCTCCCACCAGGCTTGCTGGGGCCCTGCCTTCTCAACAAGATGTGGGTTTCAGCCCCATGGATGGAGGTAAGTGGGGAAAAGGGGGTCCCGTCCCAGCCCTAAGGGTAGCAGCTCCTCCCTGTATTTGCTGCTTCTACAGTCTTTTTGTTCTCTTCTTAATAGCCAATGCCTCGTTATCCCAATATCCTGTTACAGCTATTAATTCTCTGCGTTCGACATGCCCTGTTATATTAATGTGTGGTTTCTTTTCTCTGACCTGACCCAAGCAGAAACGGATACCTGCAAAGGTCCCTTTCAGCAAGGATATTGAGTTTGCGTTTCTCTAATAAGATATGAAGTTAATGACTGTTGCTGGTGTAGATGCTTTTATATCCAGACGATGTTAGGTCCTTGCCCTTTCAGTCCTGCGAGTGCCAGAGAGCATGATTCTGACCACGCAGAGGAGCACTAGTTCCCGGGGGATGGCCTTCGGCCAGGTCTGAGCTATTAATATAAGTCTCTGTGACTGATGATTATTGGCAGTGGAGTCTTGGGCAAAGAGAGGAGCCTCCACTCAGGTGCAGCCCCAGGGGTTTTGAACTTGTCACCCCTTGATGCGACCCCCCTAACCCCACCTTTTGAAGAGCAGCTCCTGGGCTCT
>NW_011495078.1:8475293-8491271 GCF_000754665.1 Bison bison bison | reverse complement strand
TCCCAGCTCCTGGGCTCTTGGGCTCTCATGGAAACCAGGTGACTCTCAAGGCTGATATTCCCATCCGAAGGCAGTAAACTGGAACTCAGTGGCTACAGGTGGGGAGAGCCCAACAAGGTTTGCTTGTGAAGGACTCACCCCAGCAGCATCACAGCTTTCCGAGATAAAGTGGCCACTGGCTCTTTGGGGGAATTTTTACCCCCCACCCCCACCTCATCCCTGAAGCTGTTGGCTCTAGAGGGCCCTCAACTCACAGAGGGGCACAATTAGGGAATTAATAAGAAATGTGTATTCATTCAATTAATTCAACCAGTTGAATGGATATATGGAAGAGAGAAAACAAAGGAGAGACCCAGCTCACTGCACATCATTGCAAGTACCAGGGTGCCCATGAAGTATAGCTGGTTTATCATGTGTTAATTTCTGCTGTACAGCAAAATGACTCAGTTATGCGTATGTATTCTTTTCCATATTTTCCATCCTGGTCTATTACAGGATATTGACTAGAGATCCCTGTGCTGTGCAGGAGGAGCTTGTTGCTCATGCGCTCTGTATACAACAGTTTGCATCTGCTCAGCCCAACCTCCCGACCCATCTGTGCCCCATGGCAACCAGAAGTCTGTTCTCTGTCTGTGAGTCTGTTTCTGCTTTGTAGATAAGTTCATTTGGGTCATAGTTTATATTTCACGTATAAGTGATATTATATGATATTTGTCTGTCTCTGTCTGACTTACTTCACTTAGCGTGATAATCTCTAGGCACATCTATGTTGCGGCAAATGGCATTTTTATTCCTATTTCGTGGCTGAGTAATATTCCGGTGTGTGTGTACATATGTATATATGCACCACACCTGCTTTGCCCACTCACCTGCCAGTGGCCATTTAGGGGGCCTCCTGGTCTCGGGTACTGTGAACGGTGTTGCTGTGAACATCGCGGTGCCTGTAGGTTTTGGAATCGGGGTTTTGTCTGAGGGCACCAGTTTCTTACTCTGAAAATTGGCAATTAGAAGGAAAGAATTATGTACCTACCTCACCCTTCAGATAGTCAAACAGCCCTAATTGAAGAATGACAGTTCTTATTTACAGTGGAAGTCTAGCTAATACTAGAATTCCAATCTCCTTGGTGGCTCAGATAGTAAAGAATCCGCCTGCAATGCAGGTGACCCGGGTTTAATCCCTGGGTTGGGAAGATCCCCTGGAGAAGGGAATGACTGCCCACTCAAGTATTTTTGCCTGGAGAATCCCATGGACAGAGGAGCCTGGCAGGCTACAGTCCACGGGCTTACAAAGACTCAGACAGGACTGAGCAACGAACACTTTCACTTTCCAGCTAATACATACAAGAAATGATAGGAAAGTAACACTCTGTCACCCCTAATAGTTGAGTCAGACAACAGTCAGCAAAGGATGTCACTTGACCCATGATTGGTGGGGAGCTCTAATGGAGTGATCAGGCTGTCACCACCCAAATCCTTTGATCAACCTTAGCGTCTCTGAAAATAGAAACTCGACATTAGCTGCCTCCAGATGCAATGCGATATGAAGCACACAGCACCAATTGTGACATACTTGCCAAAAAGAAGTAGAACCTGAACCTAATCAAGTCTCTTCGGTGAAGTAGGAGACATACAGGGGATAGAAAAGAAGGTAAATAAAACCGGAATGTGGGACATTCTGCAGGACAAGTAGCCTGGCTTATTGAACAAGCCAATGGCCGGGGAAAAGGAGCAAGAGGGGGGATTCAGTTTGATCAAAAGAGCCTTAAAATCCACAACCACCAAATGTATGAATGGACCCTGATTCAATCCTTTAAAAAAAATTTTTTTTTTTTCTTTTTTGGCCTTGCCATGCTTGGCATGTGGGATCTTAGTTCCCTGACCTGGAATCGAACCAGTGGCCCCTGCAGTGGAGGCACTGGAAGCGTGGAGTCTCAACCACAGGAGGAAGGAAGTCCCTCGATCCTATTTTAAATAAACAATGTGTATAAATATTTTGAGATAATCAGGAGAACTTGATCATAAAACGGTTCTGAATAATTACTGTTAATTTTATTAGGTGTGATAATAACATTGTGGTTAAAGAAGAAAATGTTTTTATATTGTAGGGACTAAAATATGCTGGAGGGAAATGACATATTGTCTAGGATTCTCTTGAAAATAACAACAATAAAAAAGAAAACATATGCACAGATGAAATAAATATGGAAAAATCTTGATAACTACTGAATCTGGGGAAATGGGACACAGAGGTTCATTGCACTGTTCTCTGAAATTTGAGGCATGTTTTATAACGGACTTCCCAGGTGGTCCTAGTGGTAAAGAACCTGCCTGCTAATTCAGGAGACATAAAAGACTCCGGTTCAATCCCTGGGTCAGGAAGATCCCCCAAGCAAGGAAATGTCAACCCACTTCAGTCTTTTAGAGTAGTGGTCCCCAACCGTTTTTGGCACCAGGGACTGATTTGTGGAAGACAGTTTTTCCACGGACCAAGTAGGGGATGGTTTGCGGATGACTTTTTTCTATTACTACATCAGGTTCACCTCAGATCATCAGGCATTAGACTCTGGAGGTTGGGGACCCTTGTTTTAGACAATAGATTAAGTAACAAAACAAAGCAGAAATTAGAAACCATTCAAATGAGCAGAAAAGGAACTAAGCATCCAAAGTCTGAAGGATATGGAAGAAACATTCACCGGAAAACTTGTAACCTTAAATGTATTTATTATTTTTTTAAAAGAATGATGAAAATATCACTTCTCAGCCTTTTGGCTAAGATCAAGTGCAAAAGAGAGACAAAAATAAATACAAATTTATGGCTTTGGAAAAGGTACTTCTCTGCATTTGGTCAAGATGGAGTAAAGGGGACTGAATTTACCCATCTGCCTGAAACAACAGAAAACTGGGTGACCTGCAGGAATCAGTGGTTCCCAATACACTGAACATCAGTCCGCAGAAGAAGCGATCCCAGAGAAACAGAAAACAAGAGCAGTGAGTCCTGCGATTAACTTGGACCCGGTCAACGTCAGGCCAGCCTTGTCAATGGAGGCGAGGAGCCATGAAATCAGAGAAGAAAGAGATCACGGTGGGCTGGTGTAGGCTGTTGAGAAAGGCTTGGTGAGAACTCACTGCCGGTCATGGTATTTTAGGCTAAGAGGAGACAGCTGAGACTATGCCAGCTAAAAAGGTATTTTTTCTTTAGGTTCACACTGGGGAACCATTAACCTAGTACAGTGCTCTTATTTTGTGATAGAAAAAGCCCAGGGAGGTTCGGCAGATAGTGACAGCTGGGTCTGACTCCGTGGTCCCTGGCTGGCAATTCTGGGCCTTTCTGCTTTCCCATTCGCTCCCGCTGGCCATCTGGGAAGGAACAGCAGCTTTGGAAAAACAGGAGTGTGCGGTAGTTCAAAGAGGGGCTGAGAGGAGACTGAAGCTCCCAGAGTGCCTTCCCTCTGTGTCTGGAAAGAAAGAAAGAAAGTGAAGTTGCTCAGTTGTGTCTGACTCTTTGCGACCCCATGGACTGTAGCCCTACCAGGCTCCTCCGTCTGTGGAATTTTCCAGGCAAGAGTACTGGAGTGGGGTGCCATTTAAAGTAGCTGCCTTTGAAATCTCATACCCAGTCTTTAAAAATAATGTGACTTGTGTATCCCATTCTCTAGTGAGGATTTGGAATTAGACTGGGGACAGAATTCAGATGAGGCCATTAATTGGTGACTTTGGCCACGTTACTGAAACGTTGGTGGGCTTCCCTGGTGGCTCAGATGGTAAAGAATCTGTCTGCAATGCAGGAGTCCCAGGTTCCATCCCTGGGTCAGGAAGATCCCCTGGAAGGCATGGCAACCCACTCCAGTATTCTTGCCTGGAGCATCCATGGACAGAGGAGCCTGGTGGGCCGCAGTCCACACGGTCGCAAAGAGTCAGACACGACTGAGAGACTAACAAACACACTAACAAACACTTTGCGCCTCCGTTTCCACATATGTATCAAGGCAATAGAGAAGGGAGGGGGAATCCATGGCAAGCCCAGGCGGCTCCATCGCTTACTAACATGTCAAACGTAGGTCTGACGTCTGACATCAAATCCAGCTTAGGAGTTTACTTAAGTGGAATGAAGCAATACATTTATACAAAGATTTCTACATTCATGCCCATAGCAATTTTATTTGGAGTAGCCCCAAACTAGATACTCTTCTGTGCTGTGTCTGATTCTTTGTGACCCCACGGACCACAATCGAACCCGGGTCTCTTGCATCTCCCGCACTGGCAGGTGGATTGTTTAGCATTAGTGCCACCTGGGAAGCCCCAAGCATTACTCTCATGTTTAACAATAGGTGAATAAATAAATTATGGTATATTCATTCGGCAGAGTACTTCCTTAGCAGTAAAATGGAATGAGCGAGGGATGCACGCTACATCACAGATGAATCTCAAAATAATGAATTCATTTACATACAATTCTACAAGATGCAAACTAATCTGTCTTGTCAGAAAGCAGTCACTGGTTTTCTGCAAAACAGGTGTGGAGTGGGTGAGGAAAGGCAGGGTGGAGAGATTGTTTTAAAAGCACGAGAAAATTTGGGGGGAGTGTTGGATATGTTCATTATTTTGTTTGTGGTGATGGTTTCATGGGTATCAACTTGTGTCAAACTTCGAAAACTGTACAATTTAAGAATATGTGGTTTATTGTGTTCAACGCTATCTGGATAAAGCTATCTAAACAATAATCCCAATAGTGAGATACCATTTCATACTCATTAGATGGGAAAAATTTCAAAGACTGACAGTTATCTGACATTTGTGAAGTTGTGGACGAAAAGAACACTACCGTATTGTTTATGGTATACGAGTAGAGAATGGCACCACGGCGGGGGGGCGGGGGGTGGTGGTCTGTCAGACTCCTTCAAGATTTAATAGGCACTTTAACAAGTGCTGTAGAACTTCCTTGGCAGTCCAGTGGTTAGGACTTTTCCACTGCAGGGCTCATGGCTTCAATCCCTGGTAGGGGAACTAAGATCCCCTGATATGCTTCGAGGCCAAAAAAAAAAAAAAGTGCCGTAAATGTAGTGGGTTTTCTGGGAAGATGGCAACCTAAACACCTCTGTGCCCCTCTTCCAGCTACTTTTGAGCAAAACAGCTGCTGGGCTACGGGACTTCCATATTTTTCCTGGGGACCTGCCAGGATTCAGGTGTACAAGGACCTTGCCCGTTTTCCCCTCACCCTCTGTTGGATTCCCTCCTTACAGATCAGAAAAGCTTCTGAGCTAAAGTATAAGAAATTTACCACAGAAAGAGATCCGGAGCAGTGCTGACTGTCTCATTTGTCATCACTTGAGGCTGGGAAGCAGTTGGATAGTATTTACGAACTGCTGCTAGAAAAGGCTGGACTCCAAGGATCCCATATCTGGCCGAAGAGCCATACATCCAGGGAGCCACAGACACCTACGTGGACATGTGCTCAGTCGTGTCAGACTCTGTTCCTTCTCCAGGGGATCTTCCCGACCCAGGGATCGAACCCGTGTCTCCTGTGTCTCCTGCATTGCTGGCGGATTCTTTACCACTGAGCCACAGGGGAAGCCCTACATGGATATACACTGTTTCAAAGACTGTGATGACTATACTAGAGAAATCTGTTTACAATAAACAACAAGTAAATTAGAAAATCAACTTCGAGATGAAGTGGAGAGGAAATACTTTTAGGCTATGAAAATCCGAATGGCTGATGATACATTTGGTTCCTGAAAGTGAGTGTGAACTTGTTAAGTCACTCAGTCATGTCCAACTCTCTAAGACCCCATGGACTATAGCCCACCAGGCTCCTCTGTCCATGGAATTCTCCAGGCAAGAATACTGGAGTGGGTTGCCATTTCCTTCTCCAGGGGATCTTCCTGACCTAGGGATTGAACCTGGGTCTCCTGCATTGCAGGCAGATTCTTTACCATCTGAGTCACCAGCCTTGGTGGCTTGGATTTCTAGAATTCTGTATAAATGTGAAGTAAGGAAGCTTGCAAGAGAAGAGGCTTTCTGCAAAGGAAACTCTGTCAGTAGTCTGGAAGTAAAAGATCCAATTCTCTTACCTAAACCTGGTAGTTAGAGAAAGACTGGGACCCACAGGAAGCAAAACTCTCTAAAGATCTTATCTGACGAGGGGAAGATAAGGGGAGATTAAGAAAGCATGAAAGGAATGTCCCAAAGTTATTGGTGACATCTCCATCAATAACTCCAGCAAGCGTCCAAGTCTCCAGCAAGAGAGTCCCCTGCTCTGCACACAGGTCTCAGAGGGCCTGGCTTTCTTCCAGCCAGAGCCCACCTTGCAGGGAAGGAGTGCCTGCTGTGTGTGGCAGGGGAGGTACCCACCCACCTTCTGCATGTGCTGGGGGTTCCCTGGACTCCAGAATACCCCTCCCCATGGTCCTGAGCCAACCCTCAGGGTCTGGATGTGTTTTTTTTCCAAGTCTGTTCTCCAGGGAATGAACACACATGGCAGGACGCAACAGTGGGCAAGGACCACTCAGTGTGTATCTGTGTGTGTTGGGGAAGGCTGATGGAGCTTGTGTTGTGCTGTGTCCACACCCGCAAGTGTGATGTTGTCCTTCTTTGTGAGAACAGAGGCGAGTGGGGACAGGAGGGGTGAAGGGCCATGAGCCAAGATGCCCTCCTAGTTTCCCAAGCAGATCCCCACAAAGTCTGGGAATTCTAAATTTAAGCCCAGGCTTTATGAAGATTTATTTGTTACCTTGAAGGTTAGAACATGTTTTGTATCACAGCTTGTTAGTTTGATTGATAACTTTTACGTGTTTAGACAAAGGGTATGTGGGCCTTGCATTCTTGCCCTGGGCCCTGTAAATGTCAGGGCAGCATTGTCTATGGTAGATAATGAGCCATGAATTCAGAGAAGGAAGAGATCGCGGTGGGCTGGTGTGAGCTGTCGAGAAGGGCTTGGTGAGAATTCACGTCGGTCATGGTATCTTAGGCTAGGAGGAGACAGCTGAAGTTCTGCCAGCTCTAAATGTCAAGTAGCTTTTATTCAGGCTCACATAAGGGAAACCACTAACCTAGTACAGTGCTCTGATTTTATGATAGAAAAACCCAGGGAGGTTCGGAGATAGTAACGGAGTTGGGTCTGACCCCAAGGTCCCTGGCTGGCAGTTATGTGCCTTTCCACTTTCCCATTTGCTTCAACTGGCCAGCTAGGAAGGAACAGTGGTTTTGGAAAAACAAGACCATGAGGAAGTTCAAAGAGGGGCTGAGAGGAGACTGAAGCTCCCAGGGTGCCTCCCTTCTGTCTGTCTGGAAACACAGCCTCAAGTAGCTGCCTTTGGAATCTCATACCTGATCTTTAAAGCTAATGTGGATTGTGTATCCTGTTCTCTAATGAATCAGAGATTCAACAAATTAGAGATCAAGCTTTGGAATTAGACTGGGGGTAGAACTTAGACTGGAGAAGGCAATGGCACCCCACTCCAGTACTCTTGCCTGGAGAGTCCCATGGATGGAAGAGCCTGGTGGGCTGCAGTCCATGGGGTCGCTAGGAGTCGGACACGACTGAGCGACTTCCCTTTCACTTTTCACTTTCATGCATTGGAGAAGGAAATGGCAACCCACTCCAGTGTTCTTGCCTGGAGAATCCCAGGGACAGAGGAACCTGGTGGGCTGCCGTCTATGGGGTCGCACAGAGTCGGACACAACTGAAGTGACTTAGCAGCAGCAGCAGAACTCAGATGGTGCCCATTAATTGATGACTTTGGCTTCCCCGGTGGCTCAGATGGTAAAAAATCTGCCTGCAATGCAAGCGACCCTGGTTCATTCCCTGGGTCAGGAAGATCCCCTGGAGAAGGGAATGGCTACCCACTCCAGTATTCTTGCCGGGAGAATCCCATGGACAGAGGAGCCTGGTGGGCTACAGTCCATGGGGTCCCAAAGAGTCGGACACAACTGCATAACACGTTCACTTTTTCATTTTTGGCCAAGTTGTGGAAATTTTGAACCTCAGTTTCCTCATCTATAAACTGGGAGTGGTTAACGCTAGGGTCCACATGAAGAGTAAACGCCATAATGTATATCAAGTATGGCTGGTGCTTGATGGGTGTTGGCTGATGAACTTTCTCCCGTATCCATGGGAACAGGAGTTCCCTAAAGAAATGGTCATTTGTGGTCTGGTCACAAGGCTCTTCGTTGTCCGTCAGAACCTCAGGATGGTATTACATGGTGTTTAGAATGTACATTGCGATGTATTTACTCCCTTTGGAAGGTGATATGGCAGCAACAGCTGAATTTTGAAGAACTGATGACATGTTAACTTAGGATGAACACAGAGCAATGCTGAGTCCTGGTAAATTTACTGTGCAGCCACTCACAATCAGTTGAGATTCTTGGATGAAGGGCACACTTTCCTTTCCAGAGTTCCAGTCTATTTTTGTCAGCAAGGAGAAGTGATATGGCTTATTTTGTAATAATTCTTGTAATCCTATGATGAAATGCATGTTCTAAATCTACTAATCAGTTGGCGAAGACATCGTATTGTGCTTTTCTGGGTATTTAGAGGGAATATCTGAGTTGCTGCCAAAGCCATGGGATGGTTTATATGTTGTGCAGAAAAATCAGAAAGAGTCCTTTGACAGTTTTTTTTTTTTTTAACTAACAAATATATATGAAATTTATGAGTCTTAAAATGAAATCAGTGAAAATATACACATTTAGTGGTCAATATGTTCTCCCTTAAGGGCACTATGAATTTTAGAAAAAATGGAACTTTAACTTGTATCAAGCTATCGCTTTTAAAAAAGGCATTTTATTTATTGATTTATTATTGATCTGGCTGTGCTGGGTCTTCACTGCAGCACACAGGATCTTTAGTTGCAGTATGCAAACTCTTAGCTGTAGCATGTGGGATCCAGTTCTCTGACCAGGGATCAAACCCAGGCCCCCTGCATTGGGAGCTCAGAGTCTTAGCCACTGGAGTACCAGGGAATTCCCCAAGTTATCACTGTTTGCTGCAAGTAACAGAATTGCTTTCCCCCAACTCCCCCCTCCTCCTTGTGGAGTTTTCTTGATCCTTTTCGCCCATTTCATCCACACCCCATCTCATATCTCAGACAGCCTCCAGGACTGGTTTTTGGTTGTTTGCTTGGTTTTAGATTCCACCTATAAGTAAGATCATATGCTCGTGTCTTTTTCTATCTGACTATTTCACTTGGTCTTCCCTGGTGGCTCAGATGGTAAAGAATCTGCCTGCAATGCAGCAGATCCAGGTTCAATCCCTGGATCAGGAAGATCCCCTGGAGAAGGAAATGGCAACCCCCTCTAGTACTCTTGCCTGGAAAATCCCATGGACGGAGAAACCCGGCAGGCTACAGTCCATGGGGATTGCTAAGAATCGAACACAACTGAGCGACTTTACTTTCACTTTTCATTTCACTGAGTATAACACCCTCAAGTTCTATCCATGTTGTCACAAATGGCAAGATTTCATTCTTTTTTCTAAAGACTGAAATAAATAAATATATCTATGTATATGTATAAATCTCTCACGTTTTCTTTGCCCATCTATCCATTGGTGGACAGTTAGGCCGTTTCCCTGTCTTGGCTATCCTGAACAATATTGCAAACAGACATAGTTTTGAATGAGTGTTTTCATTTTCTTTGGATAAATACCTAGAAGTAGACATGCTGGATTGTATGGCATTCCTATTTGCAAGTTTCTGAGGAAGCTCCATACTGTTTTCCATAGTTGCGCTCTGGGGAAGCCAGTATAGAACATTTTAGTGGAAGAATGGGGGCCTTTCAGAATCTGTGTCATGTGGATGGTCTCATTTTATTACTATAGTCATTCAGTGAATTCAACAAATGTTTGGGGAAGGAGATTTCTGAGAAGGGGAATAAATAGAGCAAGGGCCCTAGGTAAATGCATATCTGGAACATTCAAGGGACAGGAAGGAGGCCAGTGTGGCTAGAGTGTGTAGTCAAAGGAAGAGAAATATAAGATGAACTTGGAAGGTTAGTAGAGAGCCAGATCATGCAGGGCCTTGGAGCTTGTTGTATGGACTTTTCTTTCTTTGAATAAGATGGGGATTCATTGGAGGGTTTGGATAGCAGACAGTGCTTTCAATATTTTTCTTTGTTTTTAGTCTTCAAAAATTTTATGATGGTGTATCTTGGCATGAATTTCTTTGGGTGTATCCTGTTTGGGAATTTCTCACTGATTCTGTCTTTGGTCATTTGCATTTTTTGCTACTGAGCCCATTCAATGAGCTTTTTAATTGAATTTTTCCAGCAAAATATTTTTCAATTGATTTTTTTTATCATCTATTTCTTTTCTGTCTTCATTTTTTCATCTGTTGCAAGAGTGCTTCTAATTGTTCACTGGAGCATTTTTATGATGGCTGCTTTAAAATCTTGCACAGATTCTTGTCTTTTCTCACTGAAGTGAGATGACATGCTCCTGGTTCTTGGGGGATGAGAGTAATGTTTTCATACATTCTGGACTCTTTTTTCTAGTTCCTCTTTAAATCTTCTACCTTGGCTGTTATTAACAGTTTTCCATTTGGTGAAAGTCTGGGCACCAGCCTCAGTCTGTGGACACTGTACCCCTGGGCTGGGAGGGAGAGGGAGGGGCATCCACTCTTTATTGGAGGACAGGGCATAGTCCACACTGGCATGGGGCCCAGGGCAGAGAGGAAAGGGTGTGATTTACTTGTGGTATTGATCTCAGGTGGCCTTGGCCTGCAACGGCTTGGAGCAGAGCTTGGGTTCCCAGCCAGAGGTTGAGGCTGGGTCACTGTGGAGAAAGCACCAGATCCTAGCCACTAGTCCAGTGGTCAGTGACAAGGGCCCTGGCCCTTTGGCTTTGCAGAAAAGAATTCCCACAAAGACGGAAAGCAGTGAAGCAAGTATTTATTCAGAGGAAAAAAAGAGTACAGTGTGTGTGGGTAGACACACGGGCAGAGTCAGAGAGAGACTTGTGGAGTCTTGCCATCGTAGTGGTTTCAGTTCAGTCGCCCAGTCGTGTCCGACTCTTTGCAACCCCATGGACTGCAGCAAACCAGGCCTCCCTGTTCATCACCAACTCCCAAAGTTTACTCAAACTCATGTCTATCGAGTCGGTAATGCCATCCAATCATCTCATCCTCTGTTGTCCCCTTCTTCTCCCACCTTCAATCTTTCTCAGCATCAGGGTCTTTTCAAATGAGTCAGTTCTTCGCATCAGGTGGCCAAAGTATTGGAGTTTCAGCTTCAGCATCAGTCTTTCCAATGAATATAGAGGACTGATCTCCTTTAGGATGGACTGGTTGGATCTCCTTGCAGTCCAAGGGACTCTCAAGTGTCTTCTTCAACACCACAGTTCAAAAGCATCAATTCTTCAGCACTCAGCTTTTTTTATAGACCAACTCTCACATCCATACATGACTACTGGAAAAACCATAGCTTTGACTAGTGGTTTGAATTACTTTAATGGGGCATTTCTTCTGGGTTTCCTTTGGCCAATCCTTTTGATTTGCTTGGTTCCCAGTCCATATTTCGATTATCTCAGGATCCTCCCATATGTGCACACAGACCTCTTAACCAAGATGGATTTTACCCAAAAGGCGCCTGGGTAGAACGTCCCTTGACGTAACTCCCCTTTGGCCTCCACGGAGCCTTTTCTGAGCATGTGTGGTCAGGGCGGTCTCCTGGCTTTGAGAATAAGAACTATGTGGTCTGGGCGGGTCCCAGCCACCTCGCCTTAACTGTCCCGCTCTTCTTGTCACGCAGTTTCCATCCGCAGGGACTGAATCTTCCATCGCTTTACCCTGGGGAGAGCCATCTGCCTCTTGCCTCAGTGTCTGGAGTAGCGCGGGTACTGTCAAAAGCACCGTGTCCCGCTCAGCTTCCTCTTTCCTGATCCTTTGGGTACAGACAGCAGTCACTTCATGGGGCTTTTATTTCGTCTACTCCTTTTGTTAGTGTTTCTCTGTGCTTCCATACCTGTGCCCTGTGGCCACGGGGAATCGGTTTAACTTGTGAGGGAAATAGAGCGACATCTGCTGGACACAGCGTGAACTGCTAGCTCAAGGTAGTTCACGATTATTAAATGGTGCTACATTCCTCTCTATTACGTTAATTTCTTTGTGAAGCTGAGGTTTTTAGCTTTTGCAGAAAGAAAAGCAAGTACTGCACGATAATTAATGTGGAGTGTCCAATCTGATTCCTAAAGTTCAAAACGTTGTGCAGTGCCCAACAGGCAGGCACACACATCCCACTAATAAGTGTGGTTATGTGAGAATGAAATAAAAATATTTTTTCCTTGAATTTATATATTTTTTCCAAGCGATATAAATCATAATTAAGTCGTTTGAACATATGCTGCTTAACACATTATTGATCGGGAGGTTTTTGCGGAAACGAATGCCCGTGGCCAACAATTTTGTTATGTAAATGAATATTGAAACACTCCAGTCAGTAATGTTTGGGTAACAAAAGACGTATTAATTCATCTTTGGTCATTTTGCCTGAGGGGTGCAATGAGAAAAATCAGAAGCGCTGAAGGCATTGAGAGAGTTTGGGGACCTCTGACTTAAGGATGAATTCCTCCTGCTTTCTCTATTTCTTCCAAGTAATGAATCACAACCTGCATGGGGTGCTGTTGTGTGCATAGAACTAGGAAATCCTCAGACTTAAGTCTTCATCTCACTTATGACAAACACCGTCTCTGCCTTGTCCTCCCCCAAGTTCCCTCATTACCTTAAAACTCAAACCTAAGTCTCTCTGTCCCCAGTTCTCATGGCACATGGACTACACCATCACCATCTGTTGTAACTTGGGTCTTTAAAGCCAAGAGGAAACACGTGTCTCGGCTCCCCCAGAGATTTGTTTCTAAAAGGAGGCAGGCCATTCGGGTCACCAGAAGACTTGGCTTGGGTGTTCATCATTTTGCCAATACCCCCTCCTCATGGGTAATTCTTGACAGATGTTGTTCAGTCGCTCAGTTGTGTCCAACTCTTTGCGACCCCATGGACTGCAGCACACCAGGCCTCCTTGTCCATCACCATCTCCTGGAGCTTGCTCAAACTCACGTCCATTGAGTCGGTGATGCCATCCAACCATCTCATCCTCTGTCGTCTCCTTCTCCTCCCACCTTCAATCTTTCTCAGCATCAGGGTCTTTTCAAATGAGCCAGCTCTTCACCCCAGGTGGCCCAACTACTGGAGTTTCAGCTTCAGCATCAGTCCTTCCAATGAATATTCAGGGTTGATTTCCTTTAGGATTGACTGGTTGATCTCCTTGCAGTTCAAGGGACTCTCAAGAGTCTTCTCCAGCATCACAGTTCAAAAGCATCAATTTCTTCAGTGCTCAGCTTTCTCTATGGTCCAACTCTCACACCCATACATGACTACTGGAAAAACCGTAGCTTTGTCTATAAGGACCTTTGTTGGCAAAGTAATGTCTTTGCTTTTTAGTATGCTGTCTAGGCTTGTCCTAGCTTTTCTTCCAAGGGTAAAGTGTCTTTTAATTTCATGGCTGCAGTCACCATCTGCAGGCTGGTGGACGATAGTCCATATGCTACGATATGTTATGCTAAGTCACTTCAGTCGTGTCCGACTCTGTGCGACCCCATAGACAGCAGCCCACCAGGCTCCCCCATCCCTGGGATTCTCCAGGCAAGAACACTGGAGTGGGTTGCCATTTCCTTCTCCAATGCATGAAAGTGAAAAGTGAAAGGGAAGTCGCTCAGTCGTGTCCGACTCCTAGCGACCCCATGGACTGCAGCCCACCAGGCTCTTCCATCCATGGGACTCTCCAGGCAAGAGTACTGGAGTGGGGTGCCATTGCCTTCTGTGACGATAGTCCATAGGGTTGCAAAAACTAGGACATGACTGAAGCAACTTAGCGTGCATCTAACATGTAACTATGTAACAGCCCTGTGTGTATGTGTGTGTGTGTGTGTGAAGTTGCTTTAGTCGTGTCTGTCTCTTTGCGACCCTATGGACTGTAGCCCGCCAGGCTCCCCTGTCCATGCAATTCTCCAGGCAAGAATAGTGGAGTGGGTTGCCATGCCTTCCTCCAGGGGGTCTTCCTGACCCAGGGATCGAACCCACATCTCTTACATCTCCTGCATTGGCAGGCAGGTTCTTTACCACCAGCACCATCTGGGAAGCCCTGTAACAGCCCTATAGAACATGTAACTATAGAACCGCTCTATATAGAAGATAAATATACAATAGGCACATAGCGGTAACAGCTCTAGTTTGCACTGCCAACAAGTGCGAGCAATCTTCTTTTTTAAATTTTATTTATTTTTCGTTGCAGGATGCTTGCTCTGTGGCAGGGTGCTGGTCTCTGCCTTACATCAGCGTGAATCAGCCACAGGTCCACGTATGTCCCCCATCTCTTGAACGGCCCTCCCAGCTCCCACCCCAGACAGTCTTCTGAAACAGTTTACTCTAAATGCTGCATGCTGTGTAATCTATTTAAAGACCTTTCAAGGAACAAGTAGGAAATCAGAGTTAAATAATTTCAGTCTGAAATGGGGACACTATCAGCAGAATGTAAGCTATGGGAAACTCTACACAACAAACAACCTTGTTCCTTTGATTTGAAAAAATTGTCAGAAAAAAAAAAACAAAAACCCACAATGGAATGGGAACCATTAGAAAATGACATTCATGAGAGCTGGAAATCATCTGACTACATATTTGATACCAAGTAATTTCTGTTGCTTCTTAGATAGGAGATGGTTATTTAAAATAATCTCTCTAGTAGAGATTTGTAAAATGATAAAAATTATATATCTGTGACTTGCTTCAAAACACTAATGGAGAAGTAGAGGAGGCAGGTATGACTAGAGGTTAAAATTTTAGGGCTGAGTGAGGGGCACACAGAAGCCCATTATATTGTCCTTTTTGTGCGTATGTTCAAAATTCTCTACAAAATTTAATTTAAAAATTTTTTTAAAAAAAGTAAGAAAATATTCGACTTGATTGTCAAACGTGACAGACACGACTCCATGACTCACAGAAGATGCCAAGACCAGTATACTGAGGACAGAATCTAGTCTGTGGCTGTAGGTGCCTGTCTTGGGGAGTTAATGTCTTATTATTGTTAAATATCAAGAAGTGAAATAATTTCATTGTTTTTAGTACTAAAAAAGTTCTGTGTAAGTTGTACAAAATTACATACTTTCCTTGGTAAAAAAAAAAAAATTGAAATGTTTTATAATTTTCTATCAAGCATGCCCAAATATTCCACACACAGCAAATAATGTGTTTCAAAGAGATCAAGTAGCATTTGTAATAGAGGGAGGAGCACTGTTATCCCTAGCATGAATATAATGGTGATAAAAGTAAAATAAAATGATCAACATTATGGAATTTTTCAGGCAAAAAAAGATTTTTTTCCCCAAGTGAGACCAATATTTTATTAACATACTAGAAATAAGCCAGCACAAAGTACATTCAAAAACATTCCCATGGTGCTAAAAATCCCACCACCACCACACCCTCAGCCTCACAGATCTGGGTTTTCCCAGCAGCCCCTGGGCAGACTCAGCTTTTCCAGGCCTCCTCTAAGAGCCTGGGGGTGCGGTCTGAGGTCCTCAAGCATGTTGATGCCCCAGCTATGGCAGGTGATGAGCAGGTCATGGAGATGCTGCGGGTTCTGCTCGCCACTGGGGATGGCGACAAAGTCATCAGAGGAACCTGGGTCCTAAGGGAAGTATTTTACTCCTGTATCTTGTGACCCGTGACGTTGTTCAACCCCTGCTGCTCCCCGACACTGTCTCCCTCTAGCATCTATGTCCCCCTGCCTTGCAGGCTGTTCTTCCTCAATCTCATTGATGGGCTACCCTTCCTCCAACTCACCCTGCAGTCATTGGGGTGGGGTGGGGTGGGAAGGGGGCTTTGGCACCTGGGAGCTTCTCCTCTGGGGGCTTATAAGGAGGCGGCACAAACTAAAGAGAGCTCTCCTGCATGGCTGGACCAAACCCAAAGTCATTCGCTTTCCCAATGC
>NW_011495078.1:8448482-8475193 GCF_000754665.1 Bison bison bison | reverse complement strand
TTCATGAGGAAGCCATCTGACTGAATACGATTTTATTTTGCAAAGAATATCATCTTAGCAACCAGCTGTCCTCTCTAGATGAATCTTGAAATGGTAATATTTTTAATGAAGTAAGCTGAAGGACTCTAACAGTGATCCCAACAACTTTTTCGATGAGTTCCATATACCGTAAGAAGTTGAAATCTTGGCCACTAGGGGAACTCTGAAGTTTCTCTTCCTTAAAGTTTTGGGGGGAATAGTCCAGCGAATGGTGTGGGGTATAATTTCCAGTGAGTCTGCTGGTATACAGGCATAAAAAAATGGCTGGGTTTGTTTTTTTTCAGAATGGAAGCTGATACTCTCTTGATGAGGTTTTGCTGCTGATTTGTATTTACTTGGGAAATAATCCAGTCTTTCTGATTCATAATCCCTTACATTCTTCCTTCTTGTGTGTTTCTCTTTACTCTTTGTATAACTCTCATCACATTCCCAAGGCATGTTGTTCTTTCTAAAGAAGTCCAATTTGGCCTTCCTTATATCTCTGCTTTCTGAATGCCTGTGAGGTCTGCCTTGGCTTTTTGCAAGATGTAATTTAATATTGGATTCTGTTAAGGGAACTAAATAATTTTTCCCGCTTACTGTAGTCTGTGAAAGCATCTCCCCATTGAAAGAAATGGAAGATGATACAGATGGAACCTCAATGATATTTAAAGAGCTGTGACACCACAGGTCAGGAGGCTGCATTTTGGGGGACCATCCACATTTCCTGCTTTTGTGGTATTCATGAGATGATGGTGTCATTTTGGAGGACGATCTATATTTCCTGCTTCTGTGGGATTCATAAGAAGGCGGTGTAATACTGGAGGACGACCTGTGTGTCCTGCTTTTATGGGATTCATAAGAATGGGGTGTCACAATTGACGAGTGTTGTCGATGACCTCTAATATGACGGGAACCGAAAGCTTCACTATAAAGTGGTTTCAAACCCATTTTGACTTTCTTCTTCTTGTAGAGATTTTCCACAGGTATGCCTTTCTGTAATTCAAATAGAATACTCTCTGCTTCCTGCCTTAAATAAGGGGTGGCATCTAAAAAGATACAGTCTTCACTCTCAAGTACATCATGAGCTGAGCTTTCCTCCGAGTTACCTGAATTCTCGATATCTGTCTGACTGTCAGTAAAATCTTCAAAATTCTGAATTGAATGGGAACCACCTGCATCCTGAGCCTTTTTCTGAATCTTTAAATCAACAGATTCATATGTACTTGTTTCTTGAAACCATACATGACATTGTTTATCTTTTTCTGGAGTCACACGAGATTTTAACTTAGAAAGAGCCGTGGTATCTTTCTGCACTGTGCTGTGTTGATCAGGGTCAGGTGCACACACCTGGGTAGGTGCCAAGAAATTTCTGACTGATGATGAGTTTTCATGGAAACTTTGTTTTTTGAAAGGGATATGTTCTAATGGTTGTGTATTAATGGAATGACCGCCACTTTCCCCACTGCTGTCTACTTTTTTACATATTGCAATTGTCTGTAATTTAAGACTATGTTTGGGAAATGCAATTGGCTTAGGGAACATCCTTGCATCTGGAGAACCCAGGAGAAAACGAAGGTATTTGTATTGTAAGTCAAGATCTATCTGATGAAGAGAGTTTTCCTCAAAAAGTAACAAAACTCTGTTTTTTCGTTTTGGTACTTTGACCACAGAATGAACACATTTAGATACAGGTTTCCTTCCATCCTGAGCACTGGCCATTGTGGAAGATTCCCTTACAATTCTGGGAAAGGCTTTCATTTGAATCTCCAGTGTCTTCTTAGAAAAGTGTACGAGGAGTTTGTTTTTCTCTCCTACTGAGCAGTTCTGGAGAATATGAGGCAATGTTTTCTCTCTAGCGGAAGTCAATGAAGGTGCTCCACTTTCTAGCGCTTTCATCCTCCTTAACTTTCTAACGTTCACTGCCTCTTCACTGCCTCTTGAAACATTAACGATCAGTGACTTCATACAATCGACAGAAGGTGAGTCTTTTTCATATTTGTGTTTTAGGTTAAATTCTATAGTATCAATCCCTTCCAGAGGCAAAAAGAACATTTGTTTAGGTCTTGGATAGAGCTTCCAACTGTTATGCTTTGAAATAGCCAATTTTTGATAAAAGCTGAACCTTTGAAAGGATTGTTTTACCACCTCTGGTATCAAATTCAGTCTTATTTCAGGTGCTTTTGACTCTAAATGATGCGTGAGCTTGATTTTTTCTTTGCAAGTAAAATTTTCTAAAATAGGTTTTGGCCGCAATTCAGGATGTATCATCAGGGATAGTGTACTCGGACCCCTTGTGAAACATTGTGACTTCCAATCATCAGGTTTATTGTCTTTTACTTTTTCAAGGTTTTTAGGAAAAAAGTTGTTTTGAATCATGCTTTTTATCTGGGATTCAAGAACATTTTTAATTGCTTCACAAATAGGAATCATAATTCCCGCACTTGGACTATATCCCACTGTTTTTCTTTCATTACCTTTAGCTTGGGGTTGAATAGGCACAATTCCTAGAGAAGTTTCTAGTTGCTGGACCTTTTGCATGGCTGTGTCCTGTACACGTTCACTCTGATCCCTATGATCGAGTGGCGAGGCACACCCCGTGGTATCAACGAGCTGAGTCTCATCTTGTGGTTCTTCTACCTTTGGAGGAGAACTGTTCATATTTAGGGTGCTTTTCATGTGAGTTTCCACATTTTCCACATTTGTAGACATGATTAGACACCCTGTAGGTGTTTCAGTGGGTTTTGGTGCCTTTCCTTGCTCCATCATAATCAAGTCAGGTTCTTTTATGATTGTCGCAACATTTTCCTTTGGACCTTTAGACGTGATTAAACACGCTGTAGGAGTTTCAGTGGGTTTTGGTGCCTTTTCCTGGTGGATCGTAAGCATGTCAGGTTCTTTAACAATCCTTTCCACATTTTCCTTTGGATCTTCAGACATGATTACACACTCTGTAGGTATTTTAATGGGTTTTGGTGCTTTTTCTTGTCCAACTTTAAGGAAGTCAGGTTCTTTTACGATCTTTTCCACATTTTCCTTTGGATCTTCAGACAAGATCTGACTCCCTGTAGGAGTTTCAATGAGTTTTGGTGCTTTTTTTTGCTGGATCGTAAGCATGTCAGGTTCTTTAACAATCTTTTCCACATTTTTCTTTGGATCTTTAGACATGATTAGACACTCTGTGGGTGTTTCAGTGGGTTTTGGTGCCTCTTCTTGTTCAACTGTAAGCAAGTCAGGTTCTTTTATGATCCTTTCTGCATTTTCTTTTGGATCAGACATGATTAGACACCCTGTAGGTGTTTCAGTGGGTTTTGGTGCCTCTTCTTGTTCAACCATAAGGAAGTCAGTTTCTTTTACAATCCTTTCCACATTTTCCTTTGGATCTTCAGACATGATTAGACACTCTGTAGGAGTTTCAGTGGGTTTTGGTGCCTTTTCTTGTTCAACCATAAGCGAGTCAGGTTCTTCTATGATCCATTCCACACTTTCCTCTGTATCTTCAGACATGACTAGACACTCTCTAGGTTTTTTAATGGGTTTTGGTGCCTTTTCTTGTTCAACCATAAGCAGATCAAGTTCTTTCACAATCTTTTCCACATTTTCCTTTGGCTCTTCAGACATGATTTGACTCCTTGTAGGAGTTTCAGTGGGTTTTGGTGCCTTTTCTTGCTGGATCATAAACATGTCAGGTTCTTTTACAATCCTTTCCACATTTTTCTTTGGATCTTCAGACATGATTAGACACCCTGTAGCAGTTTCAGTGGGTTTTGGTGCCTTTTCTTGTTCAACCATAAGCGAGTCAGGTTCTTCTATGATCCATTCCACACTTTCCTCTGTATCTTCAGACATGACTAGACACTCTCTAGGTTTTTTAATGGGTTTTGGTGCCTTTTCTTGTTCAACCATAAGCAGATCAAGTTCTTTCACAATCTTTTCCACATTTTCCTTTGGATCTTCAGACATGATTTGACTCCTTGTAGGAGTTTCAGTGGGTTTTGGTGCCTTTTCCTGCTGGATCATAAGCATGTCAGGTTGTTTACCAATCTTTTCTACATTTTCCTTTGGATCTTCAGACATGATTAGACTCCCTGTAGGAGTTTCAGTGGGTTTTGGTGCCTTTTCTTGTTCAACTGTAAGCAAGTCAGGTTCTTTTATGATCCTTTCTGCATTTTCTTTTGGATCAGACATGATTAGACACCCTGTAGGTGTTTCAGTGGGTTTTGGTGCCTCTTCTTGTTCAACCATAAGGAAGTCAGTTTCTTTTACAATCCTTTCCACATTTTCTTTTGGATCTTTAGACATGATTAGACAGTCTGTGGGTGTTTCAGTGGGTTTTGGTGTCTTTTCTTGTTTGATCGTAAGCACATCAGGTTCTTTTATGATCCTTGAGATATCCTGGTCCGGAACAACCCTTTCGATTGTTTGTGGAGCTAAATTTTTATTTATCTCTCTGCTGAGGTTTGCTTCTGATTTGATGTTAGGAAGTTTGTGCATTTGTTGTTTGTCTACCATGAAGGGCTGGGAATCCTGTGGAATTGTGTTTGTAAAATTCCGGTTCTCTTCTTTCACAATGCTTGAACTGTCCATCTTCATAGTTTCACTAGTATTTGGTGATTTCTTCTGGAATTCTGAAATACGGGTTCTCTTTACACTTTCTAGGTTTGTCTGAGATTTTACTGGGTCTTTAGTCTGAGATGGACTCACTGTGTAAATAGAAAGACTTCTGATAAATATTTCTGAGGCATCTCCTCTTCTCAAAGCTATTTTCTTTGATTTGTTAAAGTTATACTCTAATTTCTTTCGATTGCCTGGAGTACCTCGTCCCGTGTCGCCTAGAATCTGTGGAATTGGATGTTTTCGGATTTTCATATTTAAATATTGGGGGCCCAATTCTCTTTTCAAGTCTGCTATTGTTAATCTGCCTTTCTGGCCTCCTAATTTGGGAGAAAGAGGAATGTAGGCATAAAATGAATCCAGAGCATGTTTTTGAAGCATTTTTTGTAGTTGAATGTTATGTTTTGCACTGGACACTTCTCGTTCCTTTTTATGTTTTTGTTTGATTGGGCATCTGTTTGCCATGGGAGCGATTACCTGAGTCTTAATTTGAGGTTCCTCTGCCTTTAGAGATGCAGTGTTCAGGTTCACTGTATTGCTTGTGTCCATTTTTATTGTCTCCTCCTCCAGATTAACAATGGTGAGTTTGTGCATTTCTATTTTGTCCTCTTCTAGATGGACAGCTATGTTTGTATCTATTTTTAATATCCCTTCTTTCATGTCTAACTTTTTTTGCTCCAGATTTCCAGTAGAGCCAGTGTCAGTTTCGTTTTTTCCCCCCACATCTCCAGATTGAAGTGGAAAAGTCCAGGAGGAAACAGACTTCTGAAGTGGTTCTAGATTGTGTGACTCTTTATCTGGACCAAGCAATGTCTGCTCCTTTTTCCCTCTTTGGGCATCAAACTCTGTCATACCCATTTGTATTCCTGGTAGCATTTGTATCTCAGGGCATGCTGTAGTTTGCTTGCGCACATCTATTTCCAATGATGTCCTTTGCTTTACATGTTGTAGTGGAATTTTCAGAGAAAGACTAGAATCCACTCTGGTCTTTTGTCCACTCCCAGACTGCAGCACCACTTGCTTTTTCATGACAATTTCTTGATCTGCATTTTGGAGTGCATCTGACTCTGTGATATTTATTTCCTCAAGGGGTTCCTTTATCTGTGGTGCTAACACTTTGGGAGGGGACATTTCATTTGTTTTTCCATTGTTTTGTCTATCTTCTTCTGGCTTATCAAGTTTACATAGATCTGTAGATGCTGGAGATGCTTGTGATAAAGCTTCTTGTTGGTGGTGGACATCTTGCTTTGAAGCAGAAAATCCTTCTGAACCGACAGGGGAGCCAAGTGTGGCATATATTTCCTTGGATAGTTTCCTTGGCAGTGAAACTAGAACGTGAGGACTTATTTTATGATTTAAGTTACTCATTATTTCTGTTTCTTTCTTCAGGCTTTCAATTTTAGTGAGATCCATCATGGGGAAGGAAAGAATTGTAGCCAAAGTTTCTGGTTTGTAATTTTCTTGCTGAGCCTCTGACCCTGCAAAGAAACATTCCAGCCTTTTCCCACTTTTTATAGTACCATACCCTGTGACATAAAAGTCCTCCTGCTGTGAATTTGAAAGTAACTGACTCACATCTCCTTCGGATTTGACTTGTAGAGGTTCCCTCCTTTGCTGTACACTGATCACAAAGTTTGATGTCCACTGTTGTATGGCGTCTTCTGGCACCGAGCATTCTGCGTTTTTAACAATTTCCCTCTCACCAGCAGCTGATTCTCTAATTGCTGTTTTCTGGGTATCTGATGTTTCTTGGAGATTTTGCTGTGACCCAGAGGATCCTGTGATTTCTGGTGTGTCTTTGTCTGTTTTGCTCCCTAAATCTAAATAAAGAGGTGCAGAAGGGATAGAAACAAAAGTCCTTGTCAGGACCATACTTGGTTCATCTTTATCTTTGTGTACTTTTCCCCCTGGCTCTTTAATAACATTCAACACAAATTTCTTTGTACTAAGGACATCTGGAATTGGTGAAATCGCTGATTTTTTGTGATGGGTCCGTAGCCTCATATCTACATTTTTCACATCAAGCTTTTTTTCTTTCTCTGACATACATTGTTTTCTTTTTGTTACATCACCACTAATTCCCTTTGTATCTGTTCTCTTCTTTGCATCTGATAATGCTGAAATCATTTGTGGAAGTAGAGAGGGTTTTTTAATTCCAAGCTTTCCTTCATCTACTTGTGTACCTTTGTCCAATTTAGGCTTAGTTGGAGGGGCAGCAAGATAAATGTTTCTTACCACCTTACCAGGTGGTTTACCTTGAGTTTCCTGTTTCTTTTGCTCTGTCCCTCCAAGGTTCAGATACAGTTCTGATCTGTGGAGTGTATATGAAGAAGGTGATTTCTTGGACTTCAAAATTATATATCTGGTGTGTGTCACACCTCTCCTATCTACTGATTTTTCTCTGTCCCTATCTTCTTTCTCAGGAATAGGTTGTTCCTCATTTTGAACATCTTTCCTGGAATCATCACTAATTGAATATGTATGTATCATTTGCCCTGCCTTTGATATTCTCCCCAAAACAGACCTTCTATGTGCTAGCATTTCATCATCAACTTGTACTTCTTTATCCAACTTGAGGGCATGGATAGATGGTGATGAAATAGAAAATTTGGTCAGGTTTTGACCATCTTTTGTGATATCATCACTAATTGAATATGTATGTGCTGTTTCCTCTGCATACACTATTCTCCCCAAAATAGGCCGTCTAAGAGCTAGCATTTCATCATTGACTTGTACTTCTTTATCCAGCTTGAGGGCAGAGAGATATGGTGATGAAGCAGAAAATTTGGTCAGGTTTTGACCATTTTTTGTGGTATCACCATGAATTGAACCCCTACGTACTATTTCCCCTGCGTAAGGAATTCTCCCCAAGGCAGACGTTCTATGTGCTAGCATTTCATCGTCAACTTGTACTTCTTTATCTGGTTTGAGGGTAGGAAGAGATGATGATGAAGTAGAAAATTTAGTCAGGTTTTGAACATCTTTCATGGTATTACCACTCATTGTCTCTGTATGTACTATTTCCCCTGCATATGAAATTCTCTCCAAGGCAGACCTGCTACGTGCTAGCATTTCGTCATTGACTTGAACTTCTTTATCCAATTTGAAGGCAGAAAGAGATGGTGATGAAGCAGAAAATTTGGTCAGGTTTTGACCATCTTTTGTGATATCATTACTAATTGAATCTGTATGTCCTGTTTCCCCTGCATATGATAGTCTTCCCAAGACAGACCTTCCATGTGCTAGCATTTCATCATTGACTTGAACTTCTTTATCCAATTTGTGGGCAGAAAAAGATGGTGACAAAACAGAAAATTTGGTCAAGTTTTGATCATTTTTTGTGATATCACCACTAATTGAATCTGCATATGCTATTTCCCCTGCATATGATAGTCTTCCCAAGACAGACCTTCCACATGCTAGCATTTCGTCATCAACTTGAACTTCTTTATCCAATTTGTGGGCGGGAAGAGATGGTGATGAAGCAGAAAATTTGGTCAAGTTTTGACCATTTTTTGTGATATCACCACTAATTAAATCTGTATGTCCTCTTTCCCCTGCATATGATAGTCTTGCCAAGACAGACCTTCTGTGTGCTAGCATTTCGTCATCAACTTGAACTTCTTTATCCAATTTGAAGGTGGGGAGAAATGGTGATAAAGCAGAAATTTTGGTCAGGTTTTGACCATCTTTCATGGTATCACCACTAATTGAATCTCTGTGTACTGTTTCCCCTGCATATGCTATTCTCCCCAAGACAGACCTTCCACGTGCTAGCATTTCATCATTGACTTGAACTTCTTTATCCAATTTGGGGGCAGAGTGATATGGTGATGAAGCTGAAAATTTGGTGAGGTTTTGACCATCTTTTGGAACTGAACTGAACTGAACTGTGATGTCACTACTAAGTGAATCTCTGTGTACTATTTCCCTTGGATATGAAATTCTCCTCAAGATAGACCTTGTATGTGCTAGCATTTCATCATTAACTTGTACTTCTTTATCCAATTTGAGGGTGGGGAGAGGTGGTGATGAGGTAGAAATTTTGGTCAGGTTTTGAACATCTTTCATGGTATTACCACTAACTGTCTCTGTATGTACTACTTCTCTTGCATACGACATTCTCCCCAGAGCAGATTCTCTACATGCTAGCATTTCATCATTGACTTGTACTTCTATATCCAACTTGAGGGCAGGGAGAAATGGTGATGAAGTAGATTTGGTCAGGTTTTGAGCATCTTCCGGGGTATCACCACTAGTTGTGTCTGTATATAATTTCCCTCCAGATGATACTCTCTGCAAAATAGACCTTGCATGTGCTAGCGTTTCATCATCAACTTGTACTTCTTTATCCAATTTGAGGGCAGAGAGAGATGGGGATAAAGTAGAAAATTTGGTCAGAACCATACCTGGTTCATCTTTACTTTCCTGCATCTCCTTTCCTTGATGTTTGGGAGACACAAAGTTTCTTCTTTCTACTCCGTCCTCTTTCTTGTTCCGGGGCAAATATTTTTCTTTGCGGGGACTAATGACAGTATCACTCGCCATTGACTCTACATGTATCACTTCCTCAGAACTTGATGATTTCTGTAAGTTTACTGGGGAAAAAGAGGACCTTGGTAGCATTGACATGCCCTCTTCTCTTATGCTGGTGTTTTCATCAAGGTGAAGAGAAGAAGATAGAGAAGCACAGGTCTCAGTTTGCATGGCATCACCTGCCTCCTGTTTATCTTCCCAAACCTTCCCTTTAGTTTTTCCCTGAGGGTCAGTTAGATTGTGTGTAAGTACAATAGGTGATTCTGCTTGTGGGGGAGGCAATTTTGTGATTCTTATCATGTACCTGTCTCCTTCTGGTGTATCAGATTTAAGATATGGTAGAGTCAGTAAAGAAGTACAGATGTTTTTCAGTCTTGTAGCTAGTTCACTGTCCTCTCTCTGTACCATTTTCTTTTGCTTTTTCATTTTGCACCGTGATTCTTTGGTATCATATCTATGTGAAAGTGGTAATTCTTTTGCCTTCTGATGCACAGATATTGGAAGCACTCTGTCTTCATTATTTGTTTTGAGTCTAGCTTTGTTTTTTAACAAATAACCATCAAATGACTTAGCATCTGCTTTTGTGTTTAGATTGAGTGGATCAAAAATCTTCAGTGGTGGAAAACAGGATTGTGTTATTCTTTCTGTATCTTTCTTTTCATTTCTGCTAGTGTCTCGTCTCAGGTAAGATGGAGAAGGTAAGGAGGCACGAGTTTCCCTCAGAGCCATTCCCAGCTCACCATTGCCATCCTGCATTTCCTTCCCTTGCTCTTTGACATTCAAAGGCAGTCTGCTTCTACTGAGTAAATGTGTAAGTGGGGATGTTTGGGCTTCCACAGCTGTGATTCTGGGGTGTGTTCTATCTTTCTCATCTTTTCTTTTTACTCTGATCTCTGTCTCTTTATACAACACACGTCCGTTAGCTCTTACTGTTATATTACACGAGCTAATACCTTGACTGAAATCTGCGTGTCTGATTTTCCCTGTACCTGATGACTCAAGGAGCTGAAATGGTGGAGAGAATCCCGGGACTGCAGGCAAGTGTTTGTCTTCTTTGATTCCTGCATCCAGTCTACGGTCTGATGGAGAAGGCAAGGAAGGACGAGTTTTTGTTGGAGTCACACCAGGGTCTCCTGTTCTCCCCTGCCCCTGTTCTGCGCTCTCCTCCATGCTTGGCTGCGCTTCCTTTCTTCTGCTCAGAGCATCGTGCTTGGAGACATGGAACACATGAGGCGGGGATGATGTATTTGCTTTGAAATTTGAGCCACTGGCATGCACCGAGCCTCTCACAACTATTGCGTGTGCTCTGCCCCTTTCTGTTGGTGGTGGATATTGTTTTTCTTTCTTTCTATCAGTTGACTTTAGAGGCGCTTTCTGTACTGAAGGCCGTGAGGCTTGGATCTTGAGATGTGGCACAGAGTGCCTTAGGACTGGACCACCTTTGTCTTCTTTTATTGTGTCAGATTGAAGATGAGCTGAAGAAGTGACAAAAGGGCAGATTTTGCTCAGAATCACAACTGTGTCCCTTCTCCCTTTCTGCTCCCGTTTCACTTGCTCCTTAATGCTCACTTGCAGTTTCTTTGCTTGGAGCATACGGAAAAGTGGGGATTTCCTTACCTTCAAAGCTAAGGACTTGGGATGCATTGGATCCCTCACAAAAATATTTGCTTTATCCTTTTCTTCCTGCATCATGTATTTTGTTCTTTTTGAATCACTTGAGATCTCACTCAGAGGTGACACTGTATATTTTAACTCCTGTGCATCTGATGACTTCCTGCGCCATAACGGTGGAAGACAGGATTTGAGAGCTCCTTGCTTCTCTTTCTTGCCTTTGTTTAATGTAAACTGAGGTAGACAAAGTCCTGTCAGGACCTCATCTAGTTCACTTTTTCTTTCCTGTGCATGTCCCAGGTTTTCTCTTCTGTTTGTTGGTTCATCTCTAGTCTGGGGGCTGTGGCTCCCAGGGTTACTGGGAACATGTGGAAGTGGGAACTCCTTTGCCTTGGAACTTGTTTCTTTGGAGTACTTCATATAATTCATATTGGCTGTTTCTCCTTGATCCTGTCCTTTCTGGGGCATAAATTCCTTTGCTGCTTGTACATTGCTTATGATACCTCTCTCAGTTGAGTCTCGATTTGCTTTTTTCACTACATCTGATGATTTCTGGTGGGGTAGTTCTGAACAAGAGTATCTTGTTACTTTAGCTCTGTCATCTGCTTCTATTATTCTTGTATTCAAGTTAAAAGAAGTGGCAGGTCTGGAAGTACAGATCAAAATCACACTTGGTTCACGAATTCTTTGTATTTTATTCTTTTGCTCTTTGACGTCCAGCTGGATTTCCTGTAAAAGTGGTGAATTCTTTTTCTTCCAAAGTAGGACTTTTTCCATATTAACTCTCTTCTCTTCTTCCTGTATTGTATGTTTTTTAGCTTTTTTAACCCTGTTTGAAACAGACTTTTCATATGCTATGTTTCCCATATCTGATGACTCCTGGAGTTTGGGTTGTAGAAAACAGGATCTTGTTTTTCTTAGCATGACTGCTTCTCCTTCCCTTCTTGTGTCCACTTCAGAGTAAGGTGGAGAAGAGCTGCAAACACAAGACTGTCTCTGAATCCCAAAATGTTTACCTTTATCTTGCCGTATCTCTTCCTCTTTTTCTTTGATGTTCAACTGCAATTCTTGGGCAACTGGAGACTGGTTCACCTCCAGAGGCATTCTTTGGGGATGCCTTACCTCTTTCAAAGCCATGTCCACTCTGTCTTCATTTTCCTGTGACATATATTTTGATCTTGCTATATTGCTTAAAATATCATCAGCTGGCTCCTTACATGTTATCATTGCATCTGACAGTTCCTGGAAGGTCAGTGATGGAGGGCAGAACCATGATACTGTTTGTGATGCTGCTTCTTTTACTCCAGGACCCTGCTCCAGGTGAGAAGAAGATGGAATGGAGGCATGGGGCTTATTCAGAACTACATTTCCATTACTTTCATCTTCCTGCATCATTTTCTCTTGCTCTTTATTGTTCCACTGTGGTTCATTTCCATGTGGTGTGTGTTTGAAAAGTTTTTTCTTTCTTTTAAAAGTGGGCCTTTTGCAGTTCCTTTTATCTTTCACATATACTATATTGTCTCCATCTTCCCTCTTTTGCTGTGGGAAATGTTTTGATTCTATTATGTTGCTTAAACTCTCTCTATTAATTGACTCTGCAAATGACGCTTTCCTGATATTTGATGTCGCCTGGAGCTTTAGTGGTGGAAGGCAGTTCTGTGGTATTCTTGACGTATCTCTTTCTCCTTTTGTTCTTGAGTTCAAATCAAGAGGTGAGAGAGATGGTACAGAAGTAAACAAGTTTGTCAGTTTCACACCTGATATACCTTTGCCTATCTGCCCCTCGCTCTCTTGTTTTACAATTTTCAACTGCCCTGGCAATTCCTTTTCACTGAGCATGTGTGATCGTGATGGTTTCTTTGCCTTCAAGGTAATGTTGGGATTCATTGTTCCTTTCACGTTGACTCCTTTTATTCTAATCTTCCTCGGCAGTTCTGGTCTGTTGCCTGGGCCACCGTAGTCAGTGGTATTAAATACGTTTGAAAATATCAATTTCTCCAAAGTCCTTTGGGTGGGTACCATGTCTTTCTCAACTCCTTGTTTTAGGTCATTCTTCTGTCTTTTATTTTCAGGCAAAGGAGGGATATGGATAGAAAGAGAATGTGAAAAAAATCCAGGTAGACATACCTCTTTTTGTACTTTTTTTTGACATGCTTTACCTAAGTGCACCTTCTTTCTAACACTTAGCTTGGGGGAGCTAACATTTGTTATTGAATCAATTATCTGCTCCCCATCCAATAATTTCTTTCCTTTCAGCAACGAGACATTCTGATATTTTGCAGTTTCACTGGATGATTCCAAAGGTGGCCTTGTATTTTGTCTCGTCATTTGCGTTGGAGGAGCTGAGGGTACAGTCCATTCCAGGTCACATTCACGTTGAGTATTTAGTTGTTCTTTAGAAATCAAGTCTAATCCTTTTGTCCTGCTCGACACATTACCTACTTCTGATAATGCTTCCTTCGTCTGAGGCGTTAAATGTGGCAGGAGCCGGGGATTGTTTTGAGGGTAAGATATGTGCTCAGAGGGAATTCTCAGGGAGGGAAATTTCTCAGAGGGAATCAGTAGGTGCTGCTGCTTTTGTTCCATACTGGGTAAGTTTTGTCCTTTTTCACTTTTTTGTGTATATCCAAAAATAACATCCATTCCTTTTAATGCTTCCTTAGCCTGTGGAGTTGAATATTCAGAATGCATCTTACTTGTGTCATCAAACTTTACTTCTTGCACTGAGATATTAGTTTGGTGGAGACCTGCTTGGGAGTGAGATGTGGACTTTTGAAGGGTCTCAGACATCCATTTCTCTTGCTGGTCTCCTTTTCCTGTAATATGTGAACCAAATCCTTCTGTACTTGGAGTATACTCCACAGTGCTAACTACTTCTTCCAATACTGTCTTTTCATATGGCATCTTACTTTGAAATAATACATCTCTTGAAGGATCAGAAGCAAGATTTGGCCAAATACATTGTACACATTCTGGTTGCTCTTCTGTTCCTGCAACAGGTAAGCCAATTCCTTCTGTATTTGAATTGTGGTGCCTTGGACTATCTACTTCCTTTGCTGCTTTCATTACTCCTGGTAATTTAATCTGAAATATATTCATCATAGAATGAGAAAGAGATGTTGGGAGAGTCTTGCATGTACCTTCCTGTTGATGTTCTTTTCTTCTTCCTGAGCACGGAGGTTGATCCACTGGAATATCTACTGTGTTTGATGCTTTCTGGACCACTGGACTCAAAACTGCTGAACTCATTCCTTTGGCTGAGATTTCTTTCTTTCGCCTTTCAAGATGGAGTTGATACAATATACAAGAGGAAATGAATTCCAGAAGATTTCCTTTCTTCTGGTTAGAACTGTTTCGCTGCTCTGTCCTCCCTTTTTCAGAACAGTTTATTTTCTGTTCATTTGATGTTAATAGAAGGTTCGTTAACTTTGGCATCTCGGTTTCCCATAGATTGACACCTGAAACAACAGGGATGCTAACACTTTCCTTCCGTGTTGCATTTCCTGCCTCTCTCACATGAAGTTCCCCACTGGGGCAAGATGTTGAATCCAGGAGACGTTCCGGAATGGGATCTGGTTTCACGTCTCCAATCTCCACTGCAGGTGTATATTGCCGGGCTTCTGCATTTGCACAAAGAAACGTCTGTCCTTTCGAACCTTGTAAGGTATCAGTTTCTCTTAAGCCATCTCTTCCCAGTTGATTTGGAATGGTATTTTCCAAATGAGGGGTTTCCGTAATGGAGTACAAAGTAGGCTCCACCAGTGTCCTTGAATTACTTCCTTCTTTCAGCAGATCCTGTTCCTTGCAAGTCTTCTCTTGAGAAGCATCTGACTCTGGAAGACACATATTCTGTTCTTTTGAACTTAAAGAAATATCTGTTTTCTCAGATATTTCCGTCCTCTGTGGAGTTGACACTGGAGATTGGGCCTTGTCTCTGTCTCCCTCCTTTACTCCCAGGGCGATGAGGCGTTGGCGTTTTGTGTGCAATCTAAGTCTTGAGATGTCAAACGTAGTGAAGCAGCTTTCTCTCTTTGGTGAAGGTTGATCAGGATGTGCTTCTCTTTTCAAATTTACTGTGTATTTGACATGGGTGGGGCTCTTCTTCAGATGCTGTCTTATCATGAATTGATATCTACATTGTGGGAAGAGGTCCAGTGAAGCAATTTGGCAATTTTCTTTTTGCTCTCTGATACAGTGTCTCTGGGTTTTCGTATTTCTGGATTTGGCACTCTTAGCAAGGGACCGTGAAAATGCTATTTGTCTTGTGTTCAGCAATTTCTTCGGCCTTGGTGGCTTGCCTTTCTCCCTTTCCGCTTCCATCAACTCTTGAATTTGAGGTGGAATAGACCCAGGGTCACAAATAGTTTTCAGAGAGAATTCTACCTCAGTTTTATCTTGCTGGAACCCTGGCTTCTGCTTCTTGGTGTTAAACCTTGTTTCCTTTTCGTGGCTTTGGGTTCCATGCCCTGCTGTGTTATAGATCAGGGAAACAAATGGTTTCCTTGCCTTCGATTTTACCCGTTCAGCAGGCACAGTGCTTTCTACACCTGCTGCTTTCGCATTAGCTTGATGGTTTAGGATTCGGGGGTAAGGAGGTGTATTGGCATAAGCAGAGTTCTGGATGTTTCCTGAGACACGTGGTTCTTGCTGTTTCTTTTGCAGAAACTCAAATGACTGGGTATATTGTGAAGGTGTTCCAGACAAGACCTGTTGTTCACACTCTTTTTCCTCCATACCTTTTGCTTTCTTTAGGGCATTTCTCTTTTCAGAAGATTCTTCATAGTTACCCGAGGTGTTAGGTGACTGCTCCATTTTTATATGTGGTGGAATAGATGGAGAAGCATCTGTAGATTTTAGGTCTGTGTTTAACACAGCTTTCTCTCTCTGTGTGTCTATCTCCCGTTCTTTGTTAATGCTTAAAGCAGCAGGACCTGCGGCATTAAGTGACTGTAAAACCCCTCTGTCTTCGACTGGCAACTGCATGTGTGTTGGCTGTACAGGATTAAACCCTGATATTCTGTCTGCCTCAGTTTGGAATCTGCTTTGCCTTCTAATGTTGGAGGTATCCACTTCCAAGTAAGTGGCATTTGTACACATATCAGTCACATTTTTACCTGAGTGCATCTCTTTCATTTTGGTTTCTATGCTGGATCTAAGTCTTGTCCTCTGTTTTGTGGCAGATTGCCTACTGATTTTAAATAGCTGTGAAATGAGTGGCTCCTTTTTTTTCATCACTGAACATTTGCGTTTCGGTATGATTTTCTCTTGCACTGTGTTTATCTGGCTTTCAGAGTCAGATAAAACAGGCATGAATAAATCGACAGGCCCCAGGAGAACTGTGGCTAAGTTTTTGTCCAGCTCTGCCTTTTTCTCTGTAACAAAATCACCTAGATTTTTGTGAAGTGTTCTATGGTTATCCAGACTGTCCCTTGCTGCTGTATCAAATGAGAGTTTATCAGTCACTAACGTGGGTGGTGGACTCTTAGCTCCCTCACTGGCATGGAATAATGTCTCTCTCGCACCTTCATCCCACTGCTTCTCTCCTGCCTTGGTCTTAGCTTTGTGGTTTTTCTCTCTATGGCTTCCGGTAAGATACCTCGTGCTATTAAGCTCCTGTAAAACTGGTAGCTTCCCTGCCTCCAGAGTTACCTGCTTGAGACTCATTGTACTTTTCTTGCCTACAGCCTCTACTGCATGACTCTGGCTCTCAGGTTCAGATGAGTCAAGGCTGGAGAAACCTAAAGGCTTTAAGACTGTTCCTAGTAAGTCACTCTGACTCCTTGCCTTTTTCTTGAAAATGGGACTATCTTGTTTCCTCCTAGGATTTCCATCCCAGACACCATCACAGTGTAAGGAACCAGTCTCTGATTTCCTAGATTCTGGAAATGGGATCTTTAGATCTGCCTTGTGTTGGATTTCCTCTTGAGTATGAAGACCTTTCTTCAGTGTTTGGACTCGAATTAAAGTCATCACGCTTTTAGAGACAGGCTTTAAAATAGTTTTTCTAATGTGTTCTTCTTGCCTCATGTTTTGTGCCGCACAAGACAGATTCCAAGTACTTCTACCTTTTGAACTATTCAGTTTAGGTTTTGATTTGCAAGGGCCAAGATTTTTTACATGTTGAGGAGTGAAACGGAAATGTTGGCTCTCATGCAGAACTGATTCTGCTGATATTTCTGGGACATTTTCCTCTTCCTTCTCATGTGGCACACTCACCCTCCCTGTGTTGCTGGATCTGCTTTGCGTATCAATCAAATTGGCCTCCCATGCTTCCCCAAGACTCAGTGATTTCTCTAGCTCTGGGCAGGTGTGGTTATGTGTTTGTACTCTTGGTTGATCTGTCCCTGTTGTGGGTGTGCTATCAATTTCAATATCTATCTTATTATCCATTGAAACAGGTGTGAGAGATGAAAATGCATCAGTTATACTTTTATGTTGTTGCCTGTCTTTTATCACAGACTTTAAATAACATTCCTGTTTCTTTTTACAGTACTGATGACCATGCTCAGTGATATTAAGCGCCTGTGAAAAAAGAGGCCTCTTTGCCTTCATGGTTATATATCTGGGACCCATAAGATCTTTCTGTTCTGGAAATTTTAGTGCTTTTTTCTGCCTTCTAGATTCAGACAAAACAGATGTTGTGGATATTGTTAGTAAATCTCTTTGCAACTCTTTATGTTTCTTGACAATAGAACCACTCACTTTCCTTCTAGAGCTTTCATTACATGAATCTCCAAGCACTGAGATCCCTGACTTGGGAAGTGGGATATTTTGATCACCTGTGTATTCTGTTACTTTTTGAGTTTTTATGTCTTTCTCTTCTTCAGGTTGTAGGGGAGCTGGACTGGAAGCATCCAGCCTCCTTGTGGGAGTCCTAAACACTTCCTCATCAATTAAAAGACCGTTGAATATCGCTTTCCCTCTTTTTACACATGAAATCTTTTCACTTTTTCTATGCAGTATGTTTGTATATGGTGGGATGTTCTTCACCTTTTCAGTTTGAAATGGAATTATCAGAGAACAGGTAGACTCCAATATATTTTCTGAAACTAGTTTTTGTTGCTGCATGTCTTGCTCTGTAATAAGCATATTTTCATCTTTTCTACTTTCTGTATTGAATGCAACTTCCTTGCCCTCTCTTTCATTTTGCTGTCTTGACTGAGATGTGGTGCCTAAGGAGCTGCACCTTTTACACAGTCTTTTCCTGTCCTCTGGTTTTATACTGACTTCGACTGGGTCTTTCTTGGCTTTCCGTTTTTTATGTGTTTTGGTGGCAGGTGAAACAGGTGTAGGTGAAAAAGAAGTATTCATAAATATACTTGACATACTCTGAGATAACTCTTTGGCCATGTTATCAAAGGTGTAGACCAGTTCCTTTCCATGGCTGGGGGCACCGGGACTAGTGGTACCAGTTGTCTTCCAAACTGATGCCATCTGGGCTTCCCCAGTTCGAGACGTAGGGATCAATGCTACATTTCTCAACCCTTTAATTTCAGATGAATCCGGCCTGGAGATACCGAAAGACTGTAGGGCTCTCCCTTGTAAATCCGTTTGTAATTCTTTCTTTCCCTCTGGACTAGAACCAGCAAGTTCCTTTGTTGGGTCTGTTTCAGACAGGAAGTCACTTGATGCTTTAACAGCTAAAGATTCGCCGAGTGATTTCTCTGTCGCTGGAGATAAAATCCTTGACCTCTGTGTTTTTGTCCTTTTTGGTGCCTTCTCAGATGGAAGTGAATTCAGAATAGAGGAAGACACAGAACGCAAGACAGTTTGTGTGAAAAATGTTTGTTGTTGCAGCTCCTCCGCTATGGTTCGTGATTCTGGGATTTTCCCCCTTGCTGAATACTTCTGTTTGAGATCTGATTTCACAAAGCGAGCCTCCTTCATATGATGAGCACGGGAAGTGAGGTGCTGGAAATTCCGAGGCGCTGCTTCTCCACTGTGGCCTTTGAGTTCCTTCCTGACGTTTTCCCTCTTGGCCCTAGAATAGGGACACCAGGCTCCCCTTCCATCTGACCAGTGTCCTTGCTGTTGTATCTCAGGATGGAACCTCATCTTCCCCGGCATGTCCGTCTCTACTTTGGTTCTGTTATGCACCTTCATGTCCAGTGAAACCGACTTGGGAGAGGAAGTGGCCTTTGGCGTGGTGGCTGCCAGTGACTGACCTTGTTTCCTCACAGTTTTGAACTTGCCTTCAAATTGCCTACCACGGCTTGGCGCACCACGTTTTGTGACATTTAATGTCTTGGAAATCGGTGTCTTCTTTGCCTTCAAAGTGATACATTTGGGACTCATTTTATTTATCTTGTCTGTAAGTTCTGAGTGGTTTCTCTCTCTTTTCGACACAGGTAAAGCAAGTGTGGCTGCATCCCAGAACTCCTGCATTGTTGCCAGCAATTCTTGGGTTCCCCCTTCCTTTCTCTCTGCAGTAACATCTTCTAGCGCCCCAGAGGATTTTATCTCAATCAAAAACTCAATGATCTGTGATCGCAGGGTTTTCGAAGGGAGGGTTTTCAGACAGCCATTCCCAGGGATGTTAAATATCTGTGACATTGGTGCCTTTCTTGCCTTCATAATAACACACTTGGGACTCATTTTACTTCTTAAGGCTCTACATGTAAATGTCTTTCTCCCCTGTTTAGGTTCAGGGGGATCAGGTGTGGCAGTAGCTGAAGACTCAGGGACAGGTGCTTGTAGATATTTTTTAAACTCTGACTTTTCCTCTTTACCATGATCATCCAGTTCTCCTGTGCAGCTCTCATCACTTTGGATGTCACATTTCATTGTATCAATTACAACTTGACCGGTTAGTGATTCGTTCGACTTTAGAAGAGGAAGGTTTGAACTCGCTGACCACACTGTGCCGTTTTGTGTCTGCTGGCTTCTCTTTGGCTGTGTTGTCTGCACTGGATCTTCAGGCTGTATGTGCTGGGGGATGTCCTGTTTGGTAGAAAACAGAGTTTCCCCACATCCTTTGTTTCCTGGTTTGTGAAGCTCAAGCTCCTTCGTCTGGTCTGAACAGAGTATGAAATGTTGGCTGTGCTGTGAAATTACTTTTAGTAACATCTCCTGTTCACTTTCTTCATTTTGAAGATCATCTTCTTCGGGGTCATCTGGAGTCACATTCCCTTCGTGTGGGGGTATATTTTGCTTTACTTGCTCAGAACTGAGTCTTTTTTCTTCTAACATGTCTTTTTGCCCTTCTCGGTCACTATACCTATTAATGGCAGGGATGATGTTCAGGAGGGAGTCCCTGCCATCTGCCATTTTTGTGCTCTGACCCACCTGTCCCATTTTGGTGGTCAAGTTATATCCCAATTCTTTCCTACGATTTCGTCTAGCACCACCCTTGATATTGAGCATGTGTGAAATGGGTGGTTTCTTTGCTTTTAAAATTCCATCTTTGGGGTTCATCAGGATTTTCATGTCTGAATATTGTTTGAAGTTTCTCTTGCCTTTGGATAGAGATAAAGCAGCCATGCAGAAATCTAAAGTCACTTTCTCTTCCTTTTCAGTACCACCAGCTTGTTCCTTTTGATGGTTTGCCTCAGATGGAACACCACCTTCTCTTGCAGAAAATATTTTTTCATCAAACTTTGCTTCTCCTGATGTTGGAGGAAAAAACCTAGCATCGCTCTCTAGCTTTCTCAGTGGAAATGGATCCAATGTTGGGCATGAAGCAGAGCTCAAAATACTCTCTGCAAAATGTGTTTGTGGTTGTACCTGGATATTTATACTTCCTATTTGTTTCTGCCCCTCATCTGATTTGATAAGGTCATGATCCTCCTCCTGATATATACTGAGTATAAAGCTTTGGCCACTCTCTGGAATTGGTAAATCTTGTTCCCCTGCACCCTCCTCCTTCCTGTCTTTCACACTGTTAGGTAAACTACTCATATCGATAGAAGCTGGGCGACATACTTTTCTTTCATTGGGTGATTTCTCTTGCATTTGCGTATGATCGAGTCTTGTTATCCTTTGTGTATCTGTCTCCAAATTTAATCCGATGTTCATTTTGGTGTTTAGCAAAACAGGCACCCTGGAGAGAATGACAGGTGAACACACATCTGCTTTGTTTTTATTTTGCTGTAAATTCTTCATTTGAAAATTGCATTGCAATGCCTTTCTCTGCCTGCCAGGGAGCATACGCAGAGTGGATAGGTTTTGTTCTCTCATAGCTCTGTATCTACGACTCACTGTTTGCCTTCTTGACAGTTTTAGTGTGTTTTTCTGTCTTTGAGATTTAGAAATGGAGGTGTCAATGGAATCAGAAGACTGCAGGAAGGTCACTTGCAAACTTTCTGGTAATGCTGAATTTTTATCCACAGAATAAGAACCTCGTTCCCTTGTGAGGTTTCCACCAGAGGCTACACCACTCTCTGTTGGAATGTTCAAAAGTTTCACAGGTGATGAGTTCCCTGCTTCGGGAGGTAGAACCTCCAGACCCGCAGGGGCTGTTAGATCATCTTCTGGTTTGTTGGTCTTCAGGAGTTCCTTAGCTTCTTGAGGACCCATCTGGACATCAGTCTGCAAAGCAGCTTGTTTAAAGCATGTTTGGTGCTGTTTATCTTGCTCCTGTGTTAAACAGTGTAGGCCTGCATCTGGTTTGGCAAGGTGAGTCTCCTTTCCTCGACATCCATTAATCCAGAGGTACTGGGTATGCTGTGGAGCCGTTATTAGCAAAGTCTTTTGCTCCTTTTCCTCTACATCTTGTCCTTTTTCTTCTCCGTCACAGAGTGCATTACTCTCATCAAAAAAATCAACATACAGTGGTCTTTCTTCAACGGCTAGACCCCGGAGCTTTGCTTGAACACGGCAGAAGCTCTTTGTCTCCCCTTGTAACCTGCTATGCACAGGACAGTAAAGGGTGTTTAGAAATTCATATTCCAGTCCATTAGCTTGGCCGATCTTTTCAAACTTGGCCTTAAAGTCAGATTCCAGTTTCTTTCTTTGATGACATGTGATATCACACATTTGTGAAATGGACGGCTTCAATGCCTTCATAGGTACAGACTTGGAGTTCACTCTACATTCTATGTGTGAAAATCTTACTCTAGTTTTCTTCACTTTAGAATGAGATAAGACAGGCATGTGGTAATTAAAAGTCTTTGGGAACACTGCTGGTAAATCTTCGGGTCGTTCTGCCTTCATTGCTGCAAAACAGTAACCTGTTTCCCTGGTATCACTTCCATCATCTGGTACATCACTTTCTCTTGTTTGGTTTAAAGGGTCTCCAATCAGTGATTTTTCTGATGTGGGAGGAGATATCTCAGAATCATCTTCAGTGCGTCTTAAATCTGTGGGTGCTATCAGGCTTTTCTCCATATTTTCAACATGAACTGGACCTGTTGTGGCCATGTGAATAGACTCTGCCATGATTTTTGCAAATGTGATTGGTTGTTGCATTTCTTTCATGGATTTGAGCTCTTTCTCTGGATCTTCATCCGATCTGAGGTTCCAGCGATCCTCAAGGACTGCTTCTGGTGAAGCTTCCTGATCCCCACTCACTTCCTCCTGCAACCGAGCTGCTTCTAGTGTGTTTCCAGAGTCACTTCCTTTATTAATGATATCTAAATAGTCTTCTTCTCTTTCAGCTTCTGATGTCTCTCGTTTTAGCTCGGTATGACTGTGATTCCTTACATTTAATCTGCTGTGCATTCTAACATGGGGCAAAATAGACAGACAAGGGTCAGTAACATTCAGAAGCATATCTGCCATCGTTTTATCTTGAAGTATGTGTTTAATCATGATTTTGAAATTGCTTCTTAATCTTCCGTGACATTTTGGTGGCTTTTTTACTTTCATAATTACACATTTGAAACCAAGTACATTTGTGGTTCCTGGTATTTTTTTTCTGATTTTCTTCCTTTTCAAATTTGATAATGGAGGCATATGCCTATGGAAAGACCCCAGGGCAACTTCAGGTAAAACTCCTTCTAAGTCCTGCTTTTCTTCTGCAATCTGAGCATCCAGGAACTTCTCAGGGCTTCCACCCAAAGGGACACCACATTCTGTTGATTCAGTTAAAACTGGCAAGCTTTCGAACATGGTGAGAGGATGCACTGGGTCTGCAGTTTCCCTGCCTGTAGCTCTGTCTGTGCTTTGCTTCACCTCAACTTGAAATGGATCCATCATGGGGCGTGGGTTAGTCTCCATAGTCGTCTCTGTAGAGAGAGTTTGTGGGTAAACATCGAGGTTTTTATTTTGAGTGGTTTGACCTTTTGAACTACTCTGTCCTGGTTCCAGTTTGACATACGTGGGCTTCTGCTGTAGTCGTGGGCTGAGCCTGAAGCCTGGCGTTTGCTGCAAAGCTGCTTCTTGTGGAGCCTGTTCTTCCTCTCTGTTGTCTTCTTGTGGTTTTTTAACTAGACAGTTCTTCTCAAAGGAAAAATACATTTTCCTGTCATCTGGTATTTTGTCTGGCTTTACTGCTGAAAAACTAAGTCCTATTTCTGATGTATCCATCTTGGTTTTTAATCCATTCTGCATTTTCATACGAGGTGGTAAAGAAAGGGCAGTGTGAGTGGCTTCGTGAAACGCAGCAGATATTCTTTCATCTTGCATATTGTTAATGTTGCTTCTAGTGTTGCTTTTGAGTTCCTCACTTGCACTTATGTCATCTTCTTCCATCACGTGAGCTCTTAATGCATTTTTTTCCTTCTCAGTTACATCTTCTGGCCTCTCCTGAATTTCTACACCTGTTGGTTGTCCACTGCTTTTATGCTTTTCGGTTCCTAGGGGAACGAACAAGTTGACATCAGAAGACTCCAGAACAATTTCAAGATCTTTTCTGTCTGTATTCCCCCGTGAGAAGCACCTTTGCGTTTCTGATATACTCGTTGATAACTCCTCTCTGCTTGAAAGGGCAGGATTTGAATTCTCTGTACCTTGTAGGTCCTCCCATGTTTTCATGTTTCTGTCTGACTTCATCTGGGGAGAGGAAACACATTTCTGCAAAGGTTCTGATATGGCTTCTTCTAAAGGTGTCTCTTGCCTTGCCACAGGCAGGTCAGATGTTGTTTCGCTATCTGGGGCACAAGACTCTGCAATATCCATTTCCTTTGGATCTTCAAGAGACTCTCTATTCATCCAGTTTGTTTCTGTTAATGAAGGACAAGGTGCTTTCTGTTGATAAGTATTGACCATGAAAGACTGTTCTAGCTGAGATGGAATTTCTTGTGAAATGTTTTCTAGTTCTTTATTGTTTCTGCCATGCTGCTCTTCATTTTCAGTACTCCCCATGGTTCCTTCTTCCTCAACAGACCCTATGTAATTAACTTTCTCTGCACATAGTGACTGATCTGGTTTAGGCAGAAAATCTCTACATTCTGTTAAACCTGGAGTGAATTTTGCTTGTCTTTTTCTGTAATACTTCCTAATATAAGGAGGGACAAGCTTGAAAGCATATGTAAAATGCAACGCTATACCTGATAAACCTTTTCTTTGATGTAGCTCTTTCTTCTTAGTTTTATGTTCATATCTTAACTGGCTGCACTCTGAAGTATGACATGCTGTGGTCTGAAATACCTGTGAAGCTGGTGTTTTCTTTGACTTCTGAGGTGGATCTTTGAGGCTAAGTTCACTTTTACTGCGTGATGTTTTTCTTCTGTTTTTCTGCCTGGTCATGAGAGGCAGCGAGCCATATGCCGGAGACTGGTTTAATGTTGAGGAAGCAATTTGTTTCTGGCCCTCACTCTTAACATGCTCTAGTTGTGGCATCACTTTATCAACTGAATTTGGGCTCGGAGGTATAACCAGATCTCTGGCATCCTTTAAAATAGTGTTTTGCCCTGGGATAGAGTATTTACTCTTGTTTGACTCTTCAGACCAGACAGAATCCTGGGTCTCATATGAGTGTTTTGTATCAGACCCTAGGCCCTTGACTGAATCTTGAGTCTCAATAGACTGTGGAACTTGGACCAGATGTTGGCACCTATCCATGTCTGCGGTCTGGAAGGAGTCTTGGGTGCTGCTAGTAAGTGGTTCCCTCACCAAATCTTGAGGCAGAGCAAAGTATCTGGCCTCACTCTCAGGCTGCCTGTTGACTGATGCCTGATTGTTAAAAAATTGGTGGGCTTTACCAGTAAATTGGGCTTTGGAAAATCCTTGACTCTGAGTAGCCTTTTGTCTGGAAAAAGAAGCTTGTGCTTGGGGAGAAGGGTCCATTGTAGCAGAATGTTGATTCTGAATCAAGGGCTCTAGAGAGATTGAGTACAGAGAGGTAGTTTTATTCTCTAATGTGGCTTTGGATTTTGGAGGGCTTTGATTTCTCACATTTTCTTCCAGAAGTCTGACTTGGTCTCTAGAAAGAAACAGATGGGCAGGAGGGCATGGTGCCACATCTAGATCTTCACTTTCTATAATGATTCTCGAAGTTCTTGAAAAGTTAAAGTCAGAAGAAAATGTCCTATTTTTACTTTTGTTACTTTTCATTATGGAAAATAATTTCTTTGATGAAAACTGTATTGTTTCATGTTCATTTTTAGGGCACCCGCTACACCTTAGCAAAATTTCCTGTACTTCCGAATGAAATAGTGACAAAGATGATGAGCTAGTCCCATTTGAAGATGTCATATGACTTTCACTAAAGTGACTTACTCGAAATCTACTTTCACTGGTACTTGCCCGTGGTGGTTCATCTGGTGGTGGAACGCTGTCTTCAAAGTACTCTTCATTTCCTTCAGATGTAATTGATGAAGCAATTGTTCTCTCTGAATAGTTATCAACTCTGAAATATAAGAAAACAGTGAGTCAATTGTCACTGAGGACCTATTTCATATAAGAACTCTCTTTGAAATTTAAGGAAATCCAATATAGTATATGAAAACATAGTTAAATGTAGAGATAAGCTGGGAAGTCATTATCCACATTACAAAATAATTCATTACCTAGTTACATTCATTCAATAAATCAATCCACTGACAAAGTGAAGTAAGTTATTTTCATATCTAGGAGAACGAGGGATTTTTTCCCACAAAAATCTGTCCAAAAGTCTACTTTTGACTGTCTATTTTGACAAAGTTGCAGATTAAGATTATATCCTTTTACAAGGAATATCAGTTTCTGTTCTCTGTATGACAGTTTTGACAAGAATGAAAACATCCTTATGGAAATTTAAGAGGTACAACAGAACACTGCCCAATGTCATAAACTATAGCTTTATATAAGTCCTAATTGTTTAACAGCTGTTTGTTTTTGATCAAGAGAGAAGCCTACATTTTAGGGTAATGCTTCTCAATATAATTTTGGTTAAAATAATTATCACGGAAGAGGGCGAGAGAACATGAAGATGGTTGAATGGCATCACCAATTCAATGGACATGAACTTGAGCAAACTCTGGGAGATGGTAAGGGACAGGGAGGCCTGGTGTGCTGCAGTCCATGGGGTCACAAAGAGTTGGACGCGAATTGGTGACTGAATAACAACAACTGATCACAGAGGGCTTCCCAGGTGGCTCAGAGGTAAAGAATCTGCCTGCAAATGCAAGAGACTCGGGTTGGCTCCATGGGTCAGGAAGAGCCCCTGGAGAAGGAAATGGCAATCCACTCCAGGATTCTTGCCTGGAGAATTCCATGAACAGAGGAGCCTGGTGGGCTACAGTCCATAGCATTGCAAAGAGTTGGACGTGACTTAGTGACTAAAGAGCAGCAGCAAATGGTCATGGAAGTGGACCTTCCAGCATCCTTTCTACCTCAAATGATTAGGCTTGGTCTAGCAGTGCTAGAAAGAGGAGAGTGAAAAAGTTGGCTTAAAGCTCAACATTCAGAAAACAAAGATCATGGCATCCGGTCCCATCACTTCATGGCAAATAGATGGGGAAACAGTGGAAACAGTGTCAGACTTTATTTTTTGGGGCTCCAAAATCACTGCAGATGGTGACTGCAGCCCTGAAATTAAAAGACGCTTACTCCTTGGAAGGAAAGTTATGACC
>NW_011495078.1:8411900-8448382 GCF_000754665.1 Bison bison bison | reverse complement strand
CCAACCTAGATAGCATATTCAAAAGCAGAGACATTACTTTACCAACAAAGGTTCGTCTAGTCAAGGCTATGGTTTTTCCAGTGGTCATGTATGGATGTGAGAGTTGGACTGTGAAGAAGGCTGAGCACCGAAGAATTGATGCTTTTGAACTGTGGTGCTGGAGAAGACTCTTGAGAGTCCCTTGGACTGCAAGGAGATCCAACCAGTCCATTCTGAAGGAGATCAGCCCTGGGATTTCTTTGGAAGCAATGATGCTAAAGCTGAAACTCCAGTACTTTGGCCACCTTATGCGAAGAGTTGACTCATTGGAAAAGACTCTCATGCTGGGAGGGAATGGGGGCAGGAGGAGAAGGGGACGACAGAGGACGAGATGGCTGATGGCATCACTGACTCGATGGACGTGAGTCTCAGTGAACTCTGGGAGTTGGGATGGACAGGGAGGCCTGGCATGCTGCGATTCATGGGGTCGCAAAGAGTCGGACACGACTGAGTGACTGAACTGAACTGAACTGAGCAGTGCTCAGACCAACAACATCAGCATCACTTTGATCAAAAATGCAAAATGATCATAAATGCAAAATGCAAAATGACCAGAAATGCAAAATCTCAGATCCCACCCTAGACTTCCTGAATCAGATGCCCTAGGTGTGGGGCCTGGAAATCTGAATTTTAACAAGCTCTCCAGGTGATTCTGATGCCCCTTAAGTTTTGTTTCACAGTTGTTATTGTTCAGTCGCTAAGTCGTGTCTGTTTCATGGTAAGTTTGTGTCATGGTAAGGTACCCTAAAATCATAAACTGAAACTCATATAAGCTAAGTCAGAAATTCTGGTGGCTGTCTTTCCAGGGAACACAGATTATCTTGTCCTTTACTGGAAGAATGACCCTAGTTTTAAATAACTCATCATCATGAATAAAGCCGTGAAAGTGAAAGTGAAGTTGCTCAGTCCTGTCTGACTCTTTGCGACTCCATGGACTGTAGCCTACCAGGCTACTCTGTCCATGGGATTTTCCAGGCAATAGTCCTAGAGTGGATTGCCATTTCCTTCTCCAGGGGATCTTCTCAACCAAGGGATTGAACCTGGGTCTCCCGCATTGTAGACAGACGCTTTACCGTCTGAGCCACCAGGGAAGTCCAGAGCCATGAAGCTAATAAATAAAATTATCAATATATACCCCCATCACACAAATAGTTTTTCTACATGTTTACTTATACAGGAAAATCTCATTGATTTGGCTTCTTCTAATTATTAATAGAATTTGGAGTATTTTAGACTGAAGTATTGCTTACCTTTTTTCACAGAGAACACAAAATTATTAGGTGAATGTTTAAAATACATTAAATACTTTTCAAGTTCTCTCTACTGTCAGGAGAAGCTATTAATGTCTAATATACAGGCTGTATACACATTTTTGTTACCTAGTGTGGTAGTCAATTTTGTGTGTCAACTTGCCTGGGCTGAGGAATGCCCAGAGAGCTGGTAAAACACTATTTCTGAGCACCTGTGAGGATGCTTCAGGAAGAGATTCACATTTGAATCAGCAGCCTGAAGATACAGAAGATATGCCCTGGGCATATTGGCTGGCATAATCCAATCCACTGAGGGCTCAAATAGAACAAAGAGATGGAAGAGCAAACTCCCAACTCTTACTGATCTGGGATGTCCATCTTCTTCGCCCTCAGACATCAGAGCTCCTGATTCTTGGGTCTTTGGGCTCTGAGACCATCCAGCACTGCACAACTCCCTGCCATCCCAGGACTTCTGCCTTGGGCTGAATTATACCGTTTGCTTTTTTAGGTCTCCAGTTTTTATTTGGTAGATCAGGGGACTTCTCAGCCTCTATAACCATGCAAGCCAATTCCTATAAAACTCGTTTTATCTCTCTCTCTCTTTTTTGCATTTCTCTGCTGAACCCTGACTGATACACCTACCCATCATCTTTAGTATCAGGTCACCTTTGGTACCACCATCTGTCCTTACAACTAAAGCAAAATTATAGCTTGGAGTAATAATCATGGATGCGTACTCTTCAACATCCATTCTACCTCAAAGGTTTATGCTAAATCTAATATAGTAATCTCATTTCCAAGTAATTGAATAAGGAGTGGGTATGAACTAATCCCAGTATAAGACAAAGACATTTAACAACTTTGGGGAAAAGTTGCCTTGTTCCTAAGAAAGACACAGAAAGAATTGGCCTCTTAAATCCTCTGGAAACTGCTGGTCTGATTTGGAAACTCTTGGTGGCAATCTTTCTATTTACCTCAAGGTAAAACCAACACCAAGAAAGGCAGAGGGAGGGGCTCCCCTGGTGGGCCAGTGGTTAAGAATCCACCTTCCAGTGCAGAGGACATGGGTTCAATCCCTGGCTGGGGAACTAAGATCCCACATGCTGTGGGGCAAGTAAGCCCACGTACCACAACTAGAGAAACCTGTGCACCACAGTGAGGACTAAGACCCAACACACCCAAAAACAAATAAATATTTATAAATAAATACAAATAGAACAACCACATTACATGAATAAAGCCCCTTTACACCTGACAACCAAAAGAAATTAGACTGAAGTCAAGTAATCTTCAGGTTTGTACTCCACACAGCTACTAGTGATTCAGCTGAAACACAAAACTGTTACTCCTACGCTCAACCACCTTCAGTGGTTCCTCACTACCTACAGAATAAACTCCAAGCTTTTCACATGGCATACAGAGTTTGTATAGTCAAAGCTATGGTCTTTCCAGTAGTCATATACAGATGTAAGAGTTGGACTATAAACTCTATAAGCTCAGTTTGGCTGAGCACCAAAGAATTGAGGCTTAAAAACTGTGGTGTTGGAGAAGACTCCTGAGAGTCCCTTGACAGCAAGGTGATGAAACCAGTCAATCCTAAAGGAAATCAACCCTGAATATTCATTGGAAGAACTGATGCTGAAGCTTCAATACTTTGGCCACCTGATCGAAGGGCTGAGTCATTGGAAAAGACCCTGATGCTGGTACAGATTGAGGGCAGGAGGAAAAGTGGAAGACAGAGGATGAGATGGTTGGATGGCATCACTGACTCAATGGACATGAGTTTGAGCAAACTCCAGGTGATGGTGAAGGACAGAGGACCCTGGTGTGCTATAGTCCATGGGGTTGCAGAGTTGGTCATGACTGAGCGCCTGAACAACAATGAGAGAAAGTCCTTTATGATCTGACTCCTGCCTGTTTTTTCAACTCCTGGCCCATCCTCACCATTCTAGCAACCCTGAAATAATCATAAGTTGTTGTACATACCCTGCAGTTTCTTATTTCCTTGCCTCTGTTCATGGCCTATAAGGCCTTCTTTATTCTCCCAACCAGTGTCTTTTTCTGACTAATTTCCACTTACCTTTTAAAGTTCAGCTCCAGTATAAGCTTCTCCATGAAGCCATTCTCAACACCCCCTAAGCTGGTGTAGGTGTCTCCTAAAATGTTCTCCTAGATTTCCGATTATTGTGTTACTATACTGCAAGAAATCATCCTTTTATGTATAGAAATGAATGAAAATGAAAACACAACAACCCAAAACCTATGGGACTCAGTAAAAGCAGTGCTAAGGGGAAGGTTCATAGCAATACAAGCTTACCTCAAGAAACAAGAAAAAAGTCAAATAAATAACCTAACTCTACACCTACAGCAACCAGAAAAGGAAGAAATGAAGAACCCCAGGGTTAATAGAAGGAAAGAAATCATAAAAATTAGGGCAGAAATAAATGCAAAAGAAGAGAGACCATAGCAAAAATCAACAAAGCTAAAAGCTTTGTTTAAAAAAAGCTATTTATCTTCTTTAAGAAGATAAATAAAATAGACAAACCATTAGCCAGACTCATCAAGAATCAAAGGGAGAAGAGTCAAATCAAAATTAGAAATGAAAATGGAGAAATCACAACAGACAACACAGAAATATAAAGGATCATAAGAGACTACTATCAGCAACTATATGCCAATAAAATGGACAACTTAGAAGAAATGGACAAATTCTTAGAAAAGTATAACTTTCCAAAACTGAACCAGGAAGAAATAAAAAATTTTAACAGACCCATCACAAGCACAGAAATCGAAACTGTAACCATAAATCTTCCAGCAAACAAAAGCCCAGGACCAGATGGCTTCACAGCTGAATTCTACCAGAAGTTTAGAGAAGAGCTAACATCTATCCTACTCAAACTCTTCCAGAAAATTGCAGAGGAAGGTAAACTGCCAAACTCATTCTATGAAGCCACCATCACCCTAATACCAAAACCAGACAAAGATGCCACAAAAAAAGAAAACTACAGGCCAATATCACTGATGACTGTAGATGCAAAAATCCTTAACAAAATCCTAGCAAACAGAATCCAACAACCTGTTAAAAGATCATACATCATGACCAAGTGGGCTTTATCCCAGGGATGCAAGGATTCTTCAATATCCACAAATCAATCAATGTAATACACCACATTAACAAACTGAAAGATAAAAACCATGTGATTATCTCAACAGATGCAAAGAAAGTCTTTGACAAAATTCAACATCCATTTATGATAAAAAACCCTCCAGAAAGCAGGCATAGAAGGAACACACTTCAACATAATAAAAGCTATATATGACAAACCCTCAGCAAACATCCTCAATGGTGAAAAATTGAAAGCATTTCCCCTAAAGTCAGGAACAAGACAAGGGTGCCCACTCTCACCCCTATTATTCAACATAGTTTTGGAAGTTTTAGCCACAGCAACCAGAGAAGAAAAATAAAAGGAATCCAGGTTGGAAAAGAATAAGTAAAACTCTCACTGTTTGCAGATGACATGATCCTCTACATAGAAAACCCTAAAGACTCCACCAGAAAATTACTAGAGCTAATCAATGAACATAGTAAAGTTGCAGGATATAAAATTAACACACAGAAATCCCTTGCATTCCTATACACTAACAATGAGAAAACAGAAAGAGAAATTAAGGAAACAATTCCATTCACCATCGCAACTAAAAGAATAAAATACTTAGGAATAAATCTACCTAAAGAAACAAAAGACGTATATATAGAAAACTATAAAACATTAATGAAAGAAATCAAAGACGACACAAATAGATGGAGAAATATACCACGTTCATGGATTGGAAGAATCAATATAGTGAAAATGAGTATACTATCCAAAGCAATCTATAGATTCAATGCAATCCCTATCAAGCTACCAATGGTATTTTTCACAGAACTAGAACAACTAATTTCACAACTTGTATGGAAATACAAAAAACCTTGAATAGCCAAAGCAATCTTGAGAAAGAAGAATGGGAATGGAAGAATCAACCTGCCTGACTTCAGGCTCTACTACAAAGCTACAGTCATCAAGACAGTACGGTACCAGCACAAAGACAGAAATATAAATCAAAGGAACAAAATAGAAAGCCCAGAGATAAATCCACACACCTATGGATACCTTATCTTTGACAAAGGAGGCAATAATGTACAATGGAGAAAAGACAATCTCTTTAACAAGTGGTGCTGGGAAAACTGGCCAATCACTTGTAAAAGAATGAAACTAGAATACTTTCTAACACCATATACAAAAATAAACTCAAGATGGATCAAAGGTCTAAGTGTAAGACTTAGAAACTCCTAGAGGAAAACATAGGCAAAACACCCTCTGACATAAATAATAGCAGGATCCTCTATGACCCACCTCCCAGAGTAATGGAAATAAAGCAAAAATAAAAAAATGGGACCTAATTAAACTTAAAAACTTCGGCACAAAGAAGGAAACTATAAGCAAGGTGAAAAGACAGCCTTCAGAATGGGAGAAAATAATAGCAAACAAAGAAACTGACAAGAATTAATCTCAAAAATATACGAGCAGCTCCTGCAGCTCAATTCCAGAAAAGTAAATTACCCAATCAAAAAATGGGCCAAAGAACTAAATAGACATTTCTCCAAAGAAGACATACAGATGGCTAACAAACACATGAAAAGATGCTCAACATCACTCATTATCAGAGAAATGTAAATCAAGACCACAATGAGGTACCATCTCACACCAGTCAGAATGGCTGCTATCCAAAAGTCTACAAACAATAAATGCTGGAGAGGGTGTGGAAAAAAGGGAACCCTTTTATACTGTTGGTGGGAATGCAAACTAGTACGGCCACTATGGAGAACAGTGTGGAGATTCCTTTAAAAACTAGAAATAGAACTGCCATATGACCCAGCAATCCCGCTGCTGGGCCTACACACCAAGGAAATCAGAACTGAAAGAGACACGTGTACCCCAAAGTTCATTACAGCACTGTTTATAATAGCCAGGACATGGAAGCAACTTAGATGTCCATCAGCAGATGAATGGATAAGAAAGCTATAGTACATATGCACAATGGAATATTACTCAGCCATGAAAAAGAATACATTTGAATCAGTTCTAATGAGGTGGATGAAACTGGAGCCTACTATACAGAGTGAAGTAAGTCAGAAAGAAAAACACCAATACAGTATACTAATGTATATATATGGAATTTAGAAAGATGGTAATGATGACCCTATATGCGAGACAGCAAAAGAGACACAGATGTATAGACCAGTCTTTTGGACTCTATGGGAGAAGGCGAGGGTGGGATGACTTGAGAGAATAGTATTGAAACGTATATTATCATATGTGAAACAGATCGCCAGTCCAGGTTCAATGCATGAGACAGGGTGCTCAGGGCTGGTGCACTGGGATGACCCTGAGGGATGGGATGGGGAGGGAGATGGGAGAGGGGTTCAGGATGGGGAACAGATGTATACTCATGGCTGATTCATGTCAGTGTATGGCAGAAACCACTACAATATTGTAATTAGTCTCCAATTAAAACAAAAACAAAACAAACAAAATCATCCTTTATGAATATGTCTCCTCCCCAAGAATATAAGCTTCTTGAGAAGAGATACTATCTTATTATTTGTGCATGCATGCTCAGTCACTCAGTCATGACCAACTCTCTGTGACCCCACAGACAAATGAGGAAAATAAAGCTTAAAGGTTAAGTGGATTGTTTACCTACCATGACCTCTCTCTTCAATACAAATGAAGAAGTAATAATCACCAGGTCTGATAATTCAGTTGAAAAATATTTATTTAGCACCTATCATAGCCTGCCAGGCTCCTCTGTCCATGGGGTTTTCCCAGAAAGAATACTGGAGTGGGTGGTCACTACCTCCTCCAGGGCTTATTATTTGAATACCAGTGTAAAATACAAGGTCCATTGTATAGGGATATCTAAAGATTACTGAATGGATTTTGATGAAAACAATTAAGATGTTGATAGCACCAAGAGTAGCAATGTCAGTATTTAATCTCTAGCACTCATGTATCCTCAGGATGTGGGATGAATTCTGATTGTATAAACTCCTTTCATGGCACTCTTGAAGAACCTAGCTCAGGGTCTGCTGGGTTCACAGTAGGTGCTAAATGAATATTTTTTCAGTTGAATTATAACTTGTCATTATTACTTCTTTGTACTGGAGAGAGAGGTTGGGGTAGAGAAAGAAGCAAGCCACTTAACCTCTAAGCTTTATTTTCCTCATCTGTAAAAACAGGAATGATGCTCTGCAGCGACCTAAATGGGAAGGAAATCCAAAGGAGAGGGGACATATGTATGTGTATGATACACTGATTCACTCTGCTGTACAGCGAAACTGACACAACATTATAAAGCAACTATGTGCGTGCTTGGTCACTTCAGTCATGTCTAACTCTTTGCAACCCTGGACTGTAACCCACCACGTTCCTCTGTCCATGGAATTCTCCAGATAAGAATACTGGAGTGGGTAGCCATTTCCTTCTCCAGATTCCCAACCCAGGGATCAAACCTGGGTCTCCTGCATTACAGGTGGATGCATTACCATCTGAGCCACCAGGGAAGCCCTAATATATACATTATATACAAACATGTATTTGTACATACTCTGAAACAAATTTTAAAAAAACAGTAATGATACTACCTACCTGGAAGGATAATTTCAACAATATATAAAAAACCATTAATACAGTTTGGAATAGAGCAACCATTTAAAAATCAAAGTTAAAAAACAGAACTACCATATGACCCACCAATCCCACTCCTGGGCATATACCCAGAGAATACCATAATTCAAAAAGATACATGAACCCCAGTGTTCACTGCAGCACTGTGTACAATAGCCATAAAATGGAAGCAATCTAAATGTCCATCAACACAGGAATGGATAAAGAAGATGTGGTACATGTATACAATGGAATATTAATCATTAAAAGGAATGAAATTGTGACATTTGCAGAGATGTAGATGGACCTAGAGACTGCCATACAGAGTGAAGTGAGTTAAAAAGAAAAAAACAAATGCTGAATATATCACTTATATGTGGAATCTAGAAAAATGATACAGATGAACTTACTCACAAAATGGAGGCACAGATGTAGAGAACAAATGTATGGATACCAAGGGGGAAAGATGGGGTGGGATGAACTGGGAGATTGGGACTGACCTATATACACTGCTATGTATAAAATAGATAACTAAAGAGAACCTCGTGTAGAGCACAGGGAACGCTACTCAGTGCTCAGTGGTGACCTAAAGGGGAAAGAAATCCAAAAAGAGGGGATGTGTGTGTATATATATATAACTCATTCACTTTGCTGTACAGTAGAAACTAACATAACTTTATAAAGCAACTATACTCCAATAAAAATCAATTTAAAAAATAAAAATCAAAGTTAGACTGAATTATGATGTTGGACTGCTGTTGTATTCTATACAAATGGGAAAACTTTTTTCTGTAATTCAGATGTAATTTTGAATAGAACAAAACCAATCCATTTCATCTAATTTCAAAATGTATCATTTACCTTGCTTCTGAGGATGAAATAGCTGACCAATGATCTAGGGAGAAATAGGAATAAAAAAAAGTCAGAGTATCAGTGGGAGAAGTTCAGACTGAACAAGTTTTATATTAAAATATGAAATTGTATTGAACTGAACTTGAACTGAGCTGATAAAATTGTAGGATACTTACCAAATTTCATGCTTGTCAGGCAACTTCCATTGTCTTCTTTCTGTCAAGGGAGACAATAAAATGTTCAATTCGGTTCAGTCGCTCAGTCGTGTCCAACTCTTTGTGACCCCAGTTAGAGTAATCCAAATATCAAAGTTACACAATTTTATAAGTTATTCTTCTGAGTTATTTTGAAAAATCTTGGAAAAGGAAATCAAGCATTTTTTTCTTACCTTGTGGACATCTGACTTACCTTTTCTGAAGGAAGTGCAGGCTTCTTCTGAAAGGACATACAAATCTTTAAGAGTATGATCTCAAAAATAATTCCCAGGAAAATTATAAAGAAGATTGCCATCCAATTATTTTGAGAAGTCCAGGACTCTAGAAGTTCCCATAATGTCAAAAATGTATCATTTCCCAATCCACCTTGCATCACTTTTTTAAAGAAATAAAATCGCTTTGACATTGTTATGTAATATATGAAATAGATGGATCTCTTCATTCCAAGGCCCTTGATTCTGGATGCCCCAAAACACAACAAGGTGGTATGCCCATCTCATAACCATGTGCAATGTTCTGCCAGGAAAAAATGCCCAGTGCTGCCCAGTGCCTTGTTAAGTATAGTAGTGACTGCTCTGGGTCTAAATGAGGTACGTGTCATAGTGGGTATTTAACTGAGCTCATATCAACTTACTTGAGCAATAATGAAAGTTCACTGGTGAGACATGTATGATGCTATCTGTAGTTGTTTTTAATAAAAAAATTATCCTCCATTAATTTCACACCCCCCCCCATAATTCTATAAATAATTCCTTAGCACAGTTGGGTTATAACTATACTGTAATTTTTAAAAATGTAGAACAAATTTGAATTGGACCAAACCATTTTCTTTTACAACCAGGAAGTGTATTTTATACTTGTTATCAAGAAAACATGAATGTAGGGTGGCAAGATTTAGCATTAACACACACACACACACACAAACTAGATGCTGCAGTTAAATTTGAACTTCAGATAAACACCAAATAATTTTTTGGTATGTTTCATTGTCACTCTGCAGGACAGATAACAGCTTGTCTCTTGGGGGCCAGCCTGATGTTTTCTTAAAATAGAACACCTCATTTTATATTTCTTTTTGTTAGAGGTGACTGTCAGCAATGTTCCTCTTCAATAATCTACTGCAATGTTGAAAACCAAAGTTAGATTTGGTGGGTTCTGGAATGGTCTCCTGGTGAATTTCCTCTTTACTCTATTTCTGGTGATACCAAGGAACAGCTACCTGTGATGCTTGCTGATGTCAGAATTAGGGTGGGGCAGAACCAAAGTCTTAAGAGTTGTAAGTATACAAAACAATCTGGACTGTTAGTGAAAATATTAACACTACCTTGGATTTAGAGCACTTTCCTTTGGAAGATGTACTGAATTAATACTTCCGTTGTCTTCATTTGTTCAAGGTGGGCTGAAGAAAGAAGTAGAGTTCTTTACACCAGAGTTAATTGTTCAGGCCTTCTCTGTTGCATAACTTTGAGAGCAAGAAAGATTTCTTGAGTTCTTACTACCTGGAGTATTAGAGAGGAGATCAATGACACATCCTAGAAGCTTAGGATCTTAATTTAGGTTTAACTGTGATCTTGGGGTTTGTCTTTGCAAAGTATGTCTCACTGGGATGCATGGTATAGGAATTCCTTAGTTCTAGAACAAACAATTCCTCTAGGCATTTCTAGGGTAAAATACACACTCCTCTCTGACTCCCCTTCCATATATACAAACAGGGTGATTTTATTCTGCTGGGTTTTTCCATATTTAATGCAGCTAATGAAATACTCATTCTTTTGACCAATGGCAAGAGAAATTAAATTCATTTAATGTTTACTACCTTAAAGGGGATTCAACATTTTAACATGAAGAAACTCTCTAGTTCGTTCCTAAGATCTTTTAAGTGATGACACTGAACCCGTTAATTAGTATACCGCTAATATCTACCACTCCTATTAATGCTTAAGTTTGCATAGAGGTAAAGAAGAGTCTCTGCTTCCAGGGCTTTGTTGTTCAGTTCAGTTCAGTTCAGTTGCTCAGTCGTGTCTGACTCTTTGTGTCCATCACCAACTCCCAGAGTCCACCCAAACCATGTCCATTGAGTCGGTGATGCCATCCAACCATCTCATCCTCTGTCATCCCCTTCTCCTCCTGCCTTCAACCTTTCCCAGCATCAGGGTCTTTTCCAGTGAGTCGGTTCTTCGCATCAGGTGGCCGAAGTATTGGAGTTTCAGTTTCAGCATCAGTCCTTCCAATGAATATTCAGGACTGATTTCCTTTAGGATTGACTGGTTGGATCTCCTGGGAGTCCAAGGGACTCTCAAGAGTCTTCTCCAACAACACAGTTCAAAAGCATCAATTCTTCAGCACTCAGCTTTCTTTATAGTCCAATTCTCACATCCATACATGACTATTGGAAAAACCATAGCTTTGACTAGACAGACTTTGTTGGCAAAGTAATGTCTCTGCTTTTTAATATGCTCTCTAGGTTGATCACAGCTTTTCTTCCAAGGAGCAAGCATTTTTTAATTTCATGGCTGCAGTCACCATCTGCAGTGATTTTGGAGCCCCCGAAATAAAGTCTGCCACTGTTTCCATTGTTTCCCCATCTATTTGCCATGAAGTGATTGGACCAGATGCCATGATCTTAATTTTCTGAATGTTGAGTTTTAAGCCAACTTTTTTCCTCTCCTCTTTCACTTTCAGCAAGAGGCTCTTTAGTTCTTCTTCGCTTTCTGCTGTAAGGGTGGTGTCATCTGTATATCAGAGGTTATTAATATTTCTCCCAGCAATCTTGATTCCAGCTTGTGCTTCATCCAGCCCAGCATTTTGCATGATGTACTCTGCATATAAGCTAACTAAACAGGGTGACAATATACAGCCTTGACATACTCCTTTCCCTGTTTGGAACCAGTCTGTTGTTCCATTTCCGGTTTTAACTGTTGCTTCTTGCCCTGTATACAGACTTTTCAGGAGGCCGATCAGGTGATCTGGTATTCCCGTCTCTTTAAGATTTTTCCACAGTTTGTTGTGATCCACACAAAGGCTTTGGTGTAGTCAATAAAGCAGATGTTTTTCTGGAACTCTCTTGCTTTTTCAATTATCCAATAGATGTTGGCAATTTGATCTCTGGTTCCTCTGCCTTTTCTAAATCCAGTTTGAGCATCTGGAAGTTCACGGTTCATGTACTGTTGAAGCCTTGCTTGGAGAATTTTGAGCATTACTTCTTGAGAGAAGATATGTGGCTTTCAAGGAGATACTTGGTTGGGGTAATTCAAGAAAAGCTGTGAAGTGGTAAAGAGAACTTAAGGGCCTTAAAGGATGAGAATGATTGGTAGCAGACAAAGACTAACAAAAGTTTCAGGAAGAAAAGGCAGAAAGACTTTGTTCCAAAACTTTGTGCAGTGAATTTAGCTGGAGTACTACGTATAGGTTGAGAGTATGGGGGGAAGAAAATAAGGTTAAAATGTTGGTACAGCCTATTGTGGAGGACCTTGAACTAAGGTCTTTAACCTTAACGATCATCTTTGGAGATCCCCAACAGTTTCTGAGTTAAAGGTGACAAATGGTTTACTGGTACAAGGAGACAATAGTAAAATGAATTAGGCTGCTGTAACTATACAGATGTGAATTGATGAGGGCCTGGCTTGTAAACCAGGCAGTGTAAACAAAATGGGGGTAGAATCAGACTTTGATACTGAAAACATAGGATTTGGTAACTAAAAGGAAAGCAAATGGATTCAGGGGTGGTGTAGGAAAGCTGACGTGAAGGAGAAAGGACTTAAAGATAAATCTCAAAGCTGGTTTGTCAAGGACAAGGTTCTCAACTTAGGAATTACTGACATTTTGGACCAGGAACTTCTTTGTAGTGGTTGGTTGTCCTGTGTATGGCAGGATGCTAGTAGAATCCCTTTCTTGTGAGGTGCCAGGAGCATTCCACCCCAGTCATGACAACCAAAAATGCAGTTATGTGATCCCCACCCATGGCTTGGTACACAGTTCTCCAATGACAAGCTATTTCATCAATCAGTAGTTTCTTATGGGTAACTCAGGGAAAGCTGAGTTGTGCTGTCATGTCTGACTCATTGCGACCCTATGGACCATAATCCACCAGGCTCCTCTGTCCATGGGATTCTCCAGCCAAGAATACTGGAGTGGGTTGACATTTCCTTCTCCAGGGGATCTTCCCAACCCAGGGATCAAACATGCATCTCCTGCACTGGCAGGTGAATTCTTTACTGCTGAGCCACCTGGGAAGCCCAACTCAGGTCAGGGAAAAACCAACTTTAAATGAACTTCTACATTATCCTTATATTTGCAGTAGTATCTTTGAATGGTCATCCATATTATGCCTATAGTTTAGTGTGAAACTTGAATATTATGACTACAAAGCCTGGTTAGTAACCTTTCAAATCTATTTCTTCATTGTACTTTTATACTGTAGTCTGCATTCTAGTAAGTTTTCCTTTGTATTTTCCCTGGTTTATATTATTTGCCAATTGATTTACATGTAATAGATCATTATTATATTTGTTAGCTCTGGTTAAGTATTTTTTATGTTAATATTTTGATCAGTCTTGTTTTAAAAGTTAAGTATTAATTATACACTATTTTTAAAAATTAAGGCATCATTCAAGAAATTCAGTCAAAAAATAACTATTATACACTGAGTGACATGGAAATTTTGATTTTGTAATAGTACATTTGATTCTAATATTCACATTATATCTAATATACACATTAGTTATCTAGATTTTTGTTCTTTATGCACTATTTAGAAAAATTAAAATCCATTGACTTCATCAGGGCAGGAGAAACAAGGGACCTGAAAACTCTGAAAGCTTCCTAGGCTGCCCTGGCTGTCAGAACGGCCTAACCTGAGGTCAGTAGGGTACTCAGGGAGTTAATTTCCTACTGTAGAGAACCACTGCTTACTACAAACTTATACTATATATCATCAGCCTCATCACATTTTTTGCATTCTTTACAGGAAATATAGAAACTAAGTTTTTCATATCTAACTCAATACCCTGAAGTCTAGTCCAAGTGATACCTGCACTTCTCAAAGCAAAATTAAGAGCCCTAACTCTGTCTAGATACAACACAGATATTAGTTCCACTATTTACTCATTTCATTCTCTCCTTAATCAGAGAGCTTTAGACATCAAGTTCCCCTACTATATTAAACTCCACGTTTAATCATTGTTGTAAACCTAATGAAGCTTTGCCTGTAACAGACCTTCAGTAAGCATTTATTCAATAAAAGTTGTTACTTTATTCTAAAAACAATGTTCAGAGTCCCCATATATGAAAATGTATCTTCATCTATCCCTTGAGATTTAATAAAACATTAGGTGACTTAGATGTATACATTCTATAAAACTGACTAAATTTACTAAAGCATTGTTCTTCCTTCATAAAGATGACACTGCTCTGCACAATTAAGAGCACTGTTTGAGTTGCACAGCAATGAGACAAAAGTTCTGTTGTAACAAAATTCAACGTTTAATTTTTCAAAACTTATTAAAGAAAATAAATTATATTTAGACCACCTTCAATATTTGTACATCATCTTTATACAACTATGACAGTACTCTCAAGAGACATTTTATAAAGAACATTAATTTCACTATTAAAATGTGTTTTAAAAACGGGGTAACATGAAAGGACATTAAATTAGTCTGAAATATATCTCATAATGCTGAGAAGTATGCTCTTCTTTAACAAATTAACTGTACTTGTATTCAAAATAACATAGCCTTTAACTTATAGACAATTATTTCTTGTCCGTTTCAGTGATTTCCTGGATCCAAAACAAAATCTGTGTATTTATTTCTTTGAAAACATCATTTGTTGATCGTCCTTTCACTGCCATGGAATGATTTGCCTTCTCAATCCAGTGTATTTTATGAGGAGCTTGCATTTTCTGTGCCACTTTCTCCAACAAGTTCTAAAAGGAAAAAAGAAGATGATACTAGACTAATACCCTATTGGTGTTTCATAAAGATTTACTCTCTCCTACCCCACCTATACTTGGCATCCATTCACTAAATATTAAAACCTACTCTAAAGATAACTTCTGAGGCAATGGATTGTGCAAGAAGTGACAATACAGACTTCTTACATATAGCAACACCACAGAACAGATCAAGCATTCATTCTTGACAAGTCAAAAAATTCTTCTAAAAAATATCTTTCCCAAGAAAATTATATATTCTGGGAAAGACACTAAAATTTAGTAATATGTACAAGTTACTTTTCTTCAAGGGTCAATTTTATAACAAATTTGAAGAATGTGATTAAATGCTGAAATGATAAAACAAATATACAGTCTAGTAATCCCAAATTCACAAGATTCAGATATTAATCCTTCATTTGCTAAGTAAGAGTTAATTCATTTATCACCTAATTACAAGGGGTTGAATATTGTCAGTATGCTCATAGTTTTTAGATTCCCCTCAGTAACAGGGTACCAAAGACATAAAAGGAGCATAGTAAAATCAGCATCTTTTTAAAGAGACTGAATGTTGCAGGTAGCATCTTGTTCCCAAGATGTTTCTTTCATTCTCTTTCATTCACACAAACAGCAAGTCATAATCACCTTTTCACACATTTCATCTGCTGAGCCTGACACAAACAGTACAGGATCTTTTATACGAAAGAGATCTTCATCTCTAAGTTTATGCTGCTGTTTTGGATGGTGCAGTGGATAGGAAATACAAATGAGACCTCGAACAAAATCATCAGCATCATCAGGCTCAATATGACACAGTACAGAAGCAGCTGCTCTTGAGCCCATTGAACGACCTAAAATCAATTAAAATCAAGTTCAGTTTGAAATACAGACATTCACATAAAGTAGTAGTGATGATAACGGCAGATTTAATTTACTATGCATCCATCATATTGCTTATCTATACTTAACAGAAGGTGGCAATTAACAAGCCTCAATACCCACAGACTTGTGAAGAGCTAAAAACTGATCCTAAATCAAATCTAAAAAAAAAGAATAATTATTTATTGAAAGAATACTTAAAGAGGTAAAGACAAACCTTGTGAAGGGATCAGTTCAGAGGATGATTCAAGAATATAATAAAAGGAGACGTCTTTGGGTTATAATACATATGTATATGGCTTAAATTCGATTTAAATATTAAAGTACCTTGATGTTATTATACCTGGACGTGACTTACCAAAACAAAACAAAAAATCCTTAACTCTATTCCTGTCATTAATTTTAATTCTTGATTACCTATTCCTGTATTAATGTGAGTAGATTTTAAAACAAGTATTCTCAAGTATTGCAACTTACCTCCAAGGAAAACACCTGTAAGTTTGTATTCTGAGGTCTTTAGGTAATTCTAGAAAAATCAACCAAAAAACCATCAATTCTTCTCCTATATTCCATTGGAAAAACCAACACATATTTCTCATCATTACTAGAGTGTATAAAACTTTTACAAAGACAACCACAAAATTTTAAGGGATTTTACTTGGAAGAGGTAACCAGTTCTTTGCTCTTCTGGTCATGCCTTCACTATCAAGTCATATATTGGGTAATACACGCAAATATGTGAAAAAAAACACTGTCTAAAATATTCAAGTACTAAAACATTTTTAAAGAAAAAAATTTGGAGGGGAAAAAAAGAGCCAGTTAAAAGCTTCCAACTAAGGCAAAATCTGATAATGCTACAACTAACATCTGATTTAAAGCTCTGAAAAACTTAGCACGCTTGAAGTAATTTGGATTAAAAGAAATTTCGGTTTTCATCCAGGGATTTTAGTTTCCAACATGGAAATCATGCTATTTGTACACTCACAGCATATGAGGCTAACTGTCTAGAACTGTATATGCTTAAGTTATATAATTCCAAGAAGGAAATTACATCATAAGTAGATGCCTTGGCAGTATCATGGAGAAACATCTATGATGTGAGCACTCATCCCTATAGAAACTGATGGCAAAAAAGAGCAATCTGACCACTACCCAGCCTTCACACACTGTTGAGTTTCTAAGAATATTCATTAGGGTTTTTAAAATTAAACCAAATGACTAATAAAATTTGTCAATTTACTGTGCATTTAAAAAATAGAATTATTGTAAGTAAATATAAAGAAATTTTCTTACCAAAACTGATTTATATGCCTTAATTCTATGTACAATATTAAGGCCTTTACAGGTAAATCTCAGGCAAAAAAACCCATGAGAGGCAAGATGGGATGCCAGTGATGTCAAATGAGGGAGATTCATATCTCCTGATGCTCCATGTGTAAGAATGACTCCATATGTTAAGCTCTTGTTAGGTACCAAACAAACAGCATCTAGCAATTTATTTCCAAAAGGTACTTTTAACTTTACCTGGAATTCAAGAGAATAAAGGGATCAAAAATTAACTTCCCTGACTATTTAGACAAATGAATAACTATATAGGTTTGTTCTGCAATACAAATGATTCAAATCACAGCCTCAAAATAAAAAGCAATATTAATAATAATTTATATTTAAGTACTTATTGTGTCAGGTACTATCATAATTGCTCTTTATGTATTAACTCATTTAAACTTTCTAAGAATTCTGTGGTAAGTACTGTTACAATTTCCATTTTAGAGATGAGAAAACTGAGGCACAGTACGTTATATCATGTGCCCAAGGTTATATATCCACTAGCCAAGATCCAAATTCAGGCAGTCTGCTCCAAAGTTCTCACTCCTAACCACTAATGCTATACTGTCTCTCACAGTACAAGCTGAAAATAAGAAAATTATTCTGGAGCCATATGACTACAAAAAAAAAAAAAGGAACCCTGAAGATGCAGAATATATGAAAATATGTATTACCTCTGTATGACTCATTTTCACTGTTGAATAACAATCTTTAAGTGCCTTACATCTGAGAAGCAAAGGACATCTCCCTGAAAAGAAGATTCTATTGTGAAAGGTGGGTTGGTAGACATGGATATGATACAAGAACTATGAATGAATACATTTAGTAGCTAAAATAAAGACATTTATATATAACTACTTTAGGAACTGATATCTTTACATCTACATTATTTTCATTCCAATGGTCATTCAGAATTGGTTATAGGGCCGGCCAGGTGTGGGGCTGGCAGATGTTATGTAAGTCAATGTGATACCATAATATGCATTCTGTAAGAAAACTCATATCAAAGTAGGATGCTATATCTTGGTACATATAAATACATATTTTTCCTAAGCATCTTTGTTCTCAACCAACTATCTTCAACCTAATTTCACAGCATCTTTCTATTAACCCATTTCCTTCGTCTTTACTGGTCCCAACTCTTCCTTCTACCCTGCAGTGGAAGCAGACATCCACATCCTTTGTCCTGAGACTGCAGAAACCTCCCACTAGACAGAATGTAAATCTCCACACTATTGCCTTTGGGCTTGACTATGTGACTTGCTTTAACCAAAAGATGTTTCAGTGTGCCACTTCTGAGCTGAAGCATGGCAAATTTTCCAGAAGGGCTCTTAAACTCTCACCTTCAGCCCCAAGAAAAGTACGCTCCACATATTTTTGCTTTTTCAGCCCGGGTTCCACAATGAAGATACATGGAGCAGATCTGAACTCAAAACTGAAGTCTGGAGTCCAGCCTAGTCCAATCAACATCTAAACCACTGAAGAACCATGAAATGTCTACCTGAAGAATCAAGGGCATGAAATGCTGTGAGCCACTAAGATTTCAGGGTTGTTATACAGTATTCTTTCCCGTAGTGTAAGAGATCTTTTATTGTTCAGGATATGCTTAACATCAGGGTCATTAATTTTTTTCCTATTAACATTTACTAATTTATTCACTGAATAACATGTTCAAAATGTACAAAAGTATACAGTGAAAAGTCTCTCCGTAATTCCACTTTTGCCTTACCATCCAGATTTCCTCTTCAAAGGCAATCAGTATTCTGCTTATCTTTCAGGTATTTTATATACATATATACATACATACATCTTTTTATAAAACTAGTGATATATTTTTTCTGAACCCCCTCCCCAACATATATCTTTGTGATTACTCTTTATACAATGAGCTTATTTCATTGTTTTTTTATGACTACAAAATATTCCAAAGGAGGGTTGTACAAAATATATTTTACCAACCATCTATTAATGAAAATTGAGACTGTTTCCAATCTTTTGCTAAAGCAATATTGCAATGAGTGGCAATACTGCAATGAGTGGCAATACATGTGTGTAGACATATCTATAAATTCCTGTGTCAAAGGGTGTATTCATTTGCATTTAAGAAATACATTTCATTTTTGAATAGGCAATATATGCACATGGTACACTATTTTAAAAGAATAAAAATGTCTGAATAGTGAAGTCTCTTCACATTTTTCCCCCAGCCACAAAGTTTCTTTCCCTTCCAAGAATCCATCACTGTGACTAATTTATTGTACAGATCCTTCCCTTTACATGTTATGTGTGTGTAGAATTCTCATACAGAGCCTGAAAGGTATTACACCGGCTGCAAAAAGTTCTGGGATTTAAACTGGAGGAGGAGGATGAAGGGCTTCAGCCTTCACTGTCTGTTTTCATAAATGTAGACTCATAATTGTGCCTGGGGTCCCCAGCTTCAAAGATCCCATTTTATGTTCTCAAGAGAAGAGCCTCCAGTCTCCTGGTGGGAGAGAAGCAGTATCCTACCAGTATGAAACGGGGAAGGAGAGCTTGCTATCTAATTACTTCTCAGACAGACCTCACCTAAGTGGTCTTTATTTGAGCCATGCACATCCATCCCCAGCACCATTCCTTTCATTGCCAGCTCCCAAAGTGTCCCGTGCTGCCAATTTCTGCACATTTTGAAGATTTTGTTTCTTATATATATACATAATTGTACGACACTTGCTTTCTGGAGCCCAGTATTTTACTGCTATTGTTTCTTTCCCATTTTCTTCATCTCTGTGGGTTTGTGTCTTTTTGAAAATCCCTTTACTGTACTTTCAGTGAGATTTCAGGGAGTAAAATTAGATACACGTCCTCAACCCACTCTCTTAACCTAGAATGCTCTATTCCTCAACAAGTGGGGTGCTCGTGGTTCCTTTTTTTCTGGCAAACGCCACTCTTGCGTGATGGACAGTCCGTCCTTGCCAACAGTGCACACACCTGCTGTTTTTTTTTTTTTGTGTTGGACTATAAGGGCAATAGTGAGCCGGCTCTAGCTAATAAATCTCGGGTTTAGCGGGTCAGAAGGGGCGGCGGGGTTGGAGCCTGGCTCCGCCTCGGTGTCTTCAAAGGCAGCAAACGCCACCAACTTCGGAGAGAGGCTGCGACGGTTCACCGTCTGGACCCGCGTGCCCACGCTTGTGGGCGTTTTCAAGAGTGATTTGTGTGACTACTGTCGTCAGGATGCGACAGAGACCACATCCGAAGCCGGATGATCGGATGCCACCACCCCTTAACTTTCAGTTGGAAAAAAAAACATTCTTGCGTCATCCGCCTCGTCCGGGCGGAACGTTGGAAATCGCGAGGAAAACGCAACGGCAACTGTCAGACTTCAAGTCCTTGAGGGGAGTCGCGGGTCCGGGCCGCCTCGACAACAAGCGGAACAAGGCAGAAAATCGAGGTCAGGCTTCCCGGGGTTGGGGACCCAAAGGCGCCCGAGGACCGTCCGATTCCGCCCGTCGGGGCTGCACGGTGGCCGGCGCGCGGGAGATCCTCCTCGCTCGGAGGCCGGCTCGCCCCGCCCTCACCGTCCCTTCTAGGAGCCTCCCGACTGGCCGGCCAAAGCCCCAGCTGCCGCGGCCCGCGGGACCTAACCGACGCCTCACGCCTCACGGAGCCGCCCAACAGCCCCTGAGGGACGACGGCCGCGAGGCCGAAACGCCGCTGGAGGGACCGCGGAAAGCCCTCGGAAGCCGTTCCCAAGTAGCAGCCCCGACTACTGCCGCCGCCGCCGCCACAGCCGCCGCACTTACCAGGGACGGGAAAGTGACCGGCAGCACCTAACCGTCCTCACTCCCTTCAGGGAGCGAACTACCACACTCGAAGGGACCGCCTCGCCGCGCCCGCCACCGCGTCCCGCTACAGCGCAGGCGCGCGCAGGCCCCGCCCCCAGGCGCGCGAGCTGGCGCGCGGGGCACGCTGGGAGCGGGAGTTTTCCCGCCCCTGCCGCCGGTGCTGTGGCGGTGTCTGCTGCCCAGCCCGAGGGGGCGCTGTCGGGCCGCCTCCCCTCGCTGCCTCACCCCGGACTTCCTCTTTCAGGATCCTTCGGAGTCCCAGCCATTCCCTTCCAGCAGGTGCACCGGCCATAAGGCTAAGACACCGCTTGCTGCCTCAGAAAAAGAAGATTCCATCCATATTGTATCATATCTAATAGTACTTTGTTCCTTATAACTCGTTTCTTTTCATTGCTGAGTAGTATTCAGTTTTACAGATAAACCACATTTTGTTTATCCATTCACTGGTGGATGGCTATTTGGATGGTTTCCACTGTTTGACTTCTTATAAATAACAGTGCTGCAACATTCAGAGAGAGAAGGCAGTGTGATGACAAACAGATTTGAAGATGCTGAGCTGCTGGCTGGGAAAATGAAGGGGCCACAAGACAAGAACCACAAGAAACACACCCCTAGGAGCCAGAAAAGGCATTCTGCCCTCAGAGCCTCAGGAAGAAACCAGCCCTCCAAATACATCGCCATTGTCCCAGAAACACTGATTCCTGACTCTCAAATCCAGAACCTTAAGAGATTGAATTCCTCTTGTTTGGTATTAATACTTTGTCATAGCAGCAATAGGAAACTAATACAAAACTATGGACACCAAAACTTCAATTTCAGATAAATTTTACATGTTATTACTATTCTTTTCTTGATTTTTTTCAACCATTTAAAAATTTTAAAATCATCCTTAACTTTCAGGCTGTCCAAAAATAAGTGGTGGGCCAGATTTAGCTAAATATTAGCATGATTATTCCATCCATGCATTAAAATAATACATAATTGGATGTACTAGAGTTTTTATAATGGAGGTTCTATAATGTTTCGAAATGAGAATAGTATTAATGTAGTTCATCATGGATTAATGGAACAGAATAAATCACCATTAAACATGAATATGTAAATAGATGCCTGAAAAGCATTTAATAAAATTTTAATGTGCTTCCTTTTTAATAATTGGAAATTTCATATTTTAGTAGTGGTTGTTTATCATTAACCATAACAAATATTTTGCTTAACAGTGAGAAGTCAGTAGCATCTTTGATCTCTAGCCACCACCACTAAGCCCACTTTCTCTCTGTAATAACTGTTTTAATCAATCCATAATTGCCCTGCTTATTTATTTTTACTTGTTTATTTCACTCTTCTTTCAGAAGAGATAGTGGCTGTTCACTATTGTATCTGTAGAACCTAATACAATGCCTGGCACATATTAGGTGCTTAATAAATACTTGTTAAATAAAATACATTTGTGATGGATACAGGAAGAGGCCAGATTACAAAAAACCTTGGAAGGTGTATTAATTAGTATTAAGTGAGTGACTGATTATCTAAAATAATAGTGTAAACAAGTCAGAAGTTTACTGCTTTGTCATGTAAACTGTATCTAGGTAGGTGATGGCTTTTGACATGCTTCAGACTGAGTTCAGGACTCAGACACCCATTTTTTTTTTTTTTTTTACTGCTCCATGGTCCAAACACAGCTAATGATGAGCACAACACAGGCCTTTAAAATAAAAGTGATTTTATTATAAAATCCTAAAAATGTACTTCCAATGACTGTCGTGGGAATACTGCATAAGAAGAAACAGATCTTCATAATTCAGACAATCATAGAGCAGATTTTATACTGTCCATGGAATTAGTATTTAGAAGACATTCTTCTTTTCACTTAAGAAGAGTCTTCAGAGCACCACTATTTGAAGGAAAGGTATTTTGCGTATCACAGTTCATCTTTGGTCTGCAATTAAGAAACAAATATTTAGAGCCATCAAGAAGTTTTCCATGAATAAGAAGGCTTACATTTAGTCTATTAATTACTTTCCCCTAAAGACAAAGAGGTTTCCCTGGTGGCTCAGATTGCCTGCCAATGCAGGAGATGCGGGTTTGATCCCTGGGTGGGGAAGATGCCCTGGAGGAGGAAATGGCAACCCATTCCAGTATTCTTGCTTGGAAAATCCCATGGACAGAGGAGCCTGGTGGGCTACAGTCCACAGGGTCACAAAGAGTCGGACACAATTTAGCGACTGAGCACACAAGCACACAAAGATGAAAAAAGGGATAAACAAAGCCGAGTCATCACTAGAGGATTTTAGGACTTTATTATTTGAATTTTAGGATTCAAATAAAATTTTAGGATTTTATTATTTGAAATCATTATTATTTGAAATCATCTAAGGGTAAAGTCTGGAGAAGGCAATGGCACCCCACTCCAGCACTCCTGCCTGGAAAATCCCATGGACGGAGGAGCCTGGTGGGCTGCAGTCCATGGGGTCACTGGGAGTCGGACACGACTGAGCAGCTTCACTTTCACTTTTCACTTTCATGCATTGGAGAAGGAAATGGCAACCCACTCCAGTGTTCTTGCCTGGAGAATCCCAGGGATGGGGAGCCTGGTGGGCTGCTGTCTATGGGGTCGCACAGAGTTGGACACGACTGAAGTGACTCAGCAGCAGCAGCAAGGGTAAAGTCTCATTGGTGGGAACCTGAACATCTAGGGGTCTGTATTATGGTAAAGGCTTGTGTTCTGAACGGTATCAGTGAATGGCCAGAGTAGACACGGCGGGTGGGAAAATCAATAAAGCTATCATTCTAGCCATAAGTTCTACCAATCAGGGGAATCATTTGGCACTCCTCAAATTCACTTATGAGATAAAAATAAATTTAAAAAAAGAGGAGTGGAGTAAGGCAGCCACCCAGTTTCATTTGGAGCCAACAGACTCATTCTGATACCAAATCAAACTCCATGTGGGAGTACCTTCCAATTTTGGCCATTTCTGTTTTGAAACTGGTTTTCAGTGATTCTGTGGCCTTGCAGCACTTGAGAGGGGTGACCACTGATGCTGTACCACTTCTGAAGGCTAGCTAGAGGCAAATCCAAAACAAAAGCAAATGAAGCAAAATAAAACTAATTTCAGCAGGTGCTGTTTTCATGGTGTAAATACTGCAACCAGGTGTATTGCAAGCTACCAAAGGTTAACCGCTGTGCAGAATTCCTAAATATTTAACAATCAGTGAGCTTGTATGTGACTTGCCTGGTGGCTTGGCTCAGCGGTAAAGAATCCACCTGCAATGCAGGAGACACAGGAGATGCAGGTCTGAACCCTGGGTTGGGAAGATGCCCTGGAGGAGGGCATGGCAACCCACTCCAGTATTCTTGCCTGGAGAATCCCATGGACTGGACCTGGGCCATAGGGTCACAAAGAGTTGGACATGACTAAAGCAACTGATCACGCACACATGAGCCTGTATGAGCTGGTTCCATCACACCACCAGAGCTGGCAGTCACCTTATTCTTTTTTATACCCCCTTGGGAGGCAGAAATGGTTAACTGCAAAATCTGCTTCTCAACTCTGGTTCCAACGCACAGTGTTGAGTCTGTCCATTCACAGACATGGTGATGTTGTTTAAAAGAATGCCAAGCCATTATATAATAATTTTCATACAATATACATTCCTTTAGATGGAAAACAACTAAAATTGCAACAACCCTCCCCTGCCACAGTGTCTTTACACACAAACATGCACACAGTTTGAAGAAGGCACACTGGTTTTTCGTGCTTGTTTTGCTATAATCCAGATAGATGGTTCTGAGCTAAATTCCTCTCTAGGCTTGGTTTTGTTACCTATAAAATGCCTAAATTCCTCTCTGGGCTTGGTTTTGTCAACTATAAAATGAAGGCATTTACTGGGTGACGGCTAAGGTCCTCTTTAGCCTGCCAAGTCCATACGCGAGCCTGCCTTTTATAAACGAAATCAGTGAAAGTGAGAAAGTGAAGTTGCTCAGTCGTGTCTGACTCTTTGTGACTCCATGGACTGTAGCCTACCAGGCTCCTCCATCCATGGAATCTTCCAGGCAAGAGTACTGGAGTGGGTTGCCATTTCCTTCTCCAGGGGATCTTCCCGACCCAAGGATCGAACCCGGGTCTCCCGCATTAGAGGCAGACGCTTTACCATCTGAGCCACCAGGGAAGCCCAGTAATGTAGTGGTATTAACAGAGATCACTTTTAAATGAATAATCTGTTAACATGAATAATCATGGTTATATATTTTTCCATCTCTAAACTGGGATGATAAACTTTGCAGAAACTATCTCATAGGGAGATGAGGCTATTAGATGATACATGTGAAAATGCTTTGCAAACCGCAAATATCTATTCAAATGCTACATGATCTGTAATTCTCACAATAAAAAAAGGCCTCCCTCCACTTTGCTGGGAGCTCCTATGTCTCTTCACTTCACTGCATCTTAGCACCTGTTTTTGTTTTTTTTTTTTCCTTTTTTGCCTTTTGTTGGTAACTGTTTTTTCTGCCTCTGCTAAAGTGAGTTGCTTAGAGGCTCCAGGAGGAACTTGGGTAGTTGCTGCCTGACTGGATGAGTAAAGGGGAGAATGAGGACTCGGATCATAGTTAGTTCTTCCTGTGACATTGGATAGGAAGTCAGTTCCGGTTACCTTCTTCCTGTGGCACGTGCAGGGAAAGAGGTCATCCTCGGTCTCTGGTTCTACCCTCATCATGCCCTCTCGGATCTGGGGCTCACTCACTTGTAAACTGGCATATTCCTGTATAGGCAACAATACAAAGGAATGTTTTATTTAGCACTTAATATGCTGAAGCAGAAGCTCCAATACTCTGGCCACCTGATGCAAAAAGCTGACTCATTGCAAAAGACCCTGATGCTGGCAAAGATTGAGGGCAGGAGGGAAAGGGGGTGACAGGGGATGAGATGGTTGGATGGCACCACTGACTCAATGGACGTGAGTTTGAGCAAACTCTGGGAGACAGTGAAGGACAGGGAAGCCTGGCATGCTGCGTTCACGGGGTCGCAAAGAGTCAGACACGATTCAGTGACTGAACAACAACATAAGGTGCACTTACCAAATGAGATACACTGGAGTGTGCTAGAACTCGGTCCATTTAAGTCACGTGTGTCAAGTTATGAAATGCAAGGCCCTCCTTAAAACCCCACGACAGAGCTTCTGAGAGGTGACTGTCCCCACTCCTAAGTCTACTCTTCATTTATATGACTCTTTCATGGTATTTCTTTTCATCTTCTGCCACAGTGAAAATGCCTGTGTTCCCATCTTCCCTAAACTGAGAATCTGAGGACAGACTATTTCTGCCTGCCCCACCACAGCTGGTACAGCCTCAGTCACATCTTCATTCATCATGGGCTTCCCTGTCCTAAGTTCTGGGCGAGGAGCTTATGCTCTAGTACATGTGAGTTGAATGAATGAACTCTAATAACCTGTGGCTCTTTAGGAATTCAGATTAGCAAATGCCCCCAGTTCTTTCTTTAGTTTACATAATTCATCACTCTTTAGGAAAGGTAACAAAGCGGGAGCGGAACAGCAATGACCAACTTTGTTCTGTAGCAGAGCCTGAGACATTGGACTCAATATCTAGAATTCTGCAACTCTGAGATTAAAACAATCTGACTTAGATCTAGAACTATTTATTAGCAAATTACATGCTTACGACTGCATTTTTAAAAAAAGAACCTTTCAAATTGTCAGATAGGCTTTGACTACAATCCCTAAATGGGTAGGTCCATAAAGGCAAATTGCAAGAAAAGTTATGGCCCAATGGGGTCAGCACAACAGGTCCAAACATACCTTGCACTGTATAGAAAAAGAAACAGCAACAAAATAGCAGTTTTGTACAAAGAACAAATAAGAATCCATGCACAGTAACTTTGTAGGCTCAGAGGCCAATTTTCTAACCACATGCCACACAGTTCTAACATTAACACCTTTCCCTTAAGGTTGTAGCATTCTCCATTAGCTATTCTTTAGCATCCTTCATTTTCACTATAATTTAATATTTATCCCTGACTTTCACTTACAGAGGTATATATGTATCTCCTTAATGAAAATACTTTTCGAAATTGTTCAGTGAAACATTACTTGCTACTAACATGAACAATTACAAATATTTCTATTTTCTTAGGAAATACTGACCTGGAAAAGTTTAAAATAATAACAGAATATGTCATCACCCATGAGATTATTTCTTGCAAATTCTTGTCCTGTTTTGGCTATCTTCTTTGCCTATAGGAGCAAGAATAATATCCTTTAATGAGACATATTTTTCCCCATGCAGACATATGCTAAGTGATCTTCCAAGTACATTTTGGTGGGAAAATAGTGGCTACAGTATCTTTGAAGTCTTGTGTGTAAAGGGAACATTAGAGGATGTGTGTTCAAATCAAAGTGAGATTTTTAAGACTTGATAGTTTAAGAAGTCATATTGGGCCTTCTAGAATGGGCCTCTCCGGGACAGAAAAGAGAGACAAAATGAAGTAACAATGACTTTGCAAAGTCAATGCAAGATGAAGCTTAATGCACTGCCTGAATAATTTTTAGCAGACAATTCGTTTGAAGCTTCTCTCATGCAATCCTTCATTTTAATCCGTGGCACAGTTAGTTCTTCCCCTGCCAGGCTGACCATCTTTATCTTCATGTTGCTAGGGGAGGGGAGGCGGTGCTTGGAGCTCAGATCTAACTGAGTGAGACCAAAATCGAGGCCAAGGGTTAGGTTTTCGTGTCATGTGCAGAGTGGGCAGTTAATCCAAGCCACTGTGCCTGGCTTTACCCTGAAGGGATCTGTGCTATGCATGCGGATGTGGCTTCCCATTTACAGGAAAGGGTCTCCATGTAAGCATCTTGAATGCTTTCCAGGCACAAGACATGGAAATGACCCTGTGATATCTGGAAAGAGACTGACCTTACCTCTTCATCGTGATCTTTTGCCCATTGAAGTTTCTCTAGGAGATCACTCAGGTTGCTTTTAACTGGAATGTAGTGTTTCCAGGGCTGCAGTTCATTATAAAAGTGTTCATAGTAGATGGAGTCCTGCTTCAGCACCACGCTGTCACCAACCAGCAGATACGGCAGGCGGTAGGCTGCCACGGTGCCATCCACGTTGATCTGGTATTTATGCTGCAAACCGCAGGACAGCAGAAGAACCTCCATTAAACTCCCTTTTTCCCACTCTTCTTTATTCTCCTCCTCTTTCCACACATCAAACCTCACCATCCTCAGATACAAACTGGCTAGATTTTGTCCTTGGCTCCTGCCACTTAGTAAGTGCTATTAATTATTTATATGTATACATAACACACTGACCTAGATGTAGGGCCTATTTTGATGTTCCCCCAAATCTCAAGAAGGGGCCCCAAGTCTAACGCTGGAGCAACCAATAAAATTATAAAACTGTTGTCCAAAGCCTACCAGTGAAGGAAATTAGATTTATTACGACTACTTCCCAGGTGGCAGTAGTGGTAAAGAATCCAGCTGCTAATGCAGGAGGCGTAAGAGACATGAATTTGATCCCTGGGTTGGGGAGATCTCCGGAGGAGGAAATGGCAACCCACTCCAGTATTCTTGCCTGGAGAATCCCCATAGACAGAGGAGCCTGGTGGGCTACAGTCCACAGGGTCACAGAGTGGGACACAATTAAAGTGACTTAGTACGCATGTGACTACTTTATCGATGGCATGATAGTACCTACTGATGGCACATTCTAAACTGTGTTAACCATACCTTTGAAACATCCGGTGGGCACACCCAGCTCTTAAAGAAATTAACAAGCTCTGGGGCAAGAACATCTATGAATCAAAGTATTTCTAGCACAGCAGAGGTCAATAAATATTTATCTGTTTATTTAACTGGGTCTTGGTTGAGGCACATGTGATTTTCATGCAGGCTGTCTAGTTGGGGCACATGGGCTTAGCTGCTCCACAGCATATGGGATCCCAGAGCAGGGATCGAAACTGCATCCCCTATGTTGCAAGGCAGACTCTTAACCACTGGACCACCAGGGATGTCCTAGTCAATAGTTTTAAGCTGCAACAAATTCAACAGGTACAACAGAAAGAAAGCAAAGGTCTGACAGGACACTCTCGGAGGAGGAATGGCTGGAATCAGCTCTCTTTGGTTGTAACCATTTCTTTCCAAAATTTCTGTGACATGCATATGGAAGAAAAACTGATTATTCAGCTTATGGCCATCTTTCTTGTGCTCTGTGCAGTAAGTCGCTTCAGTCACATCTGCCTCTTGCGACCCTGTGGACTGTAGCCCACCAGGCTCCTCTGTGCAGAGCTCATCAATCACTGACCTTCCCACCTGCAGGAGATGGCTGACTACCCTTCACCACATGGGGCTTCAAAATCCCTTGGCGGTCTAGAGATCAGGGTGGTATACCTCACTGCTTGAGAAACGAGAGTTGTCAGAAAAAGGATCAACCCTGGGAAAACAGGAACAGCCCACATTCTAGACACAGAGAGAGTGTAGAATACCCAGAGTTTTTGAGCAGAACAGCTGGTTGGATTCCAAGTCATTTCCCTACCAGAAGGGAAGAGACACCTGCTTTATATTCCTTCTTTAGCCTATTGTGATTCTATGGCTCAGGGGAGAAATATTTATAAAATCACTAACACGTATTTTTAAATAAAAAAAAGGGTTTGGGGTGAAAATGTGCTCCTCTTGAAGGTCAGATGGAGGAAAAATTACCCAGATCCCAAACTCCCTTGGTGCATATTTCATGTCAGGTCTAGATACTGAGTCAGGACTTCCCTGGTGGCTTAGACGGTGAAGAATCTGCCTGCATTGTGGGAGACCCACATTTGATCCCTGGGTCAGGAAGATCTCCTGGAGAAGGTAATGGCAACCCATTCCAGTATTCTTGCCTGGAGAATCCCAAGGACAGAGGAGCCTGCAGGCTACAGTCCATGAGATCACAGAGAGTTGGACAGGACTGAGCAACTAACACTTTCACTTTTCTAGGTACTGAGTACAATCCAGGTTGCCTGCTAGGGGCTGGTTAGTCCCTGGCGCCCCATGCGTGGATGTTCCTAAAATTTTGTGCTCACCTCTCATCTTCTGTTGGAGAAGGAAATGGCAACCCACTCCAGTATTCCTGCCTGGAGAATTCTATAAACAGAGGAGCCTGGTGGGCTCCAGTCCATGGGGTTGCAAAGAGTCGGACATGACTGAGCAATGATTATCACTCACTCACTCACTCAATCTCCTGTAATTTAATTTCCCACCCATCAAATGCAGGTGGGACTTCCCAGGCGGCACTAGTGGTAAAGAACCCGCCTGCCAACGCAGGAGACATAAAAGACATGGGTTTGATCCCTGGGTCGGGAAGATCCCCTGGAGAAGGAAATGGCAACCCATTCCAGTATTCTTGCCTGGAGAATTCCTGTGGACAGAGGAGCCTGGTGGGTTATAGTCCATAGGGTCAGGAAGAGTCCGACACGACTGACGTGACCTAGCACTCAAATGCAGGTATTTGGAAAATCACAAAGCATTGGCTCTGGACGATGTCATACCTTGAAGAAATCGAAAAATGAAATGTGTTTCACGATGGGACCATATAGGCTTTCGTCGTGTTTAAAGAAGAAGAAGTTGGTGAAAGCAGCGTCTATGAGCTCCGGGTGCTTCCTGCTCAGCTTAACCAGCTCGAGTCTCTCTCTCCGGCTGTCTCGCCCTCTCCAGACAGCGGTAGAGTTTTTGCTTTCCCAGGGAGGACCCGTGTTGGCCTGCACGGACATCATATCCAGACTGACTCTGGAAGACACACAGTGCAACAGATGTTTCCCCCAAACCATTGCCTCGCAAGGGGTGTCGGGAAAAAACTCATCAAGGAAAGAAAACCAAGGCTCTGGGTCGTCTGCGACCCATCTCTCACCGGCCCATGGTTTCCAGGACAGAGTCTGTCAAGTCGTAGGTGGGCATCACAATATCCCTGGAGTCCGTGGAGCCACACCAGGAAAAGATCGGATGGATGTGGGGACTGGATTTCTTTTTTTCCAAAGGCCAGTCTCCCAAATTAACAAAAAACTCCACATCAGGCATCTTCACCTAGGACAAGGAAGCCAGAGTGTTAAAATGATGGTATCGTTTTTCACATCAGCCGTGTCACTATCACTCCAAACTCCACTGCTGTTGTTACTGTTTAGTTGCTCAGTCCTGTCTGACTCTTTAGCGACCCCACGGACTATAGTCCGCCAGGCTCCTCTGTCCATGGAATTCTCCGTGGCAAGAATATTGGTGTGGGTTGTCATTTCCTTCTCCGGGAGATCTTCCCAACCAAGGGATTGAACCCAGGTCTCCTGCACTGCAGGCAGATTCTTTACCACTGTGCGGGCTGGGAAGACTATGATGTAAAACCTGGATTTAAATGGTCCATTATACACAAGAGAAAAGAAATACTTACTTTTCTAGTCAAAGAAAGTAGTATGGCATCCATGAAAATTCTAAAACCTACATGTTCACCGTGAGTCTTGATATAAACCTGGAAGACAATTCCATGTTTATTCCGTTAGTCTAAAAGTATGCTTTGGCTTCACTGAGATCAAGCTTATCACAATGATTGGCAGAATGATTTTAATAAAACTATGTAGCTAAGTTGTAGCCACATGGCCAAAACAAAAATACATCACCAAGACAAACAAGCAACTGCACCTTGTTATCCTTCAAGGAGTAATGACACAAGCTCTGTCTTTGTCCAAATCTTTTTGGGATTTCCGTTGCAATCTTTTCTGGGTCAACAGTAGGGAAATGCACCAGATCTCTGTGAATCTGAGCAAAGGTTTCTGGGCAGTTCATCTCCCGCAGCCAGGCTGCACTGTCTTCCAAGGGACAGTCACAGCTCTCATGGTACACCGGCCCTGATGACACAGGGAGCAAAGGGTACAGGCACAATCTCACTCAGCATGTGAAACGGGTAACAGATATTTGTAGCATGACTTCAGTTCCTGCCTAGTCAGATGGGGAGGGCAATTTGATGGAAAACCTATTTTAAAAAGAGAAACCTTTCTATTACACTGGGGAATAGCGAGTACATCTGTTCTGACAGCTTTTTACGGTTGGGTCTTAAGATCTTTTCACAGTAAAGTCCACTTGGCATGACTTCAAAAGAAAGCTAATGGTACTACATTTTTCTCTAAGTGGCTTCCACAGTCCCTCCATTACTCTTTTTTTTTTTTTTTTCCCACATGGCATGTAGGGTCTTAGTTGCTCAACCAGGGATGGAAGCCATGTTGAGTCTTAACCACTGGACGGCCAGGGAAGTCCCCATAGTTCATTATTCTTTTTTTTTAAATTAATTTTTATTAGAGTATAGTTGATTTACAATGTTGTGTTAGTTTCTGTTGTACCGCAAAGCATTACTCTTTATGTTTTGTGTACTTAAGAATAACCAAACATTGGTAAAAGGATATCAGAGGCATATCCCTGTTTTAATGAAAGACAAAAGTGATAAGGAATTAATATTTCAATGGTCTGTTATACAAGCAAGTCCTTAAAATGTCTAAGATACTTTTCTCAATGGGTAAATCATCCTAAGGATCAATACAAGTGGGAATTCCCTGATGGTCCAGTGGTTAGGATTCTGTGCTTCTGATGCTGGGGCCTGGGTTTGATCCCTGGTGGGGAAACTAAGATACTGCAAGCCTTGAGGTGAGGCCAAAAAAAAAAAAAAAAAAACAATACAAGTAAATAAAGCACTCCTACTATGGTTAGTAGTTTTTTTTAAAAAAATATAAAGAAGCAAAGTAATCTTCAAAACACCCATTTCACTAATACTATGAATTAATTACATGTGTCTAGAAATAATACTAACACAACATAGAATCTGCATTGAGATTTCACTGTCATTTATTTCTATAATTCTCAGATTGTCACCTGACCCAGGCAGTAGGAGACAATGGGACATCTTTTTAAGGTTTAGCAGGTTATATGGTACCGTGTGGTCCTAGTGGAGTGAGGGGAAGGAGCCTAGACACTTTCTACAAAAACGTTTGCCTTTCTTGGAGCAGTGGGTCAAGAAAGATTTGTGTGTCTGTATTCTCCTTGCTTCTCTAATACTTTAGGATATATGTCTGCTGATATGGAATGATATAGCTTTAGGGAAGAAAGCTGTACACTTATCCTATATAAGAAAACATTGGAGAATTTCTCTGGAAAAATAGCATTGAAACAAAACCAAAAAAACTACAGTCAACTTTCACTATCTCTATCAAGCCCTTTCTTCCTGAAGTGATTGATCAAATTTCAGTGACACTCATCAGTTACTTAAGTCACATGTCTCTAACTAAGAAAGTGCCATCTATGACCATATAGCTTGATTGTTCTTGCTAATGTTGCATCTTCCAGAAGCAAATTCTTTATTACTAGAACTTAATACTATTAAGTTCATATTAAAGAATATATTAAGTTCTTTCCTCTTTAGTGAATTATAATTTCCATTCAAATCTTGCATTTCTTTCTTCTACCAGGATTCTCAACTTAGCTTTCAACTTCAGTCCATAGGGTCACTAAGAGTCTGACCTGATTTAGCAACTGAAAAACAATAACAAAATTTCTTTTCTTCCAGTGAAAAAATATCAGGCTAACCTGCTTTTACTGACTGAATGACAGGTAATATTGTATTCAAACACTGTTGTTTTGAAATTATATTCCACATTACCTTTTAAAATATATGGAGATTTGGCCACATGTTGACCTTGGAATTTGACTTCTATCTTCAGGTTTTTGTAGCTGGCGTACATTCTGTATCTTACTATGTAGGACCCATCTTTTCGGTCTAAAACCTGGACCCCGACTCTAGTGAATTGCTCATCTGGGGCTGAGATTTTAATCTGGAACACTTTTTCACCCGGAGAAGATGTGAATCTGTGATGGAAAGAACAGAGAAACATAAAGATTATTTTAAGAAACAAACATACAAAGACTATGGTCTCCAGTCTGTGAACCTGACTATTCTCTATATCCTCCCCCTAATATGTGCTTGCTTCCTTTTCCTTATGCTTTCAGTACCAGAATTAATAGGATGGATTGGAGATGAAAAGGAAAAGAGGATGACAATGGTCAAGATAAGTTAAATCAGTTTTATTACAAAATTACAAGGAGGTATTTTAAGACTGCTAATCTCTGTAAACACAGAACATCCTTATGCATTTCATATATAAAAACAGTCCTATTAACCTACTATTTATTTCGTGTCCATCACATCTGGAAGTCTGTGATCAAATGATGCCTCTAATGGTTTTCTGAAACATCGCTCTCAATGATTCTTTTAAAAAAATCACTATTATAAATCGTACTCAGCCATGGAAAAAGCTAGTAGTTAGCATATTATCCAAGTGATGTTGTATAAAAGGTTTTTTTCTTTTGAGGGCATGCTCTTGGTGTTAGGATTAAGATGGTACTCAGTTTCCCAACCATACTATTTATAACCAAGTGACAAAATTTATAACGTTCCTTTTCTTTGGAAAACTTATTCCCAAGATCTTTTGCCAACAAAATATACACAGACAGCTTCAATATAAAAAGACAATCATGTCAGAGGTATGTGAACTCTACAAATAAGTTTCAAGCACAAGTGGGATAGTTGAATGCAGTGGGATGAAATAAAGTTGTAACAAACACAGGAGATTCATATTTTGATACTTTCTGCCTCAACCATAAAATTATGAATAGTGTTTTATTTTTCATTTTGAGTTTCAAAACACACTTAGTGCAGAGGTCTACCTGAAAACACAGCAGCACCAGAAAAAGGTGAAGCCAACTACTTTCTAACACCTGAGTTCAAATTCCTTATAACAATTTATGCAAAAATTAGAAAAGAGTTCCTTGTGCTAGGTTTTCATTAGTTATCTATTTTATACCTACCGGTATTGGGATTGACTGTATCTATGTCAACCCCAATCTATTCAGTGCTCTGTGATGACCTAAATGGGAAGGAAATCCAAAAAAGAGGGATATAAGTCTATGTATAGCTGATTCACTGTGCTGTACTAGCAGAAACACACAGCATCGTAAAGCAACTATACTCCAATAAAATTTAATAAAAAAGAATGTATAGATCTAACTGAACCACTTTGTTGTACAGCCGAAATGAACACATTGTAAATCTACTATACTTCCACAAAATAAATAAATAATAAATTAATTTAAGTAGAAAAAAATTTAGAATACCTTAAGCAAAGTACAGGGGTTTGTTTGTTCAGCACTCATGTAGGACTCCCCTTCAAAAGGGCCAGGAGAAGAGCTAATTCGAAATGATTTCTAAAGCTACAGAGAAAAATTGAGTAGGATGGGGATAAATTCCAAAGACACGTGAATAGCCCCCAAGTGTCCTGGATTTTAAACTGCTGTGGAGAAACGAGTTCTGGGAGGACAGAACGCGAGGAGAGAAGCAGAAAGCTTGATCTGCCTTCCAAAATCGTCATGGAGCCATTGCGGACTTACTTCTTGCCGGATGTGTCCACCGCCTGAATGTAGAAATAGCGCGCGGGAAGGACCACGGCTGCCTTGAGTCCGGGACCCCATACTTCGCTTTTCTCGGGGCTCAGTCGCCTCTCTCCGCCGCTCTCGGCCAGTGCTGGAACGGTCGCCAGAAAGAAGCAGTAAAGCAGCAAAATGCTAAACATTTACAAGCTCGACTCAAGATGATCCACCGATAAATGAAGTGGAAGAGGTGGACGCAGCCAGCCGCGGCTCGGGCGGGGGCGCGTCGGCCGATCTCAACAGCAGGCGAGATTCCCTGAGGGGGTCTCCGGCTGTGCTGTTTGCGCGCGGGGGTCTCCCCCAGAAGGTCACAACCGGGACGCAAGCTTGTCCAGCTGAAGGATGCCAGCAGTTCTGCTGAAACGGACAAGAAGCACGCCGCTCCTCTTTCTTGGGACAATGACAAACCGGCGTAGCTTCTGTAATTGTAGCATCATTGGGGGCGAGCCCGTCTCAGGTTCCAGCCCAAGGTGCAGGGCGAGGGGATTGGCCCGCGCGTCGGCCGGGACTCAGTAAGGCCTCCTCCGAGTGGATGGCCGAGTGGACACGCGTCCTGGCGCCGGAGCTTCCTGGGACGTGTAGTTCGCGGCTGGGCTAGCGGAAATCCTGCCAGGTTTTTTTTTTTTTTTTTTTCTCTAGCTCGTTTATTTACTTCGCGGTAGCCGCTTTCAGGGGACAGATAAACAGTAGATGCCCAATTAAGGGGCACGCGCGTCTTGGAGGAGCAGCTAAGATTAAAAAAAAAAACAAAAACCCAAAACAAAAACTGCCACCATATCCTCCGCACGTGCAGAGGACAGGTGTAAAACCCGATGAAAGGAAGGTGTTGCCCATGACATCGGACGATCGGTCGCCCGGCACGGCCGTCTGGGAGCTGTCCCCGCGCGCTCCGATGGGACGCGAGACGCCGGCCCCAGGGTAACCCGAGGCGCATCGCGGGCCGCGCGCTGGAAGCTGTG
>NW_011495078.1:8410886-8411416 GCF_000754665.1 Bison bison bison | reverse complement strand
GCCCCTGCATGGGGACCGGTCCTCCGGGGAAGAAGTGGGCGAAGACCCGGGCCGCAGGGTGGAGGGAAGCGTCCGGGAGAGAAAGGACGCGTCTTCTCGGGAACAAAGCCCGGTTTGGAGGCGCGGCGGGGACACCGATGGCTCCCCGGCCGGCGCGGCGCGAGCCTCCGCGCAATGCTCGGCTGGGCCCGGGCCCGGAGAGCGCGGTGGCCGGGACCCCACCCCGCACGGCCCGCGCTCGTACCGGGAGCCTCCTCCTCTCCCCCTTCTGCCCTTCTCTCGGCCTTGTCGAGTGCCCCACAAACTCTGATGAGCCGGTGGCCCCGCCAGCCAAAGCCAGGGCCCGGGCAGGGGTCAAGGCGAGGGTTTTCTGTACTGTTTTCTTCGGGGGACAGTTAACATTAGTACTCATATCAACTTGTGCGTTCAGAAACGCCAATCGGGGGCTTTCTCTTAGCCCGGGGACGGGACTGCCTTGCGCCCCAACCCGCCCCGCGCCCCCGGGCCCCCGCGCGGGCTGGAGCGCAAGG
>NW_011495078.1:8405566-8410786 GCF_000754665.1 Bison bison bison | reverse complement strand
GGGGCTTCCGAGCCCGGCGGCGCCGCCAGCTTCGCAGAGAAGGGCGGTGGGGCCTCCGATCGCCTGCCCCGGAGCCGGGGCTAGCCGCTGGCCGGAGCGCGCGTAGACACCCCCCTCACCCCCACCCCGGCATCCTTCGGAGGCGGGCGCCTCTGCCTGGGCAGAGGCTCAGGTCTGAACGAGGAAGGGCCCTGGAGGGCGTGCGGAGGGGGCTGGCGGAGGGAGGGGGGCAGACGGAGATCGGACCCCGTGGGCTTAGCGCGTCTGGCCCTCTGGCGTCTATTCATTCCATCCTTCTTAAGTCCTTCGCTGCCCTTGGTCTCAGCGGCCTTGGGCAGAATATATAGATCACAATAGTCGTCCTACGTGGAAGCCTTTATTGGAAGACTTTTAAAGATACTTCGTTCTCTAAGCAAACCTAACGCTTAAAAACAAGGATTTAAAATACAACCAGAAAAAAGTGTAACTGAGGCCATGAATAGTGTATTTCCAAATGTTTATTTTACCTAGCAGTTCCTTCCAGTGACAAAAATCTTTCCTCCAGCTGTGCATTTGAAGCTGGCCATTTGATGAGATTTCTTCTACACGGAGCTAAAGAGTACTTCTGTTGCTTCTCATAGGATTTTATGACTAAATCATTAAGTCCTGAAGCTTAGGCCCTGCATTCAGTCTTACTAGTAAATCATCATAGAGCATGGCCTCCTTTACTGGATGAGGGAACCTCAGTTCTCACCAATGAGAGCCTGGGAGGAGAAGGAGTCCCCTTGCCTAGAACTCCAGGTCCTGGTTGCCAAGGCCACTTCTGGTAAGCCCTCCTGGAACCTGGGCTCCTAATCCCCGGCTTACAATAATGCCTAGGATGCTGCAGGAGCTTAAATATATATCTATTGATGAGACTTTTACAAATCACCCTGGGGATAAAGTAGTCAGGAAAACCAGATTTGCAGGAGACAGACATTCATCATATAAACACACGATCTAGAATTGCACCCTGGTAAGACCTGTGAGGAGAAGGAAATGGCAACCCACTCCAGTGTTCTTGCCTGGAGAATCCCAGGGATGGGAGAGTCTTGTGGACTGCCATCTCTGGGGTCGCACAGAGCCGGACATGACTGAAGTGACTGAGCAGCAGCAGCAGCAAGACCTGTGAAGTCTCAGGGTACAAATCTGCCTGCCAGCGCAGGAGACTCCTGTTCCATCCCTGGGTGGGGAAGATTCCCTAGAGAAGGAATGGCCACCCACTCCAGTATTCTTGCCTGGAAAATCCCATGGACAGAGGAGTCTCATGGGCTACAGTCCATGGGGTTGCAACTTAGCAACGAAAGACCTGTGAAGGGGAGGTACTGAGTTTGTGCAGGGTCGCCTGGTCTCACTGAAGGAAGGAAGCATCTGGCAGAAAGTGACATTTGACTGACATCCAAATGTGGCCTTCCCAGGTGGCTCTAGTGGTGAAGAACCCACCTGCTAATGCAGAGGACCTAAGAGACTCAGGTTCGGTCCCAGGCTTGGGAAGATCCCCTGGAGCAGGAAAGGGCCACCCACTCCAGTATTGCCTGAAGAACCCATGGACAGAGGAGCCTGCAGGGCTACAGTCCATGGGGTCGCAAAGCGGTGGATACCACTGAAGCAACTTAGCACCCAGCACACGAAGGATAAGGGGAATTAAGTAAATAAAGGAGAAGAGGGAGGAGACAGCATTCAGAGAAAGGAAACATGGTCCATGGGGAGAGGAGAGTGAGGTGGAGGTAAAGAGAGAGAGAAAGCCAGGTTGGCTCTTTGTTTTCATAGCAGAGGGTTTTAGACAGGGGAGTCACATGATCACATATGTGTACACGATTTACTTTCCATTATCTGTGCACAGGTCAGGTTAGAAATGTCAATGCATGGGCATGGGCAGGGACCTAGGAGCAGAAAGAAATGGTTTATAAAAATAAGGGCAAAAGAAGATGCGATAATATCATGAGAGGTGAAGGCCATTGAGTGGAGGGACAGCCTGCCCCTCAGTACCTAGGCATTTCCTGAGGCTGTGATTACAATCTAATATATTCATTGACCTCCATCATGAGTCTCTAATGAGTAATAATTTGTGTTTAGTTCATGTCTAAGAAACTCCGAGGATGCAGTAACACCAGCACCCTGGGCTTTATGGAGCTGGCACTGTCATGGGGAGAAGAGACACGGGTCAGACAGAGAAGCCGGGTGGGCTGAAGTTCATGGGGTCCCAAAGAGTCAGACGTGACTGAGTGACTAAGCACGCAAGCACAGGTAAATAATGAGGAAATCAACAGCAGCAGGGTTTTGGTCATGGGGTTTGGATAATCTTCCTCTTCGGTGTGACATCTTTTGGTAGTTTGCAACATTTTTCTCTAATTTGTTTTACTTAGGTGATAAAATTTTTAAATATGACAACGTTTCAAAGAGAAATTTCTTTCTTTTTGTAAAAAAAGATATTTATTTGGCTCTTCCGAGTGTTAGTTATGCCATGTGGGATCTAGTTCCCTGGCCAGAGATTGAACCTGAAACCTGGGCCTCCTGCCTTGGTAGCCTGGAGTCTTACACTGGACCGCCAGGGAAGCCCCTTAAAGAGAAATTTCCATCAATAGTGGTTCAGGTGAGAAAGTTTTCATACCACTCCCAAGTTTTACTCTTGGCTTGGTTGACAATCAATAGAAAAACATGTCCTTTTGTTGATGATCTTTGTTTTGTTTTTTTGTTTTTTTTTTTGGGTGAAAGTGCAACTAAAAAGATCATTCTTATCAGTGACCATTATTTAAAAGCAAACAAACTCCAAACACAAAACAAACCAGATTGTTACACTTTTATTAATCAAGTGCTACTTTCTTTCTTGTCTTTAGCTTCCAGGAAGCTCAGCTCTACCTTTTATATACAAATGCAGTGATTTCCCTTTCTCTGTGTTTCTTGTTTTTAAATACATTTTTATTAGAGTATGATTGCTTTACAATGTTGTGTTAGTTTCTAATGTACAGCAAAGTGAATCACCCATACATAAACATATGTGCTCAGTCGTGCCCAGCTCTTCGTCACCCCATGGACTGTAGCCCCCCAGATTCCTCTGCCTGTGGAATTTATTTTCCAGGCAATAATACTGGACTGGGATGCCATTTCCTACACCAGAAGGTCTTCCTGACCCAGGGAGAACCCAAGTCTCTTGTGTCTCCTGCATTGGCAGGTGGATTCTTTACCGCTAGCACCACCTGGGAAGCCCATCAGTCAGTTCAGTTCAGTCGCTCAGTCGTGTCCGACTCTGTGACCCCATGAATCGCAGCAGGCCCGCCTCCCTGTCCACCACCAACTACTGGAGTTCACCCAAACTCACGTCCATCGAGTCAGTGATGCCATCCAGCCGTCTCATCCTCTGTCATACCCTTCTCCTCCTGCCCCCAATCCCTCCCAGCATCAGGGTCTTTTCCAATGAGTTAACTCTTAGCGTGAAGTGGCCAAAGTATTGGAATTTCATCTTCAGCATCAGTCCTTCTAATGAACACACAGGACTGATCTCCTTTAGGATGGACTGGTTGGATCTCCTTGCAGTCCAAGGGACTCTCAAGAGTCTTCTCCAACACCACAGTGCAAAAGCATCAATTCTTCAGCACTCAGCTTTCTTCACAGTCCAACTCTCACATCCATACATGACCACTGGAAAAACCATAGCCTTGACTAGACGGACTTTTGTTGGCAAAGTAATGTCTCTGCTTTTCAATATGCTATCTAGGTTGGTCATAACTTTCCTTCCAAGGAGTAAGCGTCATGGGAAGCCCATACATAGACATAAATCCCCTCCCTTTTAAACTTCATTCCCATTCATCCTGATGTTTCTGATGAGAATATTCTCCTATTCTGTTGCTGTTCAGCCGCTGTTGTGTCTCTTCTTTGTGACCTCATGGACTGCAGCACACATATATATTCTCTTATATATGTTCCAGATTAGCTTTGTTCAGACATCCCAGAGAGCTGGTCCCATAGGCAAAATTCCATTTAATCTGAGGAAGGAAGCTCTGTCAAAGCAGAAGCTAAGTCTGAGATGAAGAGATAACAGGACAAGGCCTGGAACATTTCTGTCTACCCTGACCCACCCGGCCAGCCCCCTAAACCTTTGTTCACTGACCCGCACCATGGCCGCATGCTCTGTTTCATGTCCCCCCCTCCTGCAACCCACCCACACAACCCCAACCCAAAAATAAGACCTCCTTCTATTCCCCACTGTGGCTTTTAGTGAAAGGCATGAGAAAAACAGGAAAGGAGTAGGAAGTACTTTGCTCGCAGGGAGCTATATTCAATATCTTGTGATAAACCATACTGGAAAAGGATGTGAAAAAGGATGTGTGTGTGTGTATATATGTGTGTGTGTGCAAAGGTATGTGTGTATATATATGTGTGTGTGTCTGTGTGTGTGCGAGCATAGCTAAGTCACTTTTCTGTACAGCAGAAATTAACACAAAGATGTAGATCAACTGTACTTCAACAAAACTTTTTACAAAAGAAAATGCTTTGCTAGGGCATCTGCTAAGAGAGTAGCTTAGAGTTTGGCCTGTACAACCTCAGATACACAGAGCTTCTTCTCTCTCTCTCTCTTTTTTTTTTTTTCCATTAATTTTATTTATTTATTTTACTTCTGACTGTGCTGGGTCTTCATTGCTGCGTGAGCTTTTCTCTGGTTGTGGAGAGTAGGGCTGTTCTCTAGTTGCGGTGCACGGCCTTCTCGTTGCGGTGGCATCTCTTGTTTCAGAGCAACGGCTCTCAGCGTGAGGGCTCCAGTAGCTGTGGCTCGCGGGCTCTAGAGCGCAGGCTCAGTACTTGTGGCTCACAGGCTTAGTTGCTCCCTGGCCTGTGGGATCTCTCCGGTTCAGAGATCGAACCCATGTCTCCTGCAGGCAGCTTCTTTACCGCTGAGCCACCAGGGAAGCCCTACCCAGAGCTTCTTTTTGAATCTTCCTCTACTGTCACATCCGGAGAAGGCAATGGCACCCCACTCCAGTACTCTTGCCTGGAAAATCCCATGGACAGAGGAGCCTGGTAGGCTGTAGTCCATGGGGTCGCTAAGAGTCAGATTCGACTGGGCGACTTCACTTTCACTTTTCAGTTTCATGCATTGGAGAAGGAAATGGCGACCCTTTCCAGTGTTCTTGCCTGGAGAATCCCAGGGACAGGGGAGCCTGGTGGGCTGCCGTCTATGGGGTCGCACAGAGTCGGACATGACTG
>NW_011495078.1:8392127-8405466 GCF_000754665.1 Bison bison bison | reverse complement strand
TGAAGCGACTTAGCAGCAGCAGCAGCTACCATCACATCAGGAGATGAGGAAGAAGGAAAAACCGGCAAAGCTTCCTGTCGAGAGATCCGCTACTCCTAGGATTTCTTGATCAAAAAGCAAAAATCCCGTGGAGGTTCCGCCTTTGGCAATGAAGCTCCCGCCAAACCAGCCCTCCTCCTGCAAATAACTGAACTCTGCATAAAGTACTAAAAAAAATCACTGTCCGAAAGGTATGACTATGGAGGAAGCATTCCTTCAAAAGAAAGAAAATAAAATCATCCCTAGGATATGTGGGGGCTTTCCTGGTGGCTCAGACAGTAAAGAATCCGCCTGCAATGCTGGAGACCTGGGTTCGAGCCCTGGGTTGGGAAGATCTGCTGGAGGAGGGCATGGCAACCCACTCCAGTATTCTTGCCTGGACAATCCCATGGACAGAGGAGCCTGGTGCGCTACAGTCCATGGAGTTGCAAAGAGTTGGACAGGACTGAGCGACTACGCACAGCACACAGGATGTGTGGGGTCCTCCTTGTGTGGAGCTCTGTTTCATAAATTCCATGAGGGACATGCAGTAGCTGTGCTGGTTTCTTCTCAGAGACTCCAGGGCTCTTGTGGGAACCATCTTCTATGATTGCTTATCGCTTCTGTTGTTCAGTTGCTCAGTCCTGTCTGGTTCTTTGCGACCCCATGGACTGCAGCACACCAGGCTTCCCTGTCCTTCACTATCTACCAGAGTTTGCTCAAACTCATGTCCGTTGAGTCGGTGATGCCATCCAACCATCTCATCTTCTGTTGCCCCCTTCTCCTCCTGCCTTCAATCTTTCCCAGCATCAGGTCCTTTCCAATGAATAGTTTTAATTTATTTTTTAATTGAAGGATAATTGCTTTACAGATTCCAGTGTCTTAATCATCGGTTTTTGTTATTCAGTATTTGAGGATGGGTTTTATTATAATCATTTTCCTGTAACCTGGGAAAACTATTCTCATTTCTAGTTTTTCAAGTAAGTGAAGGGGCAGAGACAATAACTGGTCACATTCCAACTGGTAACCCGGGGTGGGTTTTATCTATGACGTGGTCCCCAGGAAGGTGGGCTCACTCTGCTCCGGCGCTTGCTTCAGGGGATCTCCCATATCACCTGGAATGGTTTGATTCACCAAGGTCTTCCTTTTGTTTAAATCTTCAACTTCCTCAGATAACCTCAGTTGTTATTAAAGTTTGTTTTCTTCGCCAAAGGCTAGGTGTATGCCTGAAACTCAGTTTTTCCTGAGACTGATCAGAAGTTAGTTACTACGGGCTATAATTCATTGTGGTGATGCATGTAGAGTTTTGAGATGTGACATGACTGAGTAACTGAACTGAACTGAACTGAACTGATACACCATGAGTGTGTGCGTGCTAAGTTGCTTCAGTCTTGTCTGACTCTATGTGACCCTATAGAGTGTAGTCCCCCAGGCTCCTCTGTCCATGGGATTCTCCAGGCAAGAATACTGGAGTGGGTTGCTGTGCCTTCCTCCAGGGGATCTTCCTGACCCAGGGATCCAATCCCAATCTTCTACGGCTCCTGCCTTACAGGCAGATTCTTTACCACTGAGCCACCAGGGAAGCTTATATACCATACAATTCACTTACTTATTTATATCTATCTATTTATGTTCATTTCTTTATTACTTATTTTGGGAGAGCACACAGAGAAACAGTTTAAGACAGAAACAAGGCAGTGATACACACCCAGAGAGAAAAGGGTGTGGGCGTCTTCTCTAATGAGGAGGAGCCTGGTGCACCTGTTTAAAGTGTACAATTCAGTGGCTCTTACTACATTCACAAAGTTGTGCATTCATCATCACAATCAGGGAATATTTTCATTCCTCCAGGAAGAAACCCCATCACTGCCAATCCCCTTTCACCTCACAAGCCCTTGCTGCTGCTGCTGCTGCTAAGTTGCTTCAGTCGTATCCGACTCTGTGTGACCCCATAGATGGCAGCCCACCAGGCTCCCCTGTCCCTGGGATTCTCCAGGCAAGAACACTGGAGTGGGTTGCCATTTCCTTCTCCAATGCATGAAAGTGAAAAGTGAAAGTGAAGTCGCTCAGTCGTGCCCGACTCTTAGTGACCCCATGGACTGCAGTCCACCAGGATTTTCCAGGCAAGAGTACTGGAGTGGGTTGCCATTGCCTTCTTAGGTAATCCCTAATCTAATTTCTGTCAGTGTAGCTTTTCCCAGTCTGAGCATTTCATGTAAAAGGAGTTACACACTCTCTGGTCCTTTGTCACTGGTCTTTTACTTAGCATAATGCTTTCAAGGTTCACCCATGTTGTAGCATGGATCAGTATTTTGTTTCTTCTTATTGTCCAATAGTATTTCATCGTATGGATAGACTACATCTTATTTATCCAATCATCAATTGATGAGAATTGGGTAGTTTCCTTTTTTTTTTTTAAGCTATTATGAGTAGTACTGCTCTGGACATTTGTGTGGACAGACGTCTCCAGTTCTCTTAGATATATTCCAAGAAGTGAAATTGCTGGATCATATGCTAACTTCATGTATAACATTTAAGGAGCTGTTTTCCAAAGTCATTGGAGCATTTTGCATTTCCACCAGCATTGTATGAGGGTTCCAGTTTCTCCACTTCCTCCTCGATCCTTATGATTATCTGTCTTTTTGATTCAAGCCGCCTGGATCAGTATGAGGTGGTATCTTACTGTGGCTTTGATCTGCATTTCCATGAAGGCTAGTGATGCACATATTTTTATATGCTTATTGATCATTGCTACATCATCTTTGGAGAAATGACTGTGCAGATATTTTTCCCATCTTTAAATGGAGTCATTGAAAAAAAAATAAATAAATGGAGTCATTGGTCTTTTTATTATCCTATTTGTTGTTCAGTCGCTAAGTCATCTCCGACTCTTTGCGACCCCATGGACTGCAACCTGCCAGGCCTCCTTGTCCCTTACTATCTCCTAGAGCTTTCCCAAGTTCATGTCCACTGAATCAGTGATACTATCCAACCATCTCATCCTTTATTATCCTAAAGCATCATTTAAAAATAATTTTTAACCAGACAGATGGTCAGTGACCACAACTCAAGTGCACAGTAGTTGTGAAATAAATATTTATCGAATGAAGGCCTGTGAAACACTTAGAATATGTGTTTGCATTTTGCAGTGTCTAGTGGGTTGTTGATCTTTCTGTCTCCTCCCTCTTTCCTTAGGAGCCCATTTTTGCAGCTCTCACGTTTTTGCAGAATGCTGTAAACGGTTGTCACAGGTGTTTCTCAAGAAATAGAAAGCGTGGCACCCTCTTCCTCACAACAGAACTTTCATAGTTGCGTTCAATGCCTAACGTTGCAGAAGCAGAAGGGGCAGATGATTCTGGAAATGGTGAGCACAAATCCGAGAGAAGGTCTCCTGAAGAGAGCCTGCAAGGTGCCGTTCAATCTTTCTGCACCCGTGCCTCCGGAGAACCCCTGGGTCCCAGAGGAGATGGTCATTATCCGTGGAGCTGTCCAGTGACCCACACTCGGGAGAAGATTTACGCCATCTGCTCAGACTATGCCTTTCTCAACCAGGCCACCTCAATCTATAAAACTCCAAATCCAGCCCGTTCTTGCCTCTCCGATAGTACCTCTTTATCTGCGGCAAATAATTCCTCAAGGTACATTGGCATCTCAGCCAGTACGTCGGACATCATCTACAATGAAGAAAACAGCTTGGAGAACTTATCCAACAGCCTGGGCAAGCTACCTCTCGCATGGGAAATTGATAAATCTGAATTTGATGGAGTGACCACGAATTTGAAACACAAATCAGGTGAGGAAGGAGCCTGGATGTTCCCAAGTGAAAATAAGGAGAAAACAAGCAATATCACTTGTTTAAACTTGCAATTAGGCATATTTTCTTGCAGTACAGGAGACCCAGTTCGGGAAGATCCCCTGGAGAACGGAATGGCAACCCAGATCCCCTGGAGAACAGAATGGCAACCCACTCCAGTATTCTTGCCTGGAGAATCCCCATGGACGGAGAAGCCTGGTGGGCTACAGTCTGTGGAGTCACAAAAAGATGGGCACAACTGAGTGACTAACACTTTCATTGTGTTGTTCTTCATTATCAATTTAGGTCAGTCGCTCAGTCGTGTCCAGCTTTTTGCAGCCCTGTGGACTGCAGCATGCCAGGCTTCCCTGTCCATCACCAGCTCCCGGAGCTTGTGCAAACTCATCGCCACTGAGTTGGTATTTCATTATAGTTTTAAAAAATAACCTTGGGGGTAAGACACTTAGTTCATTAATGTGTTACCATTGGAAGTTTCAAACTTAACCCTTGTGTTTTGAGAGCTTGGGCCAAATCTAAGAGTGCTGTTAAATGGAAGTATTACAGATAAGTACGCAGTAGTTTAGAAATGGGTAATGAGGTGGCTAGAATAACATAGTATTTCTGTTTTGCAGCGATGTGAATTCATATTTCCCAATTAAGCATCTAGTTTTCTTTGTGACTATATAACAGTCTGACTTTTCTGTTGTTAAAAAGTTTTGAGCACTCAGTGGGGTGTCCAGGTGCCACTGAGTAGGTTGCGCACTGCACAATGTGAGGGGGTGCAGTGTAGTCTTCACTTTCGCAATGTGGTAGTTCTGAAGCACATCCTAATGCCCTTCCTGTCTTTCTTTGGAACTCACAGTAAGACTTGAATTTTGTGAGGTAGGTCCTGTTATCTTCATTTTATAGGTGAAGGAATGGAGGCATAGAGGGGATAAATTTTGGGATACACTTGCACAGCTAGAAAGAGGCAGAAGTCAAGTTCGTATTATTTCTTGGCTTTTCAGATCATTTTGTAAAATCTCTGTCGATCTGCTCGTTCATTGACAAAATCAACTTGTTTCACAGAATGTTTTGTAAATGTGTAATTCTTGGGGAGTCATCAGAATTTCACTTTGTGTCTCTATTTGTGGGTGATTGGTCTATAATTTTTTTTTTTGGTGATATCTGTTCAGGTCTCCTAAGCCGTGTTGAGAAGTGCTCTTTCTTCCTGTTTTCTGAGGGGTTTTCAGAGGGGTAATAACAATCTCTAAATACAGTTATGGACTTGTCTTGATTCCCATAGATTCTGTCAGTTTAATCTGTGCATTTCATCTACGTTGCAAAGGTGTTCACATAAAGCTGTTTCCTAACAGTTCCTTGTCTCCCTCTAACACCTGTCGAGTCTTTAGTGATAACTCCTTTTCCATCCCTGATGCTGGTAGTTTATGTTCTTTTTTTTTTTCCTAGCGGTAGGTGTATAAGCTTTGTTTGTCTTTTCAAATAACCAGCTTTTAGCTTTACTAATTTTCTGAATTGTCTGTTTTTGTTTCACCGATTTATGCTCTTTACTATTTTGTTCCTCTTATTTTGGGTTTACTTTCTTCTTTATTTTCTATCCTCTTGATGCAAAACTTTTGTGTGTAAGTATTAAATGCTCTAAAATTGCTCACCAAGTACTGTTTTGGGGCTTCCCTGGTGGCTCTGATGGAAAAGAATCTGCTTGCAATGTGGAAGACCCAGGTTCGATTACTGGGTCTGGAAGATCCTCTGGGGGAGGAAATTGCATATCACTCCAGTATCTTGCCTGGAGAATCCCATGGACAGAGGAGCCTGGTGGGCTACAGTCCCTGGGATCACAGAGAGTCAGACACCACTGAGCAACTAACACTTTTACTTCGAGTGCTGTTTTTGCTGAAGACCATAGATATTAATACACTTTATTTTTAACTGTCATTTAATTTGAAATATTTTCCAATTTCCCTTATTATTTCTTCCTTGATAAATACCTTATTTAGAAGTACGTTATGTTATTTCCATGTATTTAGGGTTTTTCTAAGTACCAATGTCTAATTTAGTTCCATTATGGATGGAGGACATATGACCTGTCTTTTTAAATTTTATTAAAGTATAGTTGATTTACAGTATCTTGCTGTTTCAGACATACAGCTCAGTGGTTGGGTTATACATATACATATATATTTTTCAGATTCTTTCCCCTTACAAGTTATTACAAATTATTGAGTATAGTTCCCTGTGCTATACAGTGGGTCTTTATGGTTCCAGCTGGTTTCATTGTAGAGCATCTTGAATGAAGAAAAAGGATCTTCTTCCACATTTGTTTTCTAAACATGTATCTCTATAATCTCTATTGTCTAATTTATGACTGACTCATGAAAATGAAATATTAGCTTTTATTTAATTTTTATAGCAGATTGATTTTGTTTAAAATGTAATATGTGTGAGAGGTTTTAAAATGCACCTAGCTAGGACTTCCCTGGTGATCCGGTGGTTAAGACTTTGCGCTTCCATGCAGAGGGCGCGGGTTGGATACCTGGTCAGGGAACTAAGATCCCACATGCGGTAAGATCGAAAATAAAAATAAAGATATAAAGTGCACAAAGCTATGTGAAATGTCCATGGTGTTTTAGTGAAACGAGGCTTGGATGTTAATTAATAATATTTTAATTTTTATTATTTTTTGACTGGGTGATCCACTAAATGGAAACAAAAAAGTATAAAAATCCAAGAGTGTAAAAATTCACTTTTGTCTCCCTTTGGTGAGGCTCCCAATTTTCCCTTCCCCTCCTTAGCTAACCACTGTGTTGTCTTTTGTGTCTTTTGGAGAATGCGTGTGGTGTCTGTGTGTCTGTCTGTGCACACATATATCTACTTGCACAGAAAGGAGACTTTGTTTCCCATTCTGGCTCCTGGTGCTAAAGTTGCATTTTAATAATGTACTTGTATGCATCATTCTTAATTCACTTTGTGGTCTCTGGAGGCCTGGAGCTATTTTTAAACATCACATCATCAGATTATTGGATCTGCTGCTTTTACTTTCTCAGCAGAGTAACGTTAATGTGGTTTTATTGTTTTATAGAAAGGATTCATTTTCTGGAAATTGGTCTCGTTAAATATTTTACCATTGCTAATTTGGTTTTCTAAATGTGGCTAAGCATTTTGTGATTGATTCTTTTGCTAGCTAAGTGACTAGCCCAAGGATTAAAACATAACAACCTGATAGGAAATAACATTCATGGTTCTTTAAATGTATTTTTATTCTCTATCCCTTTCTTTAAGGCAGAGGGTATTCTTGAAGATACATACAGTTTTGAATATGTTTGTGAATAGCATTTTTAGACCTAGCTACTTTGATATTTGTTGCATAATTAGTTGTATTGTTTTGGGAGCTTACTTCATCTTACCTCATTTTTATACTCTTGTGTTCCAGGCAGTGGAAAGAAGCAAGTTTCTAAGAAAAAAACTTCAGATAAGAAAGGAAGACATCAAAGGGAGTGGCCTCAGTATTCTCCTCTTGAAGATATTAAGCAGCGGAAAGTATTAGACCTCAGACGATGGTAACTGCTAAAAATTGACCTTTTTTGCCTAATCACAGTACCACTGTCATACCTAATGTAGTTAACAAATATTTCCTTAGTATCTCATTTTTGGGCTTCCCTGGTAAAGTGGTAAAGAATCCACTTGCCAACGTAGGAGATGTGCATCAGGAAGATCCCCTGGACAAGGAAATGGTAACCCAGTCCAGAATTCTTCCCTGGAAAATACCATGGACAGAGGAGCCTGGAGGGCTCCAGTTCATGGGGTCCTAAAGAGTCGGACACGACTGAGCTACTGAGCACACACAGTGGTCCTTGTAAACTGGAAGTTAGATGTAAAGACATGATTAGATTCTGGTTGAATACTTGGGGGCAAGAACACTGTCTTGGTGACCTTGTGTCCTTCATACTGTATCCCATCAGAAAGTATGTGGAGTCTGCTCATTCGGGATTCGAGCTTCTAAGAGTGATCCCTGGAATAAGGGGGCCACAGCCTCAGCCACACTGTCAGGTCCCTTTCTTCCCTTTGCCGCCATCAGGTCATTACACTGTTGACAGTGGCTTTGAGCTAACATCTAGACAGCCATCAACTTTTCACCTAGTGGTTTTAACCAAACCCACTGATGACCCCTGCCTGAATCCTGTTATAAAATGGTGATTTTTCAAAATTCTCTCATTTCTTCTGCCTTTACTAACTGCTGCTGCTGCTAAGTCACTTCAGTCGTGTCCAACTCTGTGTGACCCCATAGACGGCATCCCACCAGGCTCCCCCGTCTCTGGGATTCTCCAGGCAAGAACACTGGAGTGGGTTGCCATTTCCTTCTCCAATGCGTGAAAGTGAAAAGGGAAAGTGAAGTCGCTCAGTCGTGTCGACTCTTAGCAACCCCATGGACGGCAGCCTACCAGGCTCCTCCGCCCATGGGATTTTCCAGGAAAGAGTACTGGAGTGGGGTGCCATTGCCTTCTCCGGCCTTTACTAACTGGCATTCCTTTAATGAGAAGATCTTCCACTTAGCAGCTGGGGCTATTTGGCGGCCATAACATAGAGTTCCTATTCTAAAGAAAAGGGTGTTTAAGTCATGATAGTTTTTAGGTACTGCTAACCTGTGATTTGAGGTTTTAAAAATTCTTTTGTGTGATGTTTTAGAAATATTAGATTTCTTTCTCTTATTCTATAAATATTTCTATAAATATTAGATGCTTTGCTGTGGGCTGAGTACAGAGAGGCAGAAAACAGGACTTTATTCTCCAATCTAGTTGAGAAGAGACAAAAATGTAAAATATCTCAGGAACTTGGTCAGATGGTAGGTGGGAATAAACAACCAACATGAGAGGAGGTGATGATCACTGAAATGCTTCACCTAGAAGCTGGGGCTTAAGAAAGGAAAACGAGGGGGTAGAGGGTCTAAAGGTCTTTGAATGGATGGTAGGAAAGTGTCTGGCAGGTTGGTAATGAGGAGTAGACTGGTCTGTCTGAAGTGAGGTTCAGAGCAGCTAAGAAACTTACCCAAGATCACATGGCAAATACGTGATTGAAACTGAAGAGAATTGGACTCCAGAGTCCTTGTTCTTTCTTTATAACACCTTTCAAAGTCTATTTCCTGGATGTCAGGTTAAGGATTTCGAACTTTTTTCCGGGGTGGAGATAATCCACCGATGCTTTCTTAACAAAAGCATATTTTACAAAGATAAACTGGTAGACTGTATTGAAGAAGCGACACAGATAAAAAACATTAATTTTAGTTTCTTTGGAGTGAGGTTTTATGCATTTTGTTCTGAATCCCTTTGACTTAGGATTTGTTATAACCACATATATGAGTAATTATTCTTAATAGTGTAACATGTAAGGCCATAAAGATTTGGATGAGGAAAGATAGATGTGAGAAATAATCTAAGGGGAAAAATTACCTGGATGACAAGTGTATTTCCTGGAGAATGTTACAAGGTTAGAGATGGAATGGAAAGACCCACAGAATGTCAGTAAAAGTTTTAAGCTGGTCATGAACAAGACTGGTAAACAAGTTTGGACTGATGAAGAAGTATGAAAAATCTTAACTGTCCCTAAGCTTGATCTTAAGGATTTAGTGTATAAGATGGAGGAGGGAGATTGAACCATGAGAGTAAGGTCTTTTTACTCCACTCCTTCCCTCAAACCCATGAAAACAATAACAAGAAAATGAAAAACAGGAAATCCTCTATCTTCCCTGAAACAAAGAAATAGCAACATCCCCAAACCGTCAGCTCTAATACATAGTCATCAGATCCCATACATTCTGTATTAACAGAGAGGAGATACTGAGACCTCATAGACTACTGCTGGCCTCGAACAATGCAGGTTGCTCTACATTTCAGGTGACAGCCCCAAACCATTTGATGACTCTGTTAAATCTAGGGTTATGAGCCGTGGATTCAGAGGGGAAGAATCTGAGTTCTTTCAGGAGGTCCAGGTCAGCACTACAGAAATGCAGGGAGGATTGCAGGGGAAGACACTGTGCTGATTACTACCTGATTATCTTACCCCCTGTATGCCAGCTGAGGACACTGCCTCTAGGGATTTACAGGAAAGGTGGTACTTACAGGAGGGCAGCACAGGCCACACACTTCCTGATTTCAAAACTTATTACAGAGCTACAATAACCAAGATGGTGTGGTACCAGCATAAACACAGACATAGATCAATGGAACAGAATTGAGCTTAGAAATAAACATTCACACAAATAGGCAAATAATCTTCTGCAAGGGTGTCGAGACCACAAGATGGGGAAAGGACAATCTCTTTGGAAAAGAGTGCTGTGATATCCATGTGCAAAAGAATGAAACTGGACCCTTACTTCACATCATACACAAAAATTAACTCAAAATTGGTTAAAGACCTAAATGTAAGACCTAAAGCTATAAGATCCTAGAACATAGGGGACGATCTTCATGACTTTGGATTTGGCAGTGATTTCTGGAGTATGACACGAAAAGCACAGGTAGCAAAAGCAAAAATAGACAAATGGGACTACGTCAAACTTAAACATTGCTGTGCACCAAAGGAAACAATCAACAAAGTGAAAAGGGAGCCTACAAGCTGGGGGAAGACGTTTGCAGATCATGTATCTGATAGGGGATTGATATCCAGACAATATAAAGAATTCTTACAGCTAAAGTTGCTAACAGTCATACACGTAGCTCAACTAGGAGTTTGCATTGAAATTTTAGGAGCTGGCATCTAAATTTATATATCTGTAATTTTTTTCCATTCATTTGGGTAACATTCAGTTTAACTAGTCATACTTAGCCATCATTCTTAAAAAGCATGATTTATTGTTATGCATTTACAATGCATGCATGCTCAGTCATGTCGCACTCTTTGCAACTCTATGGACTAAAGCCCTTCAGGCCTCTCTGTCCACGCGATTTTCCAGGCAAGGATACTGGAGCGGGTTACCATTTCCTCTGCCAGATCTTCCCGACCCAGGGACTGAACGTGCATCTCCTGAGCTGCTGCACTGCCCGGAGTGTTCTTTACCATTTGAGCCAGTTATGCATTTATAATGTGTTTAACAAATATGAAAATACTTTAAATGAATGAATATTTAACATTGGTTTGAATGATCAAAGTTTTCATTATGCTAACATGCTCAGTTGCCATGAGTGTTCTGTTTTTATATGCGTATTTTGTGTTTATTCAAGTGAAGAAAACAGTCTTTTACTTTTTCAGGTACTGCATAAGCCGACCGCAATATAAGACTTCTTGTGGCATCTCCTCATTAGTTTCTTGTTGGAATTTCTTGTATAGCACAATGGGAGCTGGAAAGTAAGTTTGATAAGCTATCTCTAAAATCCAAATTCAGAAGTTCTTTGGTGTTGCTTTTGCTATAATGGAAGATTTTGAAATATGGAATAATGAAAGATTTTTTAAAATATTCTTTAAAAAAATGTATTTATTGATTGATTGCATCGGGTCTTAGTTGCGATGCACAGACTTAGTTGTCCTGCAGAATGTGGGATCTTAGTTCCCTGACCAGGGATCGAACCCACATCCCTTGCATTGCAGGTGGGTTCTTAACCACTGGACTGCCAGGGAAGTCCCTATAATGGGAGATTTTTAAGAACAGATTTTTTATAAATTGGGGGAAAACTGCCATATTTTGTTTGAAACCTTTTAGCTAAAAATAAATGTAGGCATTGTTTTTGATAAGATAAAAATTTAAAATGTTAATAAAACTGCAAATGAGACAGTAACATTGAGACAGGTTGCATTTGCATATGATGGAAATTGTCAAATGAAAAGCCATATTTCTTTTGTAGTCTTCCACCCATCACCCAGGAAGAAGCTTTACATATTTTGGGCTTTCAGCCTCCATTTGAAGATATTAGGTTCGGCCCCTTCACTGGAAATACGACACTTATGAGGTATGAAACCTGTATTTAGAGGAAGACCTTATTTCTAGTTCTGCAAAATAATAATTCTGTAGGTGTGCGTTGATAGTAAACCATGTATCTGACTGTTCAAACCCAACTTCTGATAGATATGCCAGGCTTGGGCTCTGCCCGAGTTTTACTGAAATTGGAATAGCACTTTCTTTGGAATTGTTGCTATGAGTGAGTGTTCTTGTTATTTTTCAGGTGGTTTAGACAAATTAACGACCACTTCCGTGTAAAAGGATGCTCATATGTTCTATATAAGCCTCATGGGAAGAATAAAACAGCTGGAGAAACTGGTAAGTAAATACATAGAAGATTTATACACACCCATACACACACACACACAGGTATATGCTTTAGGATTTATCTCAAAGATTGGTTTTGATTCATGGGATATGCTGTGAACTCAAAATACAGTCTATCACTCTATCTAAGAGGAAATCATAATAGATAATATTAATATAGGGTACTTTTCAATGTACAGCTTAATATTTTTTAGTTCTTTCCCTCTTTGAATGTAGAACTTTAAAAATTTTATGGCATGTCATAAACACTGCTTTAGCACGGTGTGTTTTTTGGGCCCATGGGGTGTGTGTGTGAGAGAGAGGGAGAGAGAGAGCTTGCTGCTACTAAAATCCTTTCAGGAAGCAGCATGGAATTTGCACTTCCTCTTTCTGAAAGGGAATGCAAGGATTTTAGAATATTTGTTGTTAGAGTGGCATAAAAATATATAACAACAGGACAATGAACTGTGAAAGTGACATAGTTCTGTTATAAAAGGGTCTTGGTTGTTACAGAGAATAATGCAGTCGATTCGAAGGATTGTGTTAGTTACGTGCTAGTTAAATAATTTGAATTATTTGAACATTTCCATTTTTAAAATTTCACAATCACCTTTTGAATTTATGATCAGAAACCTGCAACACAGTGTTAGAGAAAATGTTCTTCCGACACTTGCCAAAAGGGTAAGGAAGACTATTGAAGACTGTTGTAATGGGGAACTGGGTCATGGGAGAGCAATCGGGCTCAACCTGAAACAACAAACCAACTCTCAAAGCGAGGGTTCCATGGATGGAAGGTTATTAAGAAGAGACATCAAGGGTCCTTGCTGAACCAGTCTAACAGGTCTTATCTCAGGCAGTCTAAGGGTTGGGCTTTAAGAGTGAAGGATAAGGACCTTGATCTGGTATCCGGGTGGGGGATTCTCTCAAGTGACTTTGGCAGAATTTTTGCTAAAACTGGATTCAGCCAGAATGGACACAGAATCCCAAGGTCCAAGCCTAGCTGAGAAGGCTCAGTGATGCCTTACTTGAGGTAGGATATACGTGGGCTCCAAGTTGGGGAATTTACAGTCAGCCTCCTCTTTGCATTTCTTTTTTTTTCATTTTTAAATTTTATTTTATTTTTTAACTTTACAATATTGTATTGGTTTTGCCATATATCAACATGAATCCGCCACAGGTATACATGTGTTCCCCATCCTGAACCCTCCTCCCTCCCCATACCATCCCTCTGGGTCGTCCCAGTGCACCAGCCCCAAGCATCCAGTATCATGCATTGAACCTGGACTGGCGACTCA
>NW_011495078.1:8389703-8392027 GCF_000754665.1 Bison bison bison | reverse complement strand
TTCTTTCTGGCTTACTTCACTCTGTATAATAGGCTCCAGTTTCATCCACCTCATTAGAACTGATTCAAATGTATTCTTTTTAATGGCTGAGTAATACTCCATTGTGTATATGTACCACAGCTTTGTTATTCATTCATCTGCTGATGGGCATCTAGGTTGCTTCCATGTCCTGGCTATTATAAACAGTGCTGCGATGAACATTGGGGTACACGTGTCCCCTTCCCTTCTGGTTTCCTCAGTGTGTATGCCCAGCAGTGGGATTGCTGGATCATAAGGCAGTTCTATTTCCAGTTTTTTAAGGAATCTCCACACTGTTCTCCATAGTGGCTGTACTAGTTTGCATTCCCACCAACAGTGTAAGAGGGTTCCCTTTCCTCCACACCCTCTCCAGCATTTATTATTTGTAGACTTTTGGATCGCAGCCATTCTGACTGGTGTGAAATGGTACCTCATAGTGGTTTTGATTTGCATTTCTCTGATAATGAGTGATGTTGAGCATCTTTTCATGTGTTTGTTAGCCATCTGTATGTCTTCTTTGGAGAAACGTCTATTTAGTTCTTTGGCCCATTTTTTTATTGGGTCATTTATTTTTCTGGAATTGAGGTGTAGGAGTTGCTTATGTATTTTTGAGATTAGTTGTTTGTCAGTTGCTTCATTTGCTATTATTTTCTCCCATTCTGAAGGCTGTCTTTTCACCTTGCTTATAGTTTCCTTTGATGTGCAGAAGCTTTTAAGTTTAATTAGGTCCCATTTGTTTATTTTTGCTTTTATTTCCAGTATTCTGGGAGGTGGGTCATAGAGGATCCTGCTGTGATGTATGTCGGAGAGTGTTTTGCCTATGTTCTCCTCTAGGAGTTTTATAGTTTCTGGTCTTACGTTGAGATCTTTAATCCATTTTGAGTTTATTTTTGTGTATGGTGTTAGAAAGTGTTCATTCTTTTACAAGTGGTTGACCAGTTTTCCCAGCACCACTTGTTAAAGAGATTGTCTTTAATCCATTGTATATTCTTGCCTCCTTTGTCAAAGATAAGGTGTCCATATGTGTGTGGATTTATCTCTGGGCTTTCTGTTTTGTTCCACTGATCTATATTTCTGTCTCTGTGCCAGTACCATACTGTCTTGATGACTGTGGCTTTGTAGTAGAGCCTGAAGTCAGGCAGATTGATTCCTCCAGTTCCATTCTTCTTTCTCAAGATAGCTTTGGCTATTCGAGGTTTTTTGTATTTCCATACGAATTGTGAAATTATTTGTTCTAGCTCTGTGAAGAATACCATTGGTAGCTTGATAGGGATTGCATTGAATCTATAAACTGCTTTGGGTAGTATACTCATTTTCATTTCTTGACATCAGAGACAGCTGGGCGCCCGTTGAGGAGTTTACACCCAACAAGAAACAGGATAAACAGCCAGTCTTTGTCCCTTACCTCAAGGGCATAATCATGGCCAGGACAAATAAAGGAAAAAACTCTGTCTGATAAGGGAGACACTACCCAGGCTTCAGCAATATGTGAACCATGAACTTCCTCGTGTTCAAGCTGGTTTTAGAAAAGGTAGAGGAACCAGAGATCAAATTGCCAACATCCGCTGGATCATGGAAAAAGCAAGAGAATTCCAGAAAAACATCTATTTCTGCTTTATTGACTATGCCAAAGCCTTTGACTGTGTAGATCACAATAAACTGTAGAAAATTCTGAAAGAGATGGGAATACCAGACCACCTGATCTGTCTTTTGAGAAATCTATATGCAGGTCAGGAAGCAACAGTTAGAACTGGACATGGAACAACAGACTGGTTCCAAATAGGAAAAGGAGTATGTCAAGGCTGTATATTGTCACCCTGCTTATTTAACTTCTATGCAGAGTACATCATGAGAAACGCTGGGCTGGAAGAAGCACAAGCTGGAATCAAGATTGCCGGGAGAAATATCAATAACCTCACGTATGCAGATGACACCACCCTTATGGCAGAAAGTGAAGAGGAACTCAAAAGCCTCTTGATGAAAGTGAAAGTGGAGAGTGAAAAAGTTGGCTTAAAGCTCAACATTCAGAAAACGAAGATCATGGCATCCGGTCACACCACTTCATGGGAAATAGATGGGGAAACAGTGGAAACTTTATTTTTTTGGGCTCCAAAATCACTGCAGATTGTGATTGCAGCCATGAAATTAAAAGACGCTTACTCCTTGGAAGGAAAGTTATGACCAAGCTAGATAGCATATTCAAAAGCAGAAACATTACTTTGCCAACAAAGGTCCGTCTAGTCAAGGCTATGGTTTTTCCAGTGGTCATGTATGGATGTGAGAGTTGGACTGTGAAGAAGGCTGAG
>NW_011495078.1:8382343-8389428 GCF_000754665.1 Bison bison bison | reverse complement strand
AGTGAACTCCGGGAGTTGGTGATGGACAGGGAGGCCTGGCATGCTGCGATTCATGGGGTCGCAAAGAGTCGGACACGACTGAGCGACTGAACTGAACTGAACCCATGTGCAGAAAGCTCCTTGGAGTCAAAAGTCAGAAGATAATTCTAGGCCATAATGAGTTGTGCTCCTCCCAGAAGCCTTCTCTTCGAGATCTATCTTGGCTAGGGTGTGTGTGCACATCCCAGGGGATGGTCCTAAAACATATTAACCGGGGGAGACAAAGCAAGGTGATTGGCCTGAAGTAAGGTCTAGATCTGGAAAACTGCTTCTTTCTAAAGGATTTAAACTTCCCAAAGGCACCACTGTCTCTCTGAGTTCGCCCATGTGCCTTTCCGCATGTACTTTTCCTTTCAATGAACTTTTTACTTTACTCTTTATCTTCTACCTGGTCGCCTGAATTTGTTCCTGATGAGGCAGGCAAGGCTAGGAACCTTAGCCCTAACTGCTGGCTCCTGTGACCCAGTGGTTAGAGCCCCTGCTTCCAGCTAGCACTCGCTGCTGCTTGCTGCAAGCTGCCGCTTACTGCTGCGTGCATCCGAAATCAAACTGAAGTCTGCTCAAGCAGAGGCTTTGTCAGCAGAGAGAGTACCTGGTTTACCAAGCTCAAGGACTGAACACAGAGTAACGGTAAATAAACAGGGTCTATTTCTGTTGCCTTTTCGCAGGCGTATCCAGCTGCTTGTGAGGCAGGCAGACTTGGAGTCCGCATAGTGATTTCTGCACATACTGGTTCTGTGATCTGAACAAGGTGCTTAAACTCTCACTCACTGAGCCAGTGTAGACTGTTATCTTACTGAGCCAGTGTGGACCTTGTCTCCATATTTTCACCCCACAGGGTCACTGTGAAGATAAAAGGAGACGTATTTGTAATATACTTAGCCCCTTGCCTGACAGAGTAAGGACTCAATCAATGTTAATTTTATTCTTACTGACTGAGCTCTGTGCAGTGGCAGGGGGCCTTTCTCCATGGAGCCTCCCTGGTCAGGCTCAGACGGTAAAGCATCTGCCTGCCATGCGGGCGACCCAGGTTTGATCCCTGGATCAGGAAGATGCCCTAGAAGAGGACATGGCAACCCACTCCAGTGTTCTTGCCTGGAAAATTCCATGGACAGAGGAGCCTGGTAGGCTGCAGTCCATGGGGTCACAAAAAAGTCGGACACAACTGAGCAACTTCACTCTCCTTTCCTTACTCCATGGAAAGGGGAGCCTTAAATGTTAATAATTTTTTAATAATGTTAATAATTTTTCCTGTTTCCATGGTGGCTATCAACATAGCCTCTCTAAGTAATTGATCAGGCAATGAAAAACTAAGCGAGGATAGACTTTGCAACACACATCAGTGTTTTTCCTTCGAGGGATAGGCTCTTCTCTCCATCCCTCCTCTTTTTTTTTTTTTGATGGGAGGAGAGGAATTGTTGCTATAATTTCTTTAAATAAATTTCAATACTGTATTTTCCCAGTTTTGTTCTTGTTTTTACTTTCCCTATTACAAAACTTGAATTATCACTGTCTCTTTTTCTACATGTGTTTTCCTGAAGGATAACTGATCAACTTCCCCCTTGATCTTCCTCTTCAAAGCTCAGTGGTCCTTAGCAAGCCCTGCCTTATATCTGACACTTGGATTTCTCTTAATTTCTGTAATGCTGATCATTTTTGTCTGTTGTTTGGCATTTAGGACGTGCAGCCTCATATGATGTTGCATCTTTTTAATGTGTCTGCCCAGCTCCTTGGTCATAGGGACTTCCCTCACTAACCCTTTGATTCTATGTATGATGCCCTCTGACCTTACCCATGTGACCCTTGGGACTTCTGATTGTATTCCGAGTGGAGAGTGTTAACCTGTGTCGAGCAGAAGTCGTTCCTGTTCCATCTCATTGTAGAAGACAGAGTTGCAGAGATAGGCTTTTCTCGTTTGTCTCTGGAATATTCAGTAGTGAAAACCGTGGCCAGTTGTTAGTGTGCATTAAAAAAAAAATACTTTGAAATGTATCTTTTGTTTGTTTAGATTTTTTTTGTGGGGTGCCCTGTGGCACAGCATGTGGGATTCCAGTTCCCCAGAGATTGAGCCCACACTCCCTGCAGTGCCAGCTCGGAGTCCTAACCACTGGACCACCAGAGAAGTCCCATGCTTAGATTATTTTTAAGGGCCTGTTTTCTTCAACAGGCTTTACATTTTCCTGGTGACTACACTTCTTAGATTTTGGAACTCCCTCTTTTCTGGCTGATTTGCTCTTTTCCTATGGGCCTTCAGGAAATGTGAACTGAGCTTGTGCACGCTCAGTCATGTCCAACTCTTTGCAACCTCATGGACTGTGGCCCGCCAGGTTTCACTGTCCGTGGGATTTCTCAGGCAAGAATACTGGAGTGGGTTGCCATTTCCTTCTCCAGGGGAGCTTCCGGACCTGGGTATTGAACCTGTGTCTCTTGAATTGGAAGGCAGATTCTTTCCTACTGAACCACGTGGGAAGCCCTCACTCATGGAATAAAAGCAAAATCCAGGGATTTTAACAAAAATTAACAGATTTGACTGTGAATATGAGTTGAAGCATTTTTTAAGAGCTGTACTTAGTAATGACTCACAAAATTTTGTGCCATAAGTTGTCAACATTAATGTCAAACTATTGGTTCACTTATTATTATTCACTTCCTATTATTGTTACTTATTAGAGTAAAACGTCAAACTGTTGGTTCCCTTAGTTATCAGCTTTTGTGCCAGTAACATCTGGATTCATTTGTTTTTAACAGCTCGCTTGAAAATTACACTAATATTCCTGTATTTCGTTTTTATTCTTCTAATAGATACCTTTGCCCTATCCCGACATAACTACCAGTTAACTGTAGTGTCTCAGTGCATCTTGAGTGGACTGTGCATTTATATTCTGTTTTCCTCATCCTCTGGTTTTCTCCAGTTCTTATTAGACACAAGATCAAATAAATCTTTTCCGTGTGTGGCACTAATATATCCTTTCCTACTTTGGGGTCTCTGTGTAACTTGCTGAAAGCGTCAAGTCCTTTGCACCATCCCAGGCGAGAGCAGATTGGTCTTTTGATGCTGTCCTGCATGTACCAGTTGAATTTAGAAGATTGGAGGGTCTAAGAACCTTGCAGGATGATACTGTGTTGCTAGATTACAAAATCCAGTTCTTGTCTTTGAAGGTATAAAAATACATTTTGATAAGTTCTTTTAGAGTTCTCTGGAGTTCTGTTCTTATAGAATACTCTGACTCAGCAGGCTCACAGAATATCAGAATGCCAATATATTAACTGAGAGTGAGAAATACAGGATCAAAGGCACCAGCGTTTCCTCGACGGCTGCTCAGGACGCGCACTGCTCCTCGCGGGGCAGCGGGCCGGCACGTTCTGGTAGTTTTGCTCTGCTTTCTCTACACCATCCGCATCACGGCTCTGCATTTGGCAGTGGCTGCTGTGTCGCTGAAGTTTCAGATTCTTGATATCCTCTTGACTCCACATCCTGATGTGGTTTAGACCCCACATCAGTCTGAATTTAGTTTCCATCTGTAATGCATTCGTTTGTCTTCTGCTAGGTAGCATCACTGTCTAGGATGACTGCCTTAATGTACTAAGTGGTGTGTTTTATTTCAGAAGGTGATCTTTTTCTGACCTTACACTGAATTTCTGGGGGTGTCCTACAAGAGGCCTATGTGCCCTCCATTCTGGACCAGACGATGTGCTCTTCCCTGACTATCTCCCTCCCATGCAGTAGTGTGGTTTTCTCCACATGCTCCTTACTCTGCGTTGCCAGAATCCTGCCACTTGATTTTGTTCTGTCCCGAATGCCACCCCCTTCTTGATTCCTTAAACCCAAGGTACTCTTTCTCCTTTGAATTACACCCCCTTTTTTTTTTTTTGCATTTTTTCCACCCTATATCCAAGTTACCTCTTTTATCTTCTCTACGAGGGCAACTTGAGGTACTATGCATTCCTTGCCTTTTGTTTCCTTATGGTTCCTGACATATTGGGTTGGCCGAACAATTCAGGTTTTCCTGTTACAGAAAACATCATGATACAGCTTACAGAAAGGCCTGAATGAACTTTTTGGCTAACCCAGTAGTTGGTAGCTGTTCATTAATTTGCTTCCTGAATTGAGTGCAGTAAGAATTTCCTGTTAACCTTAGACCAGTGGCTCTCAAGATGTGACCCCTGGATGAATATCAGCATTGTCTGGTAATGTGTTAGACATGCAAATTGTCGGTCCCCACTCCAGACCTACTGGGTCAGTCACCGAGGGGTTAGGTATCAGCAATCTGTTATTTAACAAGCCCTTCCTGCTCAGGTTTGAGAACTACTGCTGTGGCCTTTCTGGACTTCCCAGGTGGTGCTGGTGGTAAAGCTTGCCAGTGCAGGAGATGTAAGAGACATGGGTTTGATCCCTGGGTCAGGAAGATCCCTGGAGGAGGGCATGGCAACCCACTCCAGTATTCTTGCCTGGAGAATCCCATGGACAGAGGAGCCTGGCGGGCCGCAGTCCATGGGACCACAGAGAATCAGACACAAGTGAATGACTAAGCACAGCACAAATAGTAACCATGGGCTTCCCTGGTGGTGCTAGTGGTGAAGCATCTGTCAATGCAGGAGAGGTGGATTTGATCCCTGAGTCAAGAAGATTTCCTGGAGAAAGAAATGGCAACCCACTCCAGTATTCTTGCTTGGGCAATCACGTGGACAGAGGAGCCTGGCGGGCTACAGTCAATGGGGTCACAAAGAGTTGGACACAAATGAGGTGACTTAGCACGCACACACTGTTACCTTTCTAAAGAGGTGCTATCCCGCTTCTTTATCAGGAGTGTGGTCTTCCATTGATAGGAAGCTCAGTGATTTTTCATTCTGTGCTCAGCTGAGTCCTGGGAATTCTATGGTGGTGCTTCAGGGCTGGTGAGGGGAGAGGGGTGAGCCTGTAGATTCCCTACCTCCTTTTGGGCCACAGTAACAGCTTTGATCCTTTTTATGAACTGGCCAGACATGTAAACTTTCCTTGCAGAAGGTGTTCCATGTCAAAATAAATCTGAAAATTACTGATCTGAATTAGAGGTCAGCAAACAACAGCCCATGAGCACGCAGCAAACAACAGCCCACTTTATTTTATAAATAAAGTTTTTTGGCACATAGACATATCCATTTGCTTACACACGGCCCACGGCTGTTTCTGTCTGTGGCTGCTTTCAGCTACAGCGCCAGAGTTGAGTAGTAGCAAGGGTAATGCCCTGATCCAGGACTTCCCTGGTAGCTCAGATGGTAAAGAATCTGCTTGTCATGCCAGAGACCTGGGATTGATCCCTGGGTCAGGAAGATGCCCTGGAGAAGGAAATGGCAACCCACTCCATTATTCTTGCCTGGAAAATCCCATGGCCAGAGGAGCCTGGGGGGCTATAGTCCATGGAGTTGCAAAGAGTCGGACAAGACTTAGTGACTGAACAACAACAATCTAAGTCTATCAGAACGTTGTCATGTACTTTGAAATAATAACAAAAGATATACCTGAGTAGCATGATCATTACTTCATAGAAGAAAACCCACCTCGTGTCCTCTAGAAAACTAGGACATAGTCTAAGAGTATTTGTAGCAGGTGAAATAGTATGAATATTAATGATGGCAAACTTTCACTTCTATCTCATTTGCCCCTGAATATATTCCAGACATTAATGTGACTCCTATTCATAATCCCAATAAGGAAATCAGCTGTTTTGGATTATATTTGACTTAAGGAGGGAAGTGTGAAATAAAGATTTCCATTAAAAAGTTACAATAAAGTTCTTTCACAGGAAGTTTTAGTTATCTGGGGTAACTTTTTATATGGCATTTTCACAATCTGACAAAGATTTCAAGAGTTCTTCCTAAGCCAGTTATATGTGTAAGAATCTTTAGTATTTACTGGGTTTATGAAGAGTCCAAATCTATTTACATTTGCTTACTATTCTGGAATATATCTACAACCAAGTTCAGCTATGGAAATGAAATACTGATCATCTTCTTAATTTTAGTTCTTAGAATTCATTTAGAACTGTCCTTGGGTGTCGGTTTTTAGTTTGTCTGAGGAACTCAGCCCAAAACAGCAGAAAGACTTATTTATCATTATGAAATAGAGATTGTGGTAGAAAAGATTGCCTTGCATGCAGGAATGCACATAATGAAGTAAAAATCTATGGTGAATCTATGAGTAAAAATCTCCTAGCTGAAACCTTGGAGAAAGAGCTTGAGACAGAAATGTTATGATCTCCATGGAACTCACAAATTGTGTGTATCTCTGGGGGTTGGGGGTGGGCTCCCACCTTCTTGGCTCTGTTACAGCCATTGACCAGCTGTTCTTGGGCTTCAGCTATTTCAGTGGCCAGAAAATCCATCAGAAAAGCCATAACTTGGAAATTTTCGTCTACTTCAACAATTTTTAGGATTTCCTGTCTTAATGGGCTATTTGTTCATAAATAATTTAGCTTCTTCCAGGAGATGCAAGTTAATGAAACTTCAGTTAATGGCTTTAAGTATTGAGTGGTGGTTTAAAACTGGTTTCTTATGTAATACTTTTGAAATTACTTTGTAACTAATACAGGCAGCCACTGGAAAGAAACAAGGAGAAGCAGTTATAAGGGGATGCAGTGGTTCACCAGCCAGTTTCTATAAAGATGTTCTTACCACTTGGCTTGTGAAAACCGTTCCTCTAATTTGGGTGATTTTTGTAGAAAGGATTGTAAATTAATGGGAGAAAGTTTTCATCTTTGGAAATTGTTTGGAGTTTGTATTTGTCCATATACTTAAGTGGTTTCCAAATTGGGATGTTTGCATATGACAGCTTTACAGAGTGATCTCTGTGGTCTGGGAAGAATGAATTAGAATATCTACATTTTAATCTAATTAAAAATTCCTATTTTTGTTTATCTTTTAAATTAGTAGTCAATATACATAGTTTATAAACAAACATGCTTACTTAGAAATTTCTAGGGGCTCGGCCGGCGGTGCGCGCCCCACTCCAGCTCCAGGCGCCAGCGCGCCGGCCCAGGCCGCCCGGTTCCAACCCAGCAGCAGCGGCG
>NW_011495078.1:8380580-8382052 GCF_000754665.1 Bison bison bison | reverse complement strand
GTCCTGACCGCCATGGCTCACTCCCCGGTGCAGTCGGGCCTGCCCGGCATGCAGGACACTAAATTGTGGATAATAATGGAATATCTTGGCGGGGGCTCTGCACTGGACCTCTTAGAACCTGGCCCTTTAGATGAAACCCAGATTGCTACTATATTAAGAGAAATACTGAAAGGACTTGATTATTTGCATTCGGAGAAGAAAATTCACAGAGATATTAAAGCTGCCAACGTCCTGCTCTCTGAACACGGGGAGGTGAAGCTGGCGGACTTTGGAGTGGCGGGCAAGCTGACAGACACCCAGATAAAGAGAAACACCTTCGTGGGCACCCCTTTCTGGATGGCGCCTGAAGTCATCAAGCAGTCAGCCTACGACTCAAAGGCGGACATCTGGTCCCTGGGCATCATGGCCATCGAGCTTGCCAAGGGGGAGCCGCCGCATTCCGAGCTGCATCCCATGAAGGTCCTGTTCCTTATCCCAAAGAACAACCCCCCGACGCTGGAAGGGAACTACAGCAAACCCCTCAAGGAGTTCGTGGAGGCCTGTTTGAACAAGGAGCCGAGCTTTAGACCCACCGCTAAGGAGTTACTGAAGCACAAGTTCATAATCCGCAACGCAAAGAAAACATCCTACTTGACCGAGCTCATCGACAGGTACAAGAGGTGGAAGGCCGAGCAGAGCCACGAAGACTCCAGCTCGGAAGACTCCGACACGGAGACGGACACAGACGGCCAGGCTTCCGGAGGCAGCGACTCGGGGGACTGGATCTTCACGATCCGGGAGAAGGATCCAAAGAGTCTGGAGAACGGAGCTCTCCAGCCGTCGGATCTGGAAAGAAACAAGATGAAAGACATCCCAAAGAGGCCTTTCTCCCAGTGTTTATCTACAATTATTTCTCCGCTCTTTGCAGAGGTGAAGGAGAAGAGCCAGGCGTGCGGAGGAAACCTGGGCTCCATCGAGGAGCTGCGCGGGGCCATCTACCTGGCGGAGGAGGCCTGCCCCGGCATCTCTGACACCATGGTGGCCCAGCTGGTGCAGCGGCTGCAGAGATATTCTCTAAGTGGTGGAGGAACTTCATCCCATTGAAATCCCTTTGGCATTTGGGGTTTTGTTTTTCCTTTTATTTTTTTCCTTCTTCACCCTCTTCCTTTTCAAAACTCAACGAGAGCCTTTGCTGACTCCGCTGAAGAGGCGCACCATCGGGGGGCGGTTCCCGCCGCAGGGTCGCCTGTCCAGGGCCCCACAGCCCTTCCCTGCTGGCCTGGGGCCTGATGGACTCCGGATGGGGTGGGGGAAGGCCAGCTCCTCCAAGCGATTATTTTATTATTCTCGTTTTTAATTTTAACCATAGTGCACATATCAAGGAAAGTGTCTTTGAAAACAAAAATAAACCCTGAAATGTATATCTGGGATTATGATAAGGCGACTGAAGCAATGAAACCTCAGGTATCCTGCTTTACGTTGATAAGCACCCC
>NW_011495078.1:8362830-8380480 GCF_000754665.1 Bison bison bison | reverse complement strand
TGGATCAGTGTACAGACTTGTAAATAGCGTCATTTTTACGGAAAACCCTCTCGGCGTGCATAGGAATCACTGTGCACACATCGTCAGTGGAGTAAATATTTGACAGGCCATAACTTGAGTCTATTGCCTTGCCTTTATCACATGTAAATTTTGAATTATGTGACCAGTGATTTGGGTTTTATTTTGTATCTGCAGGGTTTGCCATTAATAATAATTAAATGCCCCTCTTCGGGAACACTCCCTCTGTTTGTACCTCAGCAAATGCAGATTTTTTTCCTCCTGCGTGCCCTACGACCCCTTCGGTACACTTAGAAGTTGATTTTCCTGTTTTCATCGATGGTACTATTTCTTAGTGTTTTAAATGGAAACATATCGCGCCTCATGAAGCTTTAAATTATTTCCAGTTTGTCCCCCATGAAGCGTCCTTGTCTCACTTTGGCTGGAGCCGCGCCCGGCCCGTGTCCCGCGCCCGCCGGCCCGTCCTCCCAGTAGGGTTTTCTGTTGCACCTTGTAGTGAAACCTGCATATCATCTTTCGAAACCTCAACGTGTCTGAATGCTTTCACGAATAAATTTTGTAACAGGATTTTTGCACACACACACAAAAAAGATATTTCTAGTGACAGATGTATACAATCAGAGAAGTTGAGACCCTTGCTGTATATACCAAGTATTAACTTTTATAGACAAGCATATGTGTTATTTGAAGGTTTTGGTAATCAAGGACATATTTCAGTTATTTAGTTTGCTATTCAGTTTATCTGAATTTCAGTCTAAAGGGTAAGATTGAAATCCATTAATTTTTTAAAAAAATCTATCAATAGTTATTCATTTTTTCCCCAGCAATGTCCATTTGTCCCAAGTAATGTCTTTTCTGCCTTTGAGTCCTTAACTGTTTGTATAATTACTTGTGTGTGTATATATATATATATATAATTGTATATATAATATACAACATATGTATTGTATAATTGTTTGTATGAAGCATAGACAGTGTTTTATGGTCCCTCAGTTGGTTTGGTTTTGCTTTTTTGTAGCATCTGGGGCCTTGTCGAAGTTAACTCATGGATTGAAAGATGAATCGTTAGCTTATATCTATCATTGCCAAAATCATTATTTTTGTCCAATTGGCTTTGAAGCAACCCCTGTCAAGGCGAATAAAGCATATAGGTAAGCATTTTTATATTTTATGTGCATACTTCACCAGGAAAATATATTGTTGAAAGCATTTATGAAATATTTGGTTCATTAGACATTGGAAGACTTGATGATTTGCTTTCCTTACATCAAGTAAGACTATCCTTTTAAACATTGTAGCTTAATCTTTTGCAGAATTGTGTTTGGTTTATTAGGCTTTTCTCGGGATTCCCTGGTGGCTCCGTGGTAAAGTATCTGCCTGAAATGCAGGAGAGGCAGGTTCCATCCCTGGGTTGGGAAGATCCCCTGGAGAAGGAAGTGGCAACCCACTCTAGTATTCTTGCCTGGAGAATACCATGGACAGAGGAATCTGGTGGGGTACAGTCCATGGGGTCTCAAAAGAGTCAGACACGACTTAGCAAGTAAACAACAACATTTTGTAACAAGGGATCAAGCCCTACCTAATTTATGCTTCCTCTTTAATGGCCTCTGGAGTTTTGTTCAAACCTTAACTCCAGTTCTATTCTAGTACTAATGAATGCTATTTCTGCATAAACTTCAGTGTATGTTTTATCAGTATATAATTAAAGTAATATTTTCAAGGGAGTGAATGACTTTATGAAGCTTACTGTGAATGTATTTTATATCTAGCAGGGGTCCCCTCACACCACAGGAAGTAGAATATTGGATCTTAATTGGAGAATCAAGTAGAAAACATCCTGCTATTCACTGTAAAAAGTATGTTAACCCTTCCCTCTCCACTTTTTTCTCAATTTCTGCTAAAAAGCCTGTTGGAATTTTAATTAGAATAGAATCCATAGAATCCATAGTTTAATTTGGGGAGCATTACATCTGAATAATGTAGAGTTTTCTCTTTATAAACATAGACTGTATCTCCGCTTAATTAGAGCTTTAATTTCTCTTGGCAATGGTATTTCTCAGCATAGAATTATATATATATTTTGTTAAAAATTTTTCCTATATTTTTTGATGCTATTGTAAATTGATTTAGTTGAAGTAATAGTTGAGTTACAATGTTGTGTGAGTTTTAGGTGTACAGTAAAGTGATTCAGTTATATATATACACATATATATTTTTAAATTATTTCCCATTATAGGTTATTACAATATTGAATATTGTTCCTATAAACTGATTTTTAAAACATTTTATCTCCCAATTATTTTCTGGTAGTGTACAAAAACACAATGGATTTTTCTATATAGGCCTTAAATCTTACACCTTTATCAAATTCAGTTGTTAGTTCTAGTAACAGATTTGCAATACAAAGCAATTTGTAATTGTTTTGGATTTTCTATACCATCAATCATGTTGTTTATGGATAAAGGCATACTAACTTAGAAAACTTTTGAAAATGTACTTGACTCCAATTAAAAAGAAAATATGGAATGTTTCCACACTAGCCTGCAGGATGTCACTTAACAGGTTGATATATATTTTTATTTCATGTGGAGAGTAACCATTTTTAACCTTGGCATTAGTTGGATAAAGAGAACTGTCATTTAAAAGAGGATTTATGAAACCTAATAGATGAAATAATCCTCTGATGGAAGAATTATTGCCATGGAACTGTTGTAGCAAATTGCTCATGTGAAAAGTTCCATTACTTTTTAAAAGTATTTTAAACCTAAAGAAAATTGTGCTTTATTCTTCCTTAACAATAGATGGGCAGATATTGTTACTGATCTAAACACTCAAAATCCAGAATATCTAGATATCCGGCACTTAGAGAGGGGGCTGCAGTACCGAAAGACAAAGAAGGTAAGAATCCCACCGTGTGTGAAAGTATTTCTCAACTGGCCGAAATGCAGTCATTTTCGTCAGCACTCTAGGTTGTAAATAACAGAAACCCAGTTCAGACCATTTTAGACAGAAAAGTGAAAACCAAGGACACGTGTCTTTAAAAGGAAATTTACAGTAGCTAGGACGGGGTAGCAATCTAGATGTCCATTGACAGATGAGTGGATAAAGAAGTTACGGTGCATACGCACAATGGAATATTACTCAGCTATAAAAAGAAACGCATTTGAGTCAGTTCTAATGAAGTAGATGAACCTAGAGCCTCTTATACAGAATAAAGTATGTCAGAAAGAGAAAAGACAAATATTGTATACTAACACATATATATGGAGTATAGAAAGATAGTACTGATTCCACGTGCAAGGTCGCAAACACAGACATAAAGAAAAGACTTGGACGCAGTGGAGGAAGGAGAGGGTGGGATGAGTTGAGAGAATAGCACTGAAACACACACACTACCATATGTAAAATAGATAGCTCGTGGGAATTTGCTGTATGATGCAGGGAACCCAAAGCCTGTGCTGCGTGACAACCTAGAGGGGTGGCACGTGGGTGGGAGGAGGGAGGGACGTTCAGAAGGGAGGGGACCAATGTATACCTGTGGCTGATTCATGATGATGTATGGCAGAAACCACTGCAATATTGTAAAGTAATTATCTTCTAATTTAAAATTTAAAAAAGGCAAGAAGTCCAGCCAGGTGCCAGGCAGAAATGTTATCAGGGGCAGGGAGCTAGTCTATCTCGTTCTCAGCTGTCTTTCTGTTTGCTTCCTGAAGATCATCGTCTTTCAACTTAGGTCTCCCTTTCAGAAGAACAGTCTAGACTGAGACGGGCCTGCCTCCAGCCCAGTTCTGTAGTGGTGGCCCAGCTGGAGTCAGGTGCTGACTCCCGGGGCATTAACTGTGGCCTTGGGGCAGAGCCGTGTTTACCAACAAGGCCGCTGTGGGTGGTTCTCAGGGAATGGTATGTTCTGTGGGTTGAGGAGACAGCCCGTTGCTATAATCCCACTAACATGTGAAGAACACATAGCGGGGAGAGGAAGAGGAATGATCTTGGTGTTTGGATTAGGCAATGTGGGAGCACCGAGCGTGAGTGAGAGGTAGAGAGGCAAATGGGGGTGGGGAAGGGGTCTTGGCTCCTGTGGACATTGTTATATTTTTGTAAAGGCAGCTGGTCAGGAAAGATGCTGGGTAGTGTGATCTGATGATGTCGGAAAGGATAAATACTATTTAGATGCAGATGACGGCGGGGAAAAAATCCCATGGACAGAGGAGCCTGGTTGGCTACAGTCTATGGAGTTGCAAAGACAGCACAACTGAGCATGCATGCATGAAGGAGGGAAAATAAGAGAATTCATTGGAACCTACATAGTATAACTAGTTTCCTCTTGTTTTCTGAACCCAACATTTTTTTTTTCTTCTTAGGTTGGAGGAAACTTGCATTGCATCATAGCATTCCAGAGACTTAGCTGGCAAAGATTTGGCCTTTGGAACTTTCCGTTTGGAACTATTAGACAGGAATCACAGCCTCCAATGCATGCCCATGGAATTGCCAAATCTGAGAGTGAGGACAATATCTCCAAGAAGCAGCATGGGCGCCTGGGCCGGTCTTTTAGTACTGGTTTCCATCAGGACTCAACATGGAAAAAGATGTCAAGTATCCACGAGAGAAGGAACAGTGGCTACCATGGTTACAGTGATTACGAGGGGAATGACTGACCATGCTGGGTCCCTACGCTGGGGGTCACACACACAGCTGGTCGATGCAGGACTGCGTTAAGGCAGTACGAGATTTTAAGTCTATGTTAAATAGGAACAGATCTTGTGGGGCAAAACATAACCTTGTAGTTCCTCCAGTAAATAAGCTTGTATATGAATAGGATGGGTGATTTCAGACATATAAACAGATAAGCACAGATTTTTTTTTTTTGTCCTTTTAAAATTAAGAGTATATAAACATTCTAGACAGTTTTGCAAAGTCCAATAAAATTACATATAAACAAATCAGACACAATTTCATTCAATAACATCATGATTTGAAATACTTAAGCATGAAGGGACTTCTCATGACTTGACCCCCAGATATTTGTTGCAGTTTTATTCCTAAGCTCAAAATTTAAGGTACTCACTCTCTGTCCTTTAAAGAAAATTGGGGCTGTTGACTTCTAGTTTTTCTCTTGGGTTAAAGCTCATTTCAAATAACTTAGTGAGTCTAGAAATTCCTTTTTACTTGTAGCAGTATCTTGCCTGCCTCGTATTTTTCCTGATTAACTTTCTCAGGATTCTCAATAAAGAGGCAAAAGAGAAAAGACTCCAGGCACTGATCTTTTCTGCTGGTGCAAATGGATGACTTCCTGCATCAACTCAGGTGTTCTGGACTTTCTTGGTATGTTGTTGTTACATATTGACAAGAACTTTAGGTCTTGAAAGACTTCTATAAGTCTACAATAAACCTTGGTTTAGGGATAGAGTAAACGAACAAGTGGGTTTCCCTGATGGCCCAGTGGTAAAGAACCCGCCTGCCAATGCAAGAGTCATGGGTTTGATCCCTGGGTTGGGAAGATCCCCTGGAGATGGAAATGGCAACCCCCTCCAGTATTCTTGCCTGGGAAATCCCATGGACAGAGGAGCCTGGCGGGCTACAGTCCATGGGGTCGAGAAGAGTCGGACATGACTTAGCAACTAAAACAACAAAATAACAAGTGACACCTGAAGTTTCTACACCCAAAGTAACCTTTGAGGTGAGATGTGATATGTGACTGGTCCCCCCATATGGAGTCAAGTGTTGATAAAAAAAAGCATTAAGGATGTGTTAGGACTGCCCATCACTCAGAGGGCAACTATCCATATTCCAGGCTCTGAGCTCTTTCCTTTTGTAGAACCATATAGACTATTAGCTATTTGAAGAGAGTGTGTAATTGTTCAGAACGTGTGGATTTCATGTATTTGAGCTCCTGTCCAGTTGCTGTCAGTTTTTCTTCTTCTGCCAACCTGTGACTCATGAACAACTAGGATCTCTTGTCCTTTCATTCCAGGGGCTGTTCCAGGACTCCAGTCAGTAACTTGATTATTACAAGGTGCTGAATATGTTGGTAACCATATTGCAATACACCTCAAGGAAAGGGTTCAGATTTTTATTTTGAAAATATTTTCATTTCCTTCTCTTTTGAATTTTATATCCATGTATCCACTCAGATACTCCTAGCCTACAGATGGGGATATTATGAAATGGGCATTTTTCTGAAGAGAATATTTTGCTTGAAAGGTCAAGGACTGAAAGAGATTTGTAGGTCATTGATTTTGTTACTTCATACTGGAACTTTTAAGAAGTTTTCATCAATAAAGTTTTGTTTTCTACTTTTAATCATGTGAATGTTTTGAACTTTTAAGGATGGAGTGGCCTTATAATTTGAAGTATATGACAGAGGTACATGACAGAATTTGTCAATTCTGCCTGAGTAGTATAAGAAACATCTGACTTTTATAATTAGTGAGACTATAGGTATATGTCTGTAATTTTAGATTTTTGTAAGACTTTATAACAGGAAATAGAAAATGTAATTCTTTAGCTTGAACCAAATGAAAACTGTGATTTCTGGAGGTCAAATCTTGATTTCATATAGCTCAGCCAAATATTTCAGAGAAGAGGTTGGTAAAGAATGGAAATAAATGCAACATAAAACAGAGAACACAGTAACATCTAGGAAAAGAGGATGCATTTACATATATTGCTTATTGGCCATAATCAACTTTTATAAAACACTTAATATACATGATCACTTAATAACTTGGTTTACAAGTTTGGCAGTTATGAGGAGCACACTGAGGTTTATAGGGACTGCTTTTCCAGAATCTGTAAGCCAGTGACTGCACATTGCTCTTTGAAGATTAGTAACATTCCTGTCGTAACTTCTTGGTCAGTTTTTCTTAGGGGTCTCCATAGAAGCAATGAAAGTTCATATTACTGGCTCGCTACTAACTGGCTGTTATCATCTTGGGCAAGTTAAGATTGTTTTTCTTGTGCATAATTCCTCATTGGCTAAAATGGGGATAATAGTACTTATCTCACAAACTGTTTTGAAGAATAAGTAAGTTAATACGTGTCAAGTGTTTCACACAGTGCTTTCTAGAGAGCAATTGCTATTTAAATGCTTGTTATTATTATTAGCCTATATAATGTGTATTCTCCTGGCAGAATCTTGATAGAGAGCCCTTCGCTGCTGCTGTTGCTAAGTCACTTCAGTCATTTCTGACTCTTTGTGACCCTATGGACTGTAGCCCACCAGGCTCCTCTGTCCTTGGGATTCTCCAGGCAAGAATACTGGAGTGGGTTGCTGTGCCTGCCTCCAGGGGATCTTCCCGACCTAGGACTGAACCCGCATCTCTCATGTCTTCTGCATTGGCAGCAGGTTCTTCACCACTAGTGCTGCCTGGGAAGCCCTTTAAACAGCAACTAAAGGAACCAACTCCTTATTAATCAAATGAACACTCCTCAGTTGATGTTCCTTCAAAAATACATTTTGTATCCAAGAAATGTTGCTCTGGTTTTACAAGCACTTACAGTACTCAAATGCTCACATTGACTACTTGTTTTTACAAACTTCAGAAGGCAATGGCACCCCACTTGAGTACTCTTGCCTGGAAAATCCTGTGGATGGAGCAGCCTGGTAGGCTGCAGTCCATGGGGTCGCTACGAGTCGGACACGACTGAGCAACTTCACTTTGACTTTTCACTTTCATGCATTGGAGAAGGCAATGGCAACCCACTCCAGTATGCTTGCCTGGAGAATCCCATGGACGGAGGAGCCTGGGAGGCTGCAGTCCATGGGGTTGCAAAGAGTCAGACACGACTGAGCGACTTGATTTTCCTTTCACTTTTCCAGTATTGTTGCCTGGGAAATCCCATGGACAGAGGAACCTGGTGGGCTACAGTCCATGGGGTTACAGGGTCTGAGGTGACTGAGCAACTGAGTACACAGGTCAAGGAAACCTGGCTACTGGGAACCATCTGTTTGGGCAAAAAAATAGTTTCACTAAAAACTTATTTTCCAATCATTTCTTTTCACTGATTTTAATCTAATTTCAATAGTCCAAATCTGAACCAATATGTACGAAAAGGCTACCATTCATTGACCACTAGTGGTTAAGTACTTCACAAACATTACCTATGATCCTTGCTTGAAACAGTTTGCAAGACTGCTTCTATGCCCGCCTATTACAGATGAAGAAAGATGTTTTGAACAAACCTGATCTGAGCAATGCTAAACACCATAAGTGGTTTGGTGGCGGTTTGAATCTAGCCTGAGGGTCCAATCTACCACCTTTCCAGGAGCTACTTTGGCAATGAATTTCTTGTTATTTCTGACCTACAAGCCTCTTAAATGCTGAAGAAAAATGTACTTCAAGGGCTAAAATTTTAAACCATATTGCTATCTGGTTACTACAAATTTTCAGATAACTACCTACTTATTAATGAAAAAACAACCAAATCTTCCACCTACTTCTGTTTTGACTATGCCAAGGCCTTTGATTATGTGGATCACAACAAACTGTGGAAAATTCTGAAAGAGATAAGAATACCAGACCACTTGACCTGCCTCCTGAGAAATATGTATGTAGGTGAAGAAGCAACAGTTATACCTGGACATGGAACAACAGACTGGTTCCAAATCGGGAAAGGAGTATGTCAAGGCTGTATATTGTCACCCTGCTTATTTAACTTATATGCAGAGTACATCATGAGAAATGCCAGACTGGATGAAGCACAAGCTGGAATCAAGATTTCCATAAGTATCAATAACCTCAGATATGCAGATGACACAACACGCCTGGCAGAAAGCAGAGAACTAAAGAGCCTCTTGATGAAAGTGAAAGAGGAGAGTGAAAAAGTTGGCTTAAAGCTCAACATTCAGAAAACGAAGATCATGGTATCTGGTCCCATCACTTCATGGGAAATAGATGGGGAAACAATGGAAACAGTGAGACTTTATTTTTTGGGGCTCCAAAATCACTGCAGCTGGTGACTGCAGCCATGAAATTAAAAAGTTGATTGCTCCTTAGAAGAAAAATTATGACCAACCTAGACAGCATATTAAAAAGCAGAGACATTACTTTGCCTATAGAGGTCCATCTAGTCAAGGGTATGGTTTTTCCAGCAGTCATGTATGGATGTGAGTTGGACTATTAGGGAAGCTGAGCGCAGAAGAATTGATGCTTTTGAACTATGGTGTTGGAGAAGACTCTTGAGAGTCCCTTGGACTGCAAGGAGATCCAACCAGTCCATCCTAAAGGAAATTAGTCCTGAATATTCTTTAGAAGGACTGATGCTGAAACGCCAATACTTTGGCCACCTAACGCGAAGAATTGACTCACTAGAAAAGACCCTGATGCTGGGAAAGATTGAAGGCGGGAAGAGAAGGGGACGACAGAGGACCAGATGGTTGGATGGCATCACCAACTCAATGGACATGAGTTGAAATGGACAGGGAAGCCTGGCGTGCTGCGGTACATGGGGTCACAAAGAGTCGGACACGACTAAGCGACTGAAATGAATTGAAAGCTTCCACCTTTCAGTTATTGCCTCCCGCGATACACAATACTTAGCATCAAGAATTTTCACAACTGGCGGCAGACTGGGAAGAAACCGACGCTAGAAGAGCACGTACAAATCCGTAACTTCTGAAAGAAAACGCTTTGCGTATAGTTTCAACGTTTAACAGAAATAAGATGCCTCCGTGGAGGAGGTAAGGCTGCCAACATGCCGTAAACACAGGGGCCGAACCACTCCCTCACTTCCGGAATGCATCGGCGCAGCGGATATACGTCATCGTGGGGAGCCAGGACTTCCGCCTTGCGAGACGCATTAAATAGCATCTGGGGCGCTCCGTTTCCCGTGCGTGTACGCCTGAACTTGAGGAGATTGGAGTTTTCGTAGGAAGTTTTTCTGGCTGTTAAATCTTGCCTGCGCCGGCCCCTCACCCTGGTCGTCCGTTAAGAGTGCTAACGTTTGGGCCAGAGCGCTGGAGGAGACGAGGACTTGCCTCTCAGCGTCGCCAGTTTTCTCTGGTCCCGTTTTTCTTCCGCAAGGCCGTGTCAGTTTCTGGAAACTGCCCATTTCGACGGGGCCGGTTTTTCCTAGACAGCTGCGGGCTCTTAATTTTCCGTCTTTCCGAGTAGAAGCCGAGAGTGCTCTTCCTGGGCCCGGGGCGGCGGTGCAGCCGGGTGGGGAAGACTTGGAGTGAAAAGCCGCCCGCGACGCCGAGGACACAGCTCCCTCATGGGAGTTCAGGGGCTCTGGAAGCTGTTGGAGTGCTCCGGGCGGCAGATCAGCCCTGAGACGCTGGAGGGGAAGATCCTTGCCGTGGGTATCCTTTACGCGGCGTCGGCGCTGGGGATGCTCGGTGGACGCCAGGGTTTGTTTGTTTTAATGGAAGGATAACTGCTTTACAGAACTGTGGTGTTTTCTGTCAGACATCAACGTGAGACGCCAGGGCTTTTTGCTCTCAGTTTTCATGGGGCGCAGAGCGGCGTTGGAGGGGCAGCCCGGGGCAGTCTCACGCCGGGGGGAGTAGCTATAGGATCGTCCTCTGGACGCTTCCTAAGTGTCTCATTTCCTCCCGCTTTGCAGTCACAGCTCCCTGGACTGGAGTCTTAGGCCCAGCGCTCTACGCCTCTCTACAGTTCTTTCATCTGGGAAGTGGAGGTGATAACAGTCTCTACACACACAGCTGGTGGGAGGAGTAAAGGGAATATTTAAATGAAAGGAGTTTAGAAATAGTGTCTGGCCCTGTTAATATTGCAAATTCTGAAGGTGTTATTCTGGCTGGGAGATCAGCCTGGAGAAAACGAAGTCGACTTCCTACCAATAGTTTTGCCAGCTGTCCTGAGTCTTGCCCGTTTATATTTATGAGAGGAAGAAAAACGTGTGTGGACATGTGTTTTACGTTTTCTTTTTTTAAAAGTAACTTACTTTTTTTTTTGTTACGATTTTTGGAATAGGAAATTCGTATGTTACAACACCGCAAAGATTTCAAAAGGTGTACCGTGCGTTATTTTCCTCCCAACCTCTGTGATGGACTTGTTGGTGTGCGTGTTTGGCTGGTTTTGTCTTTAGAATTAGATGTTATTTCCTAATTACGGAAACAGGTGAAAGCTGTTTCTGAAATTTTAGTGTTTTTATTCGTTAGGCATTCTTCATTATCTGTTGGAGAAGGAAATGGCAACCCACTCCAGTGTACTTGCCTGGAGAATCCCAGGGACGGGAGCCTGGTGGGCTGCCGTCTATGGGGTCACACAGAGTCGGACACGACTGAAGTGACTTAGCAGCAGCAGCAGCTTCATTATCTTTCTGTTTTTATCTTTCTTTTTTTTTTTTCCTGAATGTTCTGTTCCAGAAGCTGGTGGTACCTTCCACCAGTTCCCTAAGTTGGGACGTATGACTAGGGGCTCCATGCTCTGTGCAGAAGACAGTGCTGCAGTAGTTGCTGTGGTAAATGCACTGTCAGAGGGGGTGGGGATTCAGCAGGAGGAGCCATTCATTGACTTCGGTTGGCACAATTCATATGTAATGGAAGAGTGATAATTTTTTTTTTTAAGTAAAGCAAGACGATGATAATGATGATGATTATATATTTTTTGCAATGTGGGTAATTTAAAACACATCCGTAATGAATGGTGGCTTAAAAGTTTTATGCCTGATAGCTTGTGGCAAAGGTTTGTGTTTTAAGTACACGTGCTGTGGCCGCCCTCTAGTGGTTCCTTAAACCATTGCTTCCTGAAGGTTTTCTCCGTGGAACTATTATTATCTATCCATAGGAATGAAAGAGGTATTGTCAGGAACCCTTAAAACGTCAGCAGAAGTTTATATCAGTTTACATTCCAGCCCATGTGAGGAATTAATAGTTTGTAAAATGTATTCAGGTTTTTTGGTTTTATTTGTTAATGAAATTACCCTTGGCATACTAGGTTCATAATTTATTCTTGAATCCCTGAAATAAATTGTTTGGTCTTTTTACCATTTACAGCTGAGTGTCTTGTTTATTTATCCAATATAAATGTTTGTGTCAAATAATAAAGAATTAATAATTAAACTTTTGTCTCTTATGGACCTTAGCATTTGTAAAATACACTGAACTCTATTATTAACAAAGTATTACACTCTGTGTAGGCCCCACCTGCAATGTGGGGGGCCTGGGTTTGATTCCTGGGTTGGGAAGATCCTCTGGAGGAGGGCATGGCAACCCACTCCAGTATTCTTGCCTGGAAAATCCCTGTGGACAGAGGGGCCTGGTGGTCTTCAGTCCATGGGGTGGCACAGAGTCAGACATGACTGAGTGACTAAGCACAGTGGGTTTAGTAGCCTGTGTTTCAGAAGGTTCATGTCTAGTTCCAAAGGATAACAGAGTTGAGAGCCACCGATCTGAAATTAGATTTTCTCATTCCCTGGTAGCTCAGATGGCAAAGAATCTGCCTCCAGTGCTGGAGACTCAGGTTCAATTCCTGTGTTGGGAAGATCCCCTGAAGAAGGGAATGGCTACCCACTCCAGTATTCTTGCCTGGAGAATTCTATGGACAGAGGAGCCTGGTGGGCTACAGTCCATGAGGTGGCAAAGGGTCCGACACAACTGAGTGACTTAACACTTCATAAAATTGAATGAGTTAAGTAGAAACTTATTCCATCTAATACAGTGGTGTAGCAACCGGAACAAAGCATTTAGAAATCTTGACCCAGTACAGTATAGAATTAAGCCAACACCAAATCGTACTTCCAGGATGGACCCTTTAGCTGACGTCTTCTGGTCCTCACCACTGCATTCTGCTTTCACTCAGGCTACTGTAACTAGCTTAAAGCAGGTTTCCTTGTAATGATAGTTCATTCCTCACTTGGCCACTGGGGTGAGCCTTCATTGACATCCTTCCAGTGACCGCAGATACATCTCGTCCTCTCCCTGCTCCTCTTGCACCCGCCACGTTGGCCTTGAACAGAACACATTTCTGGTCCAGGGCATTTGTGTTCGCTGTACCTCCAGCCTCACTGTCTTCTCTCATTTGCTCAGATCTGTGTTACTTCTTTGGACAGGCCTTCCCCATCTAATGTAGTCCCTGTTGACTCAGTAAAGAATCTGTTTGCAATGCAGGAGACCTGGATTTGATCCCTGGGTTGCAAAGATCCCTCTGGGGAAGGAAATGGCAACCCACTCCAGTATTCTTGCCTGGAGAACTCCATGGACAGAGGAGCCTGGTGGGCTACTGTCCATAGGGTCAAAAAGAGTAAGACATGACTGAGCAACTAACTTTCATTTTTTCCCCCACCTAAGAGCCATTGACTCTCAATCATGTTTTTGCCCATTTACTCTGCTCTTAGTTTTTTCCTTGGCACTTACCAACAACCTAATGTATTCTATAGCTATACTTGATTTTTATTGTCTGTCTTCCCTATTAGAATTGCAAGTTTCTCAGGGGTCTGGACCCTGTCTGTTTTGTTCATGGCTTTATTTTTCACTCTTCTACCCTTAGGCTTTTGGGTATGCCTAGTAGCCCACAAATATAGGAGTGAATCTAGCTTGCTGTCCACTAGTTGGTTTATGTAGTGTTTATTCAGTTAATTGTTGATGGGCCTTGTCTTTTATGGTGGTAAGTTAGGTAATGTCATTCATACAAATATTTTAACTGCTCAGCTCATCTGATTGCAGATCTTTGTTGCCTCCTCTGTACGCTGAGAGGGAGAGCCGTGCCAGGCAGTGTGGTTTAGGCACATCACGGAGCTCACAGTCTGGACTGCTCCCCCACTAGATTGTAAACCCCATTAGTGCAAACGCTTTGTTTGGTCTAGTTATGTATCCCCGAGCGCATAGAAGCATTTCTGCTGTGAAGTCAGCAAGGTGTTTTTACACAAGAGTGGATCACTGGACGTCTTAATCTCGGCCCAAGGGCTCAGAGAGGGAGGCCCTTTTTCAGGCTGGGGAAGGAGCGTGAAGACCTTGCAGGAAGGAAGGAGCTCAGTGACTCCAGGCTTCCAGAGAAGCCCAGTGGCTTGACACGAGCCAGGAGAAATGAGCAGAGGGCAGCTCATTGAGGGCTTCGCAGACCTGAATGAGCCTCAGATGATATCCTAAAGGCAAAGGGAAGCTTCCCAGGGGTTTTCACTATAGGTATGTTGGTGAACTCTAACGTAGACTTTCAAGATAGAAAGGGAGAACTGATGGGACCTGGCAGTGCTGGGTGAGGGGAAGGTATGGGGTGGCGCTCAGGGTTCTGGCTTGAGCGAATTGGACAGATGTCCACTGAAACGGGTGTGAGCAGCCTGGTGCGAAGACAGGGAGCTCTTTTTTTTTTTTTAATTTTTTTATGGATCTCAGGTTTTGCTTGTGTCAAGTCTGCAGTGACTGTGAAGCAGCAGGTAGAGATGTCAACTTGGTCATCCATTCTGGGGTCAGGAGAGCTCTGGGGCAGAGGTCCATGCCTGGAGTGCGGGGCTGTGGGGGCTGCAGTTGCAGGGGGCCAGAGGTAGCCTGGATGGACGCTGCAGACAGGAGGAAAGGAAAGGGCCTGAGAGCCACCACCGTGGAAGTGAGCACTCTGATGGTGGGCCAGGGGAGTGGGCAGAGATCCAGGGAACGCAGCAGAGGGCTGTGTCCTTCTCTTAGGAACAAATAGAAAGCAGTTAGTTAAAAAGCACTTTTTAGTGAAATTTAAAAATAGAAGATGACTCCAAGAAGAAAGCAATCAGTTGTAATCACAGCAGAAGATAACTACTCTTAACATTGTGTTGACCAAAAAGTTTGTTCCGGTTTTTGTGTAACATATTATGGAAAACCCTGAACCATCTTTTGTGTCAACCCAATATTTTGAGGTCTGAGCTTCAAGTATATTTAACATACTGCATATGTTACAAAATAGATTTATACTGTCCATACTTTTGTAACCTGTTTTATTTCTTCCTTTAATAATATTTTGTGACTGCTTTATGTGCTTAGCTTCTATTCTTAAGGGTCACTTGGATTGCAGCAAATCATGATATCATAATCTAATTTTAAAAAAAGACCAATTGGAAAACTTCCATTCTTCATATTTTCATTATTATAAACAAAACCACCTTATAAGTCACTCTGATTATAAGTCTGTGATGACTTCTTGAGGATAAGTGTGTGGAAGTGGAATTCTTACATAAAAGAGAATGTAGATTTTAAAGTGTTTTGCTATGAATTGCTAAATCGTTCTCCAAAAGAGTTGGTTAATTTACTAAAATTTCATATAGATCACTGGTTTCTTTTAAAGAAGTTCCTTTCAATTAGACTTTTTAAAGGAGACATGTGCCTGTGTAAGCTTTTACAGTTCAGGATGTAAACAGTGATGACAGGAGCCCAACTAAAGTGAACTCACTTTAGGGAGATTCCAGTAGGGCTGAACATTTTTCAGTTTCAAGTGAATTGGGATGAGTGCTCAGTTTTAATGTTTCAATAATATCAGGCATTGGGGATTTGTAAGGGGAGGGAAGGATTTGCCGAGTGTTTTCCATGAACAATTCTTCTAGATATTAGCATCTGGTTAAACCAGGCTCTTAAAGGAGTCCGCGATCGCCACGGGAACTCCATAGAAAACGCCCATCTTCTCACTTTGTTCCACCGACTCTGCAAACTCTTATTTTTCCGAATTCGTCCTATTTTTGTGTTTGATGGGGATGCTCCACTATTGAAGAAACAGACATTGGTAAGAGTTATATATATATATATATTTTTTTTTTCTTTCTGCATTCTTAGAATTTTAGTTCAAATTTTAATTGACCTAAAATTAAAATTTTCTTCTTAGAATTTTGGAAACCAAGACTTACTTTGACATATATCCAATTTAATTCAACTTTTAAAAATTTATCATAAACAGATAATTTCTTTTCAAAGAAAGTTACCTCTGAAAACATTGTATAACATGAGTGCAATAATATTTAATGTTTAATAAAACTATTAAAGTTAACAGTAGTTATAGTAAAGAGTTTTCCCTTTGGATTATCTTCTTAAGTGTTCTACAGTTAAACTTACACAGTATTGTATAGCAACTATATTAAAAAGAAAAAGAATGTTTTGATAGTCTTGCCTTATATTTAACTGTAAGCTCAGAGACTATTTCCTTTTTCCCTGTTTAGAAATTTCTTACAAGGTATATCTGTACATTTTAGGATTTCCTTTGACATCATTTTGGATATGGAAGGGCAGAGTTACATATAAGTAATGTGTTTTTATAAAAACTAATACCAGAAATTGGCTTTGACCTAACAGTAGCATTTTAAAGACTAGTTAATTGATGTAATAATCCCTTTAGGGAAGCATTTACTTAATTATATAGTATTAAGTTTAGGCTTCTTGGGAACATTAAAGGACATTTAAAAGAAACAAAGTAATGGTTTCCCAAATACATTGTATAATAATTCATTAAGTAATACTTAGAAACTCTGGCTGTCCTTTACACAACAAAAACCTGAAGCTATTCACTTGTACACTAATTAGGAGAAAACACTAAAACAGCTATAATCTGAAAACTCAGAAGACAAACCAAGTTCCATGGAGAAAAAAGCCACAGAATTGTTTTTAATATACTAATACCCCAGAATAAAATCCTACATTCTTTCTTCTCGCAGGCTAAGAGAAGGCATAAAAAGGACTTGGCCGCCAGTGACTCCAGAACAACTACAGAGAAGCTTTTGAAGACATTTTTGAAAAGACAGGTTATCAAAACCGCCTTAAAAAGCAAAAGGCAAGCAGAGAATTACATTCATTTCAAAGACGAGCATTTTTTATGTTTGCACTGAATTCTGTGATTCCCTTTCTCTAATAAGAGGACTCAATGGAATGTCCATTTGACTGAGTGAACTGAGGTGACAGTTCTCTGATCTTTGAGAATCAGCTTTGACAGTGAGAAGGAAAAGCTGCCAGGTTGCATGGCTTGTATGTTTTACTCTCCTAACAGTTTTCTTCATGCCAAGACCAGGTTCCCTCTTTCTGGAGGCAAGCAGGCCAGCAAGGCAGAACCCATACCCTGGTTTCCCCTTCTCAGCTGGGTTTGTGTGTTCAATGGGGAATATTACTGACTCTCAAAATACTGTTTCCTATCATCTCTGGTGAAGCCTCTGTGTACTTTTCAGGGAGGAAGCTCTTCCCAGTCTTACTCAAGTTCAGAGAGAAGATGACATCTATGCTTTGCCACCTTTACAAGAGAAAGAGAAAAACAGGTAAATGTTTTAACTATTTAAAAATGTCATTGCTGCATTCAGACAGATTTAAACCTTTATGTTTTACTTAAATGATAAGATGTGTTGGATTAATGCATCTGCAATACACATTCTTGACACTTAGATTGGTTTTCAAAGGCTGCATCTTCTATTGACTCCCTTAGTGGTTTGTGGTGGTTTCCTTTCTTCATCCTCAGGAGCCTGTGTTAGCATTGTTCATTTAGAGTTTGTGGAGACGTGGATTCTGGTTTTTCTGACTCTTTGTTGACACCTACCGTCTCAACCTGCTTCTCAGCCTGGCATTTTCTCTCTCACCATCACTGAAGTCTGCACACACGATGTCCTCCCTGTTAAATCCAGTGGCTGCTTTGCAATTCTCAGGCTGATGTAGTGCCCATATGGTCCTGTTCTCTGGGGACCTCTCTGGTCGCTCTTCCTCCTGCTGGCTGATAATCCTCAGCGGCTTCTCTGGTTG
>NW_011495078.1:8355237-8362730 GCF_000754665.1 Bison bison bison | reverse complement strand
CCCCCCCGCCCCAACCCCGACCACCCCCATTCCTTTCCCAGGGCTCCTGTGAGGCCACACAGCTTTTGAATCCCCGCTGCCGCCATCACCGTGTTTCGAGGTTACTGGTCTGGCTTCCGCACTTCTGTCTCCATCTCTGATCTTACCCTTTTGGAGGAACTCCTATCAGGCCCAGTTTCTGATTTGTAGTGTAGAACCTGTTAAAACTCAAATCTGATACTGTCGTGTCCTTGCTTAAAACATGTTCTAGTTTCTTCTTTTTTCTCCAAGCAATGTAATTGCGAGAGAATTCAGAAAGCTCCTGCAGTGAGGTGACTCTTAATTGCCCCTTTGGCAACCTGCTCTGCGCTGGTGGTGGAAGATGTTAGATCTTGCTATGATCGCTCCCTTACAGGTGTCCCTACCATATGGTGAGACCAAAGATGGCGCAGTTCTTGCCATCTTATTCACCACTGTAGCTTCTGTAACTAGCAGTGCCTTGCACTCAAGAAATATTTTTGTGAGTCATCATTAAATCATAGGTATTATAAATGGTGTGTTTGACTTTCAGTTCAGAAGAGGAGGATGAAAAAGAATGGCAAGAAAGGATGAGTCAGAAACAGGCATTACAGGTATTTAAATAATTTTTGAATGCAGGATTTATTCTATTATTAGTATTTGAAATGAATAACATGAAAATGAATGCTTTTAATGAGTAGTATGGACTTATGAATGTTCTTGATAAGAAAGACAGTACCTTATTTGTTGTGTGTATATATATGTGTGTGCATCATATATAAAATATACACATGCTCACAAACATATATGGAATTATGCATATCTAGGTATCCAAAATAAGCCATCTTTCTTTTTTAACCAGCCAGTAAATGAATATAATAATTAATGCTCATATAACAATAAAGGAAAGCACGTCGCCCATGAATAACTTCTAGTAGCATTTTGCTGTATGTTAGTGCCCTCCCACCCTGTATGGTTGCGTATCTGTGTGTGTGTCTGGAAATGCGTGTGTGTTTCAAGGGTGCATGGGTACATACGCATTTATGAAGATGTATGTTGCTGCACAGGCTGTAGCTATCTATTGCTGTATAACTTAGTGCTGTGACGACTGTCTTTTATTATCATCTTCTTCGCTGATCTGGGGGTTGATGAGCGCAGGGGGAAGTTCCCTTGAGCGTCTCCTGTGTGGGTGCAGTCAGGCTGGAGCTGGGACTGGAGTCCCTCCAGGCCTCCTTCCTGCATGCCCCGCTGTTGATGCTGGCAGTCCGTCAGAACCCCGCCTGTGTGTCCTGAGCTCGGGCACAGCGGCGCTGGGTTCCCAGGGCAGGAGCCCAGGAGGAAGTGACTGCTGGGCCTGTGCTGCCCTTTCTGACAGCCTTAAGGGATGTGCAGCCTCCTGTCCACGGTGTGCAGTTCACTGGCTGCCGGGTAAGGTCAGCACCTACTGGATGGGAGGGGAATTCATCCAGAAAAGAGAGTCAGAGAACCTGTGGACATGTTCTATCATCTAATGACTAGCATGCTTACAAATTGAACTTGTGCTGTGGATACATGTTTTTGAAATTTCCTGCAAGTTTCTCACAATAGCAGGTAACATTCTTTGATTCCCTTGTCTGTTTATAATAATATTTTAGTATGTCTGTTAGAAGACTTTTGATAAAATTGCAAGGCTCTTCAGCTCATGAAAATACTGCCTTATTAACACAGCAAGAAAGCACAGACTTGGTGAAGACCAGGGACCCTGTGGGCAGAGATACCTGCAGTTAAGTCTGGGCTCCATTGCTCACTAGTTTTGAGATCTTAGATGCAACTTAGCTTCTCCATGGTGCTTTTTTTTTTTTAATTTTTGATGCCCTCCCTGTAGGAGTGATGAGATCATTCTTGAGGGAGAACACTGGAAGCTCTGAATAAAATGACTGGCATGTTTTAAGTGCTTGCTGGTCTATAGACACATAGCACACATACATACAAGAAAGCAAACTATTATTTTGTCTCCTTTACTAATAAAGAGTTTTAAATTACTTTCAGTAATCAAGTTAAATTTAGAAAAGTTTTATACTTTTGTGTGTCTGTGAAATTTCTCACGGTTAATTTCACTTTTGGTTTTAGAAAGTGAAAGTTGCACAGTTGTGTCCGACTGTTTGCGACCCCATGGACTGTAGCCTTCCTGGCTCCTCTGTGCTCTTGTCCTAGAATTCTCTAGGCAAGAATACTGGAGTGGGTTGCCATTTCCTTCTCCAGGGAATCTTCCCAACCCAGGGATCAAACCCAGGTAAAGAATTGCAGGCAGATTCTTTACAAACTGAGCCACTAGGTTAAAAGCAACACAAAATGTATCTAACTAAAGCAGTTATAAGTATTATTCAAATTCATAAGGCTCATCTCTGCCTCAGGGACTTTGCACTTGCTGTCCCTTCAGCCTTGGATGCTCTTCCCTGAGTAGATTTCTGGTGTCTTTCATGTCTCTGCTCACAGGTCATTATTACTATTTTTTTACTTTTTATTTTGCACTGGGCTAGAGCCGATTAACATTGTTGTGATAGTGTCAGGCGAATACAGGTCGTTTTTTGTGGAGTCTTTCCTATTTATCAAATATTTTTTTCTCTTTCTATTCTTCTAATCAACTCTATCAGATTAACTTGCTTTGTTTTCTCATCATTATCTTGTTCATTTATTTGTTTATCATGTGTTTTCTTCTTCTAAGAATAGAAGTTTATCTGGCATGATCTCTAAAGTACTTTAAACACCTGGAACAGTACATGGTATATTAGAGATGCCTAGTAAGTATTTCTTTTTTCTTTTGAATTAATGAATGTTGTTGTTCATTCACTCAGTCCTGTCCGACTCTTTGTGACCCCATGGACTGCAGCACACCAGGCCTCCCTGTCCATCACCATCTCCCAGAGCTTGCTCAAACTCATGTCCATTGAGTCAGTAATGCCATCCAACCATCTCATCCTCTGTCGTCCCCTTCTTCTCCTACCTTCAGTCTTTCCCAGCATTAGGGTCTTTTCCAGTGAGTCAGTTCTTTGCATCAGGTGGCCAAAGTATTGGAGCTTCAGCCTCAGCATCAATCCCTCCAGTGGATATTTTGGATTGATTTCCTTTAGGATTGACTGGTTTGATCTCCTTGCAGTCCAAGGGACTCTCAAGAGTCTTCTCCAACACCACAGTTCAAAAGCATCAATTCTTGGTGCTCAGCCTTCTTTATGGCCCAACTCTCAGATCCATACATGACTACTGGAAAAACCATAGCTTTGACTAGATAGACCTTTGTCGGCAAAGTAATATCTCTGCTTTTTAATATTCTGTCTAGGTTTGTCATAGCTTTTCTTCCAAGGAGCAAGCATCTTTTAATTTCATGGTTGCAGTCACCATCTGCAGTGATTTTGGAGCCCAAGAAAATAGGCTCTCATTGTTTCCATTGTTTCTCCATCTATTTGCCATGAAGTGATGGGACCAGATGCCATGATCTTAGTTTTTGAATGTTGAGTTTTAAGCCAGGTTTTTCATTCTTTCAGCTTCATCAAGAAGCTCTTTACTTCCTCTTCGCTTTTTGCCTTAAGGGTAGTATCATCTGCATATCTGAGGTTATTGATATTTGTCCCAGCAATCTTGATTCCAGCTTGTGCTTCTTCCACCCTGGCCTTTCATGTGATATACTCTGCATATAAGTTAAATAAACAGGACGACAATATACAGCCTTGACATATTCCTTTCCCAATTTTGAACCAGTATGTTGTTCCACATAGGGTTCTAACTGATGCTTCTTGACCTGTATACAGGTTTCTCAGGAGGCAGGTATGGTGGTCTGATACTCCCATCTCTTTAAGAATTTTCCACAGTTCCTTGTTATCCACACAGTCAAAGGCTTTAGCATCAATGAAGCAAAAGTAGATACGTTTCTGGAATTCTCTTGCTTTTTCTATAATCCAACAGATGTTGGCAATTTGATCTCTGATTCCTCTGCCTTTTCTAAATCCAGCTTGAACATCTGGAAGTTCTCGGTTCATGTACTGTTGAATGAGTAAATGGATGTATTCCCTCACCTGTCCGTTCACTTTAATGCCTGTTGCAGATATGTATAACTGTATTTAGCCTACTGTAGATTATGTAGAACTCTGTATACAAGCACACACACAAAGTCTGGCATGGTGAGTAGAGTTAAGTGTATAAAATGTAAATGTCATGGTGTTATGTTTCACTCTTTACAGGAAGAGTTCTTTCAGAATCCTCATGCAGTTGACATTGAGTCTGAAGATTTCAACAGCCTGCCCCTTGAAGTAAAGCATGAAATCTTGACTGATATGAAGGAATTTACTAAGCGGAGAAGAACATTATTTGAAGCGATGCCAGAGGTGAAATATACAATAGCATGTTAATGTGTACAGTTAAGAGTGTCAGCAAGATTTTTTGTTAAAATAAGAGAATATTGATAAACATTACAGGATCTGTTGTTTTCAGTAAACAGTCTTTGCATATCTCTGTGATCCTGTGAAACATCATTTTGTATAAGTTGGCACTTACAGACACTTACCGAAGACCTCTTGACTTTCCACCAAGACCAAGTCTTGTCTCCTGCTCTGTGTTCTCACAGGTCCCTTTGGTATCTCTTTAGATTCTTAGCTCCCAGATGTGCCTACCTTGTGCACTTCTGTATTTTCAGCGCTTAGCTCAGTATTTTTCACATAGTAGGTGCTCAGTAGTTCAGTCCTTAAGTTAGTTCATGAAAATTATTTTAATCCATCATATACATTGTAGAATATTTGCAGTAATATAGAACCTAATCACAGTGGAGAAGTTTGTTCTAACTTGAAATTCCAGGTATCTGTTCCTCTGAAGGCTAGAAGTGTAGTCTTCCCTCTTCCTCTTTTCTCTTCCCTCTTCCTGGACCAGGAATTGAACCACTCCCGTCTTCCCTTTTCCTCTTTCTGGATGGTGGTAACAGGGAATTCAGTGGTAAATTCCTCAGCTTGGAGCCTCTGATGGTGGCTCCGCAGCTGCAGAAATGGGAAGTGGGGCAGTGCGTGGAATCGGGTTCTGTTGAGTGTGTTCCCTGGTCTCACTGCACCATCGTCACTGTGTTTAGCTGGTGAGTGAGTCTCGTTTTCCTTCCTACTGCTACAACCTGTTCTTTCTAATATCATTCTCCGTTAACTTTACCTATAAATTTTGTAATATTGCTAATGAATGGATGTGGGGCTTTATTTTTTTCTACAGACTTTGGAACGTTTCTTAGATTGATAAGAAAAATATGAAAAAGGCAGGAGCTGTTTCTTTTCCCATCATTCCTTTCTGCTTTTCCATGAAGCACATGAATGTAGGAAAATGCCAAGGTGTACAGAAATAATGTACAAAGGACAGAAGTAACTTTATTTTCACCTCTGGGGAGGGATGAATCCGTGCTCAGTTTATCAACCAAGCATTTTTAAAAAATAATTTTTATGTATTTATTTTTGGCTGCACTGGGTCTTGTTGCTTTGCACGGTGTTTCTCTAGCTGTGGTGCGTGGAGAACTACTCTTTGTTGCAGTGCATGGGCTTCTCAATGCGGTGGCTTCTCTTGTTGGGAGCATGGGCTCTAGGGCGAGCAGGCTCAGTAGTTGGGGCTCCTGGGTGCTAGAGCACGGGCTCAGTAGTTGTGGGGCATGGGCTTAGTTGTTCCACAGGCTGTGGGATCTTCCTGGACCAGGGATTAAACCAGTCTCTCCTGCATTGGCAGGTGGCTTCTTGACTCCTGAGCCACCAGGGAAGCCTTCTGAAGCCCTCAGTCAAGCGTTCTATTTCTTGAGTGTGAAAGGACCTCTGGCTTGTCTTTGAGGAAATAGAATTTTGATTATGTAAACAACAGTGTATCAGATGGGAGAAAAAGAGTCAGTCCCAATGCCTTGCTCCATTTCTTCTCTTTCTGCCAACGTGGAGCCTCTGGGCTGGGTTGGCCAGGGTAGAATGGTGCACAGCCCATTGGATCTGTCATCCTGGTAGCTGAGGGAAGTTCTGAGTCACATAGGTTGGACCTTTGCACTGTCTGTACATTAGGCAAATGCAATATTGGTAATAATAATGTTGGTGAGATATGAGTGATCATCATAATCTTAGTAATAAGCTAGTATAAGGCTTAGCAACCTGGCTTTGACCCAGATCTGCCATGTAACTAACCACACGGTTCTAGAGAGGTTACTTAAACTGTTTAACTCTCAGGTTGTTCATTTGTAGGATGGAGGTAATGACTCTGTCTCCTTGGTGATTGAGTATAAAATGGGATAATGTATGTTAAAACTCTTAGAAGAATGCCTTACTCAGGAGATGCGCTGTAAATGTTAAGTATTATTAATAACTGACTACAATGATTTATTGTGTGTCTTTTGTGGACCAGGGACCAGCAGTTCACTTGCATTTAAAAAAACTGTCTGTTAAGCCACAGTCAACATTTCAGACTCCCTGGTGTGCATCCCACGTTCGATAAATGTTTTTTGAGTAAATAACTGAATCATAAACAGGATTCATGATTTCTTTTCTTTTGCCCAGTTCTTTTTGTTTGAAAGATTACTCTTTAACAAGGCAATTATGGCTTTCCCCTACTGTTCACATTTTACTTTTCTAGTGTAAAAATAGCACCAATGGAAAAACTCAGTTATCTCCTTTGGGGAAAAGGGTGGAAATATGGGAATACTATCTGTATTTAATGTATGAAATCATTCTGTTTATTTATTTTATTTTAGGAGTCCAATGACTTTTCACAGTACCAGCTAAAAGGCTTGCTTAAAAAAAACTATCTAAACCAACACATAGAAAACGTCGAGAAGGAAATGAATCAACAACATTCAGGGCAAATCCAAAGGCAGTATGAAGATGAAGGAGGCTTTCTGAAGGAGGTGGAGTCCAGGAGAGTGGTCTCTGAGGACACTTCCCACTACATCTTGATAAAAGGTACCACACACCATCACTTACTTGATGGTTAAAACCCAAAAGTATGTCGCGTCTCTGAATTCTATAAACTCCCACCTGCAGATAACATGAATGAAGGCCTACTTAATTTATTAACTATAAGTATTATTAATGTGATGATCTATACAACCATTAATGTATTAACTAGTACTGTACCAACCCACTGTAAAATTAATTAATCCCTAGTTTCTGGTTGAATGAGAATTTATAACTTCATCATGAGAACAAGTATATTTGTACTCGTCTAACTAGAAGCATGCTGTCGCCCTGTAGAACTACCTAGTGACACTGTTTTAATTTTTCTCAAGGTGTTCAAGCTAAGAAAGCCACAGAAGCGGATTCAGAGCCCCTTCCTTCTTGCAGCGAAAAGCATAGTGGGGCTTTAGACACGAAGTCACCTCCGTGTGAAAAACTGAAGCCAAAGAAAGAGCCCGAAGCCTCCCCTCCCTCCCCGCGAACCTTGCTGGCCATGCAGGCTGCCCTGCTGGGCAGTAGCTCAGAAGACGAGCTGGAGGGCAAGCATCGCAGGCCGTGCGATGTGAAGAGCCC
>NW_011495078.1:8347039-8355137 GCF_000754665.1 Bison bison bison | reverse complement strand
GTGAAGAGCCCACCTGCTCCCGCCCCTGAGGGTTCTGTGTCCCCGCTGACCCTCTTGGCCATTCAGAGAGCTCTCGATGACGACGATGAAGATCTGAAATTGCATGCTAGTGTGCAGACAGAGGGAGCAGGCAGGAGAAAACCAAGACGGCTGGTGAGCAGTTCTGATGAGGAAGCTGTGGAAGAACCTGAAGTAAGAGATGGAGACAGAGAGCTGTTGACAGAAGTGCCTTGTGTTGCCAGTGTGACCCTCACAGAGGAGCATGTGATGAAAAAGAGTGATGAAAAAGAGCAGACAGACTCAGCTCCTTTACTGCGGACTGTCTTTTGTCAAGGCAGCGAGTCTAGCTTTCCAAAAGAACAGATGCCATCTATGCATGCGTTGAAGGAACCGTTTCAACCCAGTGCTGAGTCTACAGCTCAGGATGGAAAAGATCTGGTTCCTTTAGAAAGCACCGTGGTGCCACACGGGGATGCGCCTGGGCTCCCGGGGGAACCAGAGCAGATACCAACACCTCCGACAAGTCCAAGTTCTGTGTCAAGGAGTGGGAAATACACCAGAGTGCCCGAGCCACAGCAGGCTCTTCCACCCGAGAGTAAACGTGCCGCCTCTGTTCTCTCAAGTGATGACGAAACAGAACCTGAAAAAAATCCTGCCCCTGACGTCGTTGGCACCGCCAGTTTGCAAGAATCGAGTAACACCCTGAGTGTCGCTATAGACACAGTAAGTGACTTAGGAAATGAGGCACCTAGCAGTGCCCCAGAGCATGAGAATTTCTTGAAAACCATCCAAGAACATGAGTCCGTTGGATCTGCAGGCCAGGGTTTGATTTCGGTGCCAGAGTCCACGGAACCAACAGAAGTAGACTCCGAAGACAGTGAATCCGACGGTAGGTGCTTGCGCTTTCCTAAGAGATAAAGAAACGCAGGCTTTCACACCTGAGCATGGTCCAGGTCCACATTGTTCAGCTGATGAACTAGAGACCCAGAAAGGTCAAGTGGCTTTGCCGGGGACACATAGCTCATAATGCAATCTTGACCTTTCCTGGTAGCTACTCTTTTTGTTGTATTTAGGTTAGGGAGGAAGTGCCCTAGTTGGAGAAGGTAAAGGTGAGTTTCCCTTTAATTTTTTAGTTTTTTGTTTTGAAATAATTAGAAAGTTGGAAATGTTGGAAAAACTTCAAAACCTTCTATTTCCCTCACCTAGAGCCTCATTACTGGCATTTTACCACATTGGTTTTTCATATCTCTCTATCTCTCTCTATATATACATGTTCAGTTCAGTTAAGTTGTTCAGTCGTGTCTGACTCTTCACGACCCCATGGACTGCAGCCCACCAGGCTCCCCCATCCATGGGATTTTCCAGGCAAGAGTACTGGAGTGGGGTGCCATTGCCTTCTCCGCCAGGCCTCCCTGTCCATCACCAACTCCTGGAGTCCACCCAGACCCATGTCCATTGAGTTGGTGATGCCATCCAGCCATCTCATCCTCTGTCGTCCCCTTCTCCTCCTGCCCTCAATCTTTCCCAGAATCAGGGTCTTTTCAAATGAGTCAGCTCTGCATCAGGTGGCCAAAGTACTGGAGTTTCAGCTTCAACATCAGTCCTTCCAATGAACACCCAGGACTGATCTCCTTTAGGATGGACTGGTTGGATCTCCTTGCGGTCCAAGGGACTCTCAAGAGTCTTCTCCAACACCATAGTTCAAAAGCATCAATTCTTCGGCACTCAGCTTTCTTTATAGTCCAACTCTCACATCCATACATGACTACTGGAAAAACCATAGCCTTGACTAGACGGACCTTTGTTGACAAAGTAATGTCTCTGCTTTTTAGTATGTACACATGTATATTATATATCTATACACATTTATGTACATTCAAACCTTATTTTTCACAGATTTCATATTTGTGAAATTGCCTACTCACTAAAATTTATTTCTTAGCTGAGAATCTGTCCTCACAGTGGTGTCTTTGTAGTCATCTGCAGACATGCAGAATGACCAAAAACTTGAGTGACCACACTGTTCCAGCTGAGGTTGAGTGGGAGACACTCCGCCTTCTTGGTTCCGCTCCCCTGCAGAGGTGACCAGAGGGTGGAGACTGGTGCAGCGTAGACCAGGAAGCTCCAGCTCTGGGGCCATCAGATGGGGCTGGAATCCCAACCCCCGCACCTGTTCATGGGGCCGTGCAAACGCCTTTGAACTGACACTCATGTCTGTACTTCCTCTCCAGCGTCACAGCTCTCACTCCACGCTCTGACCTCTCTGTAATCTCCCTGGCTGACAGTGAAGGACCTTCCCCTGTCTTCAGTGTATTTACGTATTGGCTCATTCTCTATAACCACCTCCTGGTCTCCCTGGCCGCCTCCTTGGAGGACGGCTGTCTCCTTGGCCCCAGGCCCCATCCCCCAGCCCTGAGAGCCCCAGGCCCTCTGTCTTGAGTATGTCCTCAGACCCAGCCTCCTCCACCTAAAGTGGAGGAAGGGAATTAATCCATAAATGCTTTTTAAAGAGAAGAAGAAATATTGAGAGAGGGAAGGGATGTGGAAGACAAACAGCTGTTTCTCCCGTCTTTCTCCAGGGCTCTTTTTCTAAGTCACAGCTTTTTTCTTTGCTGTGTTCATAGTCAAACAGCATAAAAACGTTTTCAACAACCTCCATAATTGTGTACATACCCTGATAGTTCTTTTTTAATTTTAAAGCAGTATTAGTTAACTTAGAGAACATTTTTGTATAAAGCAGATGTCTAAGTATTGAAATCTCAGTTCCTAATTTCAAAGACAGTGCCAGTATATCTAATTGAAGAGGCTTATTTTGAAGTTACAGACACTTATTACTAAATCTATTTAATAATAATATACTATGGTCATGTTATGTGTTTTCTGTTACTTTTAGGTCTTTCCTTTTTAGGGTAAAATACTTTTCAGGATTCTTTTGTAAAGCTCTTGATTTCAGGATAACTTTAATACTTGTAGACAAAATGACCACATTATTTTGATACAGGAAGTTTCATTGAAGTGCAGAGTATAAATAGCAGTGATGAACTTCAAGCTGAGTTACAGGAAGCTTCTAGACCTCCCTCTGGACAAAGTGAGGAGGAACCGACAGGAACTGAGAAGGAAGAAGCCACTGGTGACTCCGAGGGCCTCCCAAGAGAGATTTCTGAGAGTGAGGCCGTGGCTACTGAAAAACACGGAGAGACTGAGAAAGATGCAGAGGATTCGCTCCATGAGTGGCAAGACATTGATCTGGTAATAACGTGATGTCGCGCTTTCACTCATTGCTAAGGAAGCCAAGTTAAGTAGCGTTCGAGTTTCCCATGAATTGCAGGTTGAATCCTCACTAGCTGCTCATATTCATCTTCTTGCTCCTCCTGACGGCTCCTTTCTCGCTAGGTTGCTGGCTGGGATAGTGCCCGTTCCCCGTGTGAGGTAGTGGGGGAACTCGAAAGGTTTTACAGACTTGCTCAGAAACCCAAGTGGAAAGCTTCGTAAGGAGAAACAGCTTATTGGTAACTTTAGACTAAATGCAGACTTTTTTTAGAACCAGTGAACTTAACTGGGTTATTAGTGTAATTGTCTACAAATGAAATTATTTTACAGGATGAGCTGGAAGCTCTGGAGAGCAACCTCTTAACCCAGCAGAATACACTGAAAGCTCAAAAACAGCAGCAAGAGCGGGTGGCCGCTACTGTGACGGGGCAGATGTTCTTGGAAAGCCAGGTGGGTGAACAGCCGGGGCCTCCTTGAAAAATACCTGCCATGCCTCTACTGAATCAGACCTCCCGAGGGAACGTGCACGAAATGACACGTTTAGGCACGGCCTCCACTTTAAGGGCATGGCTCCCACTTCCGGGTGACGGCCCCCACCTCTGGGGCACGGCCCTCACTTCCAGGGGATGGCTCCCACTCCCGGGGGACGGCCTCCATTTCCGGGGGGAGGCCAGGTACCGCTCCTCCGCAGGGCTCATGGAGTGTCTCACTCTTCAGGAACTGCTCCGCCTCTTCGGCATCCCCTACATCGAGGCTCCCATGGAAGCAGAGGCTCAGTGCGCCATCCTGGATCTGACCGACCAGACTTCCGGAACCATCACCGATGACAGTGATATTTGGCTGTTCGGGGCACGGCACGTCTACAAAAACTTTTTCAATAAAAACAAGTTTGTAGAATATTACCAGTATGTGGACTTTCACAACCAATTAGGTAAGACTTCAGACTATGATTAGTTTTTGAAATTTACCTTAGGAATTTATATTATGAATTCTTTCTTTCCAAGGGACTAGTTGGTGTATTGATAGAAATGGTAGGGGGAGACCAGATTCGATCCCTGGGTTGGAAAGATCCCCTGGAGAGGGAAAGGGCAACCCACTCCAGTGTTCTTGTCTGGAGTATGCCATAAACAGGAACCCGGAGGGCTACAGTCCATGGAGTTGCAAAGAGTTGGACACGAGTGAGTGGCCAACGCTTTCACCTTCATGTTTTCCTATGATGATCATTTGCTTCTGTAGAATAGGATTTTATTGCTTTATTTTAATTGCACAGGGTCTTTGCAGAAAGCTAAGTGCAGGCTTTCTCTAGTTAAGGTGACTGGGGGCTACTGTTCACTGTAGTGCGTGGGCTTCTCATTGCGGTGGCTTCTCTTACTTCAGAGCACAGGCTCTAAATGCACGGGCTTCAGAGTTGTGGCTTCTGGGCTTAGTTGCTGTGCAGCATGTGAGATCTTCCCAGACCAGGGATCAAACTCATGTCCCCTGCATTGGCAGACAGGTTCTTATCCACCATACTACCAGGGAAGTCCAGAATAGGATTGTAAATTCAGAATGAAGAAATTAAAGCCCTTGTCGTGTTTAGATGTTTTCTGCAGTTTCAGTCATCAGACCTGGTTACACTCGATTAGTTACCTGCACTCTCCAGAGTAAACCAGAGGTGGCAGAGAGGGGAGGCAGGTACGAGTCACTCCCTCCGGAATCATGAGCCTCAAGGTCCTGTGTTATTTCTGGCAGTGATCCCTTATCCTCCCATTCCTTCAGCAAATACACACTGAGTGATTCCTATATGCCAGTTGTTGTTCTCGGCATTGGGAAGTGGGGAAACAGCAGAGAATAAAACAGTCCAGCAGAAGACACAGATGATTAAAAAACACATAAATCATAATTTGACAGCGGTGTGAGCCAAATAGAAAAATAAAGCCACCAAAGAGAGGCAAGAGTGTTCTCCAGTCACACTTGTTTGTGGTCAAACAAGGCTTTACTAATCGTACCTTTGTGGCTGGAGCTAAAGGAGAAAGGAAGCAGGAGCTATAGGGACCTTGGGGTGAGCATGTCAGACAGAGGGGCTGGCATGTGCAAAGGCCTGGAGGCAGAAAGAAGCCTGCTTGGCATGTTCTAAAGATGCATGGAGGTGGTTTCGGGCTAAATTTTGTCTCCCTAGAATTCATGCATATAGAGTGGACTTGCCTTGTATGAGGAGGCGGAACAGTAAGGAGCAGGTTGGGGGACAGCGAAGATCTGGGCCTGACTGTGTTGTTTCTGAGATGCCCATGTGACGTCCTGATGGACACTTGATTATGTGTGGCTGTGGTTTATAGGAGAGGTCTCGGAGAGAGCTGCATTTGGGGGTCACAGGTTATGGGGCATTGAAAATTGTGAGGATGAATGAAACTTTAAAAATCCTAATGCAATGTCATTTACAAAAAAGAATCCTATTTCAAATAATGAAACATATCTTTGGACATTGGATGAGGATATACACACACGTATATTATCATTATAAGAAAATAGTTATAAATCTTATGTAGTAAATGTTTATAAAACAAAAGATGTAAAAATATGTAATAATAATTTTTACTCTTACAGGATTGGACCGGAACAAATTAATAAATTTGGCCTATTTACTTGGAAGTGATTATACAGAAGGAATACCAACTGTGGGTTGTGTTACCGCCATGGAAATTCTCAACGAATTCCCTGGACACGGCCTGGAACCACTCCGAAAATTCTCGTAAGTCCTTTTTTAATTTCTTTACTTCCGGTGTTTATATATAAACACCCAAATTAAACAGGACTATTACTTACATCATGAACTGTCACAGTTCATTCTTCATTGGAAAAGAAGGAGGAGGTAATGGTTGGGGTTCTAAAGTTTGTTTTCCCTTTTCTAGAGTTTGAGGAAATCAGAGAAGATTCTGTTTAGATTATGTTTTTTATCTGAGCTAAAGGATATGTAGCCAGTCCTGTAGGATTTCCTGGGAGCGTAGAAGTTACCATTTCATTCCTTCACGTATTTTTTGAGTAGCCATTATGTGCCAGTGTGCTGGGCTGGAATAGAAAGATGGCCGAGTCACAGGCTGTGCGCTTAGGAGCTGCCGCACGCTGGGGCCAGGGGAAGCGTGCGTGTACTGGTGCTTCTGTGTCTGAGCGTGCAGAGGGAGATCGGCCAGACCAGGGAGTGGGAATATATGTCTTAGCTCGTCAATGGCAGATAGAAAAGGGCATGGAAAGGGTGAAGCGCAGGAAGACAGAGTGTCTCCTTGCTTTTTTCTCTGCTTTCCCTTCTACCCAGACCCTGATCGATCACTCCCCACTAAAGCAGAGCTACTCCGAGTCTACGGGCTGAATTCAGCCCAGCTGTGTATGGTTTGACCTACATAGTACGTTCTTCTTTCATTTGGAGTTGGCTACCAGCATTGAAATTGGGGGAGAATTCACAGAAAATTTTGGAGAGACCAGAAAGTGCCGAGTCCAGATTCCCAAATAGTCCTAAAACACAGAAGAGCAATTCCACTCCACTGGGTTGGTCAGGGCACGAACCCTTCGGTTTTATATCACAGTCACTGCCACTCGCTGTTGTCCCCCTGGAGCTCAGCTGGTGGGCAGGTCATCATGTTTGTGTTCAGTGCCTGGGCCGCTTGCTTTAAGGAGGGGTGATCCTTTTGGCTTGATGGGTTTGCTGTGCTGCTGTTCCTAGTGGCAGTCATGATTACTGTGTCGAAGGTGAAAATTCGCAGCCAGTAGGAGAGACATAGCGGTATTCTCCCGTTGCCCTCTTGGACAGTATTATAGAACTGATGAAGATGGATCTTTTGTTTTTTTTTCCTTTTCACATTTTGATCCTGCACAAAGACTGCAGTTGGTCTTTTTTAGCACTAGAGGGCGCTGCTGCCTTGGTGAGGGGCCGCACTGACGGAGACCGAGTCTGTCAGTTCCTAGGACTCAGTATTGAAGCAGTGATTATGAGTTTTTTAGGTTCCATTGAATGAATATATTGGAAAGGGTTATATTTATGTTTTTTTTTAAATTTTCATGCTACTTATTTATCCTAACTGTATAAAATTTTCTGGCTGTTGGCTGCATTACAAACTACCTTAAGTCTCAGTGACTTCATGCAGCAGTAGTCACAGATTTTGCTCATGAATCTGCAGTTAATCAGGCTGCATGGGGATATCTTGGCTGATTCCAGGTGTGTCAGGGGCACCTGAGCTGGGCCACTTGAGATGGCCCGCTCCTAGCTGGTGAGTGGAGCTGTCAGCAGAGCTCAGCCAGCAGTGTGGACCGGGGGCCTGGACCCTCTCCATTGGACCCCCTCACAGCATGTCGGCAGCTTTCAAGGCAAACAGTCTAGAGACAAAAGAGACAGAAAGTGGAGACTGCAGTCTCTGAAGGCCCGGCAGAGTCACTTCCTTGGCCACAGAGCTTGCCCGGCTCAAGGGGAGGAACATGGAACCCTGCTTCTTGTTGGGCGGAGGGGCCAACATGGGCTGTAACCCACCACAATGATTTGTACTCACAATGGAAAAATTGAATAAGGAATAAAACATAAAGAAAATTGATAGCTGTATCCTCACTTAGGACATTGCCTAGCACAGAATAAAGAAATAGCTGTTAGTGTTTTATTATTGTAAATACCACCCCCCCATGAACTTTTTCTCTCTTTCTCCACATATGTGTATTTTTCCCAGTACTGGGATCATATTTGATGTAGAGTTGTATTCTGCATTTTTAAAATTTGACAGTCTTCATGGTATTTTTACATTTTATTAAATATTTTTGGGTTCCTTATTGTAGTTGACTTGAAGTAAATAATACAGATACATTACTTCAA
>NW_011495078.1:8339427-8346939 GCF_000754665.1 Bison bison bison | reverse complement strand
CTCACCTCGTAGAGACCCCCCCTGCCAATGATGGAGATGCAAGAGACGCAGGTTCGAACCCTGGGTTGGGAAGATCCCCTGGAGAAGGAAATGGCGACCCACTCCAGTATTCCTGCCTGGAAAATTCCATGGATAGAGGAGCCTGGTAGGCTCAGATCATGGGATTGCAGAGTCTGACACGACCAAGTGCACGCATGTGCATACATTATTTCATTTTACCACTGGGAAAGACACAGAGGAGTTGTGGCTAAACTTTAAGTTTAGCTCTTTGTCTGTGGTGCATCAGCTACAAGGTCTCACTGCTTCATGAAGACCGGTTTCCTTTGCCTTGTAGAGAGTGGTGGCACGAAGCCCAGGAGAATAAGAAGATAAGGCCGAATCCATATGACACCAAAGTGAAAAAAAAGTTGCGCAAGTTGCAACTCACACCTGGCTTCCCTAACCCGGCCGTGGCGGACGCTTACCTCAAGCCTGTGGTGGACGAGTCCAAGGGGTCGTTTCTGTGGGGCAAACCCGACCTCGACAAGATCAGAGAGTATCCTTTCTCTTCCTCAGACACAGGGAACATCAAGGCAAATGTGTGTGTTGGTTTAAAACCTACGAAACATGAACTTGGATCACTTTTTTCTTAATATTGCTTTAGCTAAGATGCTCCTTTCCATTCCTTTCTCTCCATTTTTTTTTTTTTTTTGTGGTTAAGTACACGTAACATAAAACGTTACCATTTTAATGATCTTAAGTGTACTGTTCAGTGATTATGACATACTTTCCCATTATTGTGTAACCGTTATCACCATTCACCCCCATATTAGTCTTCTCATCTTCTGAAACTAAAGCTCTGTACCTAGTAAACATGAGCCCCCCCGTCAACCTCCCGACCCTGGCCACCGCCATCTGCTTTCTGTTTCTGTGGCTTTGACCACTCCATGTATGTTCATCACGTAAGTTACACCATACTGTATAGATCTCCTCATGACTGGCTTATTTCATTTGCATAATATCCTCAAGGTTCATCTAACTGTAGCATGTGGCAGACTCTCCTTCCTTTTTAAGACTGAATACTGTTCCATTGTATGTAATATCACATTCTGTTTATCCATTCATCTGTCGACGGACACTTGGGTCCCTTCCATGTTTTAGTTATTGTGAATCATCTCTTTAGTTTTAAGGAAGATCTTTATTTGAAGTAAATAGTGATACGCAATCATATTTAAGTGTTTATTCTGAAAGAATAGAAAAGATGATTAGGTTTGTTCTTTTTATTACTGTTCTTTTCTGCATATTTAAATAATCACCTGGATAGATGTTTTAAAGTTTGCAGTAGTATTAATCTAACTACATCTTTTTCTCTCAAAGAAATATATGTATGATATCAGAAGTTTGTTTTTATCCTAGATTAGCCTTTTTTTTCACAGTCACTAGTCTTGGGTGTCCTAAAATGAGAGTTGGATATCTTTTATCTTAGAGAATATTTATAAGAACATACTGCCATTATGTTGGAGTAATTTGTTATCTTCTTTTACCATTTTAATCTTTATAAATATGAAAATCTTTGGAGATATGCGAAGTGGAGTCAAGGGTGGGTTTTTTGGACCTTTTTACTTATCACTTGTAAATATCTTTAAAAACAGTATAAGCCTTAACTGCCTGCATATTTTGTCAGCGGTATTTTGGCTGGAACAGGACGAAGACAGATGAATCTCTGTTTCCTGTGTTAAAGCAACTGAATGTCCATCAGGTGATTGTGATAGCTCTTTTCCTAAGTTCAGGATAGTGAGTAAAATTAGGAAGGCTATGATGGCCAGCTGTTAAAGGCCTGTTACTTTTACTTTGTGGGGCTTCCCTGGTGGCTCAGACAGTAAGGAATCTGCCTGCAATGCAAGAGACCTGGGTTCGATCCCTAGGTCAGGAAGATCCCCTGGTGAGGAGAACGGCTACCCATTCCAGCATTCTTGCCATGGACAGAGGAGCCTGGCAGGCTACAGTCCATGGGGTCGCAAAGAGTCAGACAGGACAAAGCGACTGTAGAAAGAGGCCTCTGTATGGCCCTCAGTTCCCTTGGGTAGGGAACAGCATCTTGTTTTATCCACGAGTGTGTTCCTGCCCACACAAGAACCTCCGCTCACCCAAGAGACAGCCCACGAAATATACATACAGGTAAATCATTCTGCAGATTTCAGGCCAAATCCTGCAAGATACATGTTCAGATTAAATCCTTTTCAGTTAGGTCGGGTTAACCTTGAAAAAAAGAAAACGCAAAGCTGAAGTAGACCGCCTTTCCAGAAAGTTTCGTGTTGTTTGGTGACTTTCTGTGCTGATCGCCTTTATGCCCACCAACAAGAAAGCTAGTTGGCTTAGTAACTGATTACTGCTTAATTTCAGATAAATTTTGTTGTAATACTGTTCTCCGTTTTCATTGTAGAAGTTAATATAAGTTTATTTCTACGAAATTAGAAAGTGGAAAAAATGAATTAAAATTACTCGTTGTTTGCTTCCTCCAACATAGAGGTTAATATTTAGGTCTGTTTTCTCTTATTTTTCCCCTCCTTCCCACATATATTTGTCACCAGACATAATTGCAATTTGATACAAATAATACCTCCACTCATTGGTTAGGGTAAGTTTTTTTGTGCGTGTGTTTTGCATAGCTTTCATTTTGAATGACCAGATTACATCATTTCATCAAAGAGATTTAACTTAATTGGCTCACTTCGCATCAGATCAGATCAGATCAGTCGCTCAGTCGTGTCCGACTCTTTGCGACCCCATGAATCGCAGCACGCCAGGCCTCCCTGTCCATCACCATCTCCTGGAGTTCACTGAGACTCACGTCCATCGAGTCAGTGACGCCATCCAGCCATCTCATCCTCTGTCGTCCCCTTCTCCTCCTGCCCCCAATCCCTCCCAGCAGCAGAGTCTTTTCACTTCCCATAGTGGACCTTAAATTTTCAGGTTTTCGCATGGAATGCTGTGATGGACATCAGGCATATAACTTTTCTCAAACAACTATTTTTAAGGAATGACTTCCTGAAAGTGGAGTTTTAGAACAAAAGTCAAGAATATTTCTTACGACTTTTAATATATAATACTGTGAAGTTGCTTCCTAAAGGTATCACGGTGACAGTGTTTTTAAAAGGAAAGAATAGAATTTAGAAACAGACTCCATGATATCGTGTTGCTATAAAAGAAGATGATTTTGTCCCTAAAAATATTTAACTCTCTTTGAATGCTGACAAAGGGATTTCTTACTTGATATGTGGGCAGAAGGATTAGTTGACAGAGCTGGCACTTTCAAGTATGATGTTGAAAGAAGAATGTACTGCCAGCATTCATTTGGGAGAGATGGACTTTTTGTTTTTGCATTCTCTCCCCTTTTAAAAAAATGTATTTATTTTTAATTGGAGGATAATTGCTTTACAGTGTTATGTTGGGTTTTTGCCATACATCAACATGAATCAGCTGTAGGCTTACCCTTTTGAAAAAGGATGAATTAGTATTTTCTGAAAGAGTCATCCAGTGCCACTAATAATAAGGTGGAATTCTTTGCTTTGTAAAGTTTACTTCCTTGTCTGATCGAATATTATTTCATTTTTTTAGACACAGCTCCGAATTGATTCTTTCTTTAGATTAGCCCAACAGGAGAAACAGGAGGCTAAGGGTATTAAGAGCCAGAGACTTAACAGAGCTGTGACATGTATGCTGAGAAAAGAAAGAGAAGAAGCAGCCAGTGAAGTAGAAGCAGCTTCTGTTGCCATGGAGAAAGAGTCTGAGTTCCTTGATGAGGCGAAAGGAAAAACCCAGAAGAGAGGCACAGCAAACAGATGGAAAGAGCCATCCAGCCCGAAAAGAAAGAGGCTTTCGGATTCTAAAGGAGGGAACGAAAGTGGTGGGTTTTTGGGGGAGGCCTACCTCTCGCAGTCATCCGAGGCCTCTTCAGGTGAGGATGCGGAGTACTTCCCTGCGATGGGCGTGCAAAGGCTGAAAGCGCCCGGGGCGTCCAGAGCCCGCTCGTCAGCTGCACAGAGCGCAGCACAGCCTGCTTCCCGGAGGGACGGCGGGACCACCACGAGCAGCTCCAGCGACGACGATGATGGGGGGAGGGCGAAGCCCGTGCTGGTGACCGCCAGGCCTGTGTTTGGGAAGAAAAAGGGGAGGCGCAGAAGCACGAGAGGAAGGAAGTGGAAAACCTAACCCATGCAGCCTCTGTGATTGGGCACAGCTTAACGTTTTGTGATGAATTTGTTGTGGGGAAATAATAAAATTCACAGTATTTGCACAGTCTTTGTTGTGTGGCTTTTAAAAATATGGACGTTGAACTGGACAGTTACTTGTTTTCTTTAATATTTTACCGTTTTCTAGTGTTTTCCACTTCACTGAATATTTCTTTATATACAGGCCTCATCTGTTCACGTTTCTAGTATTACGCAGTGTCGATGCTTTCTAACGTTAGAAAGGGAAAAGGGGTTTCTGTTGATCAGTACTTACTCTCAGTGTACGTTCCCTCTGACTTTCCAACCTAGAGGAGAATAAAATATATTTATCTTTATATCCATTTCATTTATGTAAGCATTATGTATGTGCATGCATGCTAAGTCGCCTGAGTCGTGTCTTAACTCTTTTCGACCCTGGACCATAGCCCAGGCTCCCCCATGCATGGGATTCTCCAGGCAAGAATACTGGAGTGGGTTGCCACGCCCTCCTCCAGAAGATCTTCCCGATCCAGGGATGGAACCTGCGTCTCTTACGTCTCTTGCACTGGGAGGTGGGTTCTTTACCACTAGCACCACCTGGAAACCCCTTATGTAAGTATTTTTATGTTTCTATTTGCATTCATTTATGTTTACATTCCAGTGCAGCTTCTCAGGTACTTGGACTGTAGCTGCTGCATTTCTTTGCTCATTAGTTCTTTCTTCCTAATTTGAAATACATCTTCTGCTTCAGCCTTCTCTAAAAGCTTTCTTCTAAAATCAACACTGACTTCTACATAAACAAAGTAAAATCTTTTCTTCTTTTGTGTGTGATTTTTTTAAACTTATTTTTTTTATTAAAGGATAATTGCTTTACAGAATTTTGTTGTTTTCTGTAAAACCTCAGCATGAATGAGCCATATACATATATCTTCTCCCTTTTGAACCTCCCTCCCATCTCCCTCCCCATCCCACTTCTCTAGGTTGATACAGAGCCCCTATTTGAGTTTCCTGAGCCATACAGCAAATTCCCACTAGCTATCTATCTTACAAATGGTAATGTGAATTTCAATGTTACTTTTTCCATACATCTCACCCTCTCCTCCCCTCTTCCCATGGCCATAAGTCTATTCTCTCTGTCTGTTTCTCCACTGCTGCCCTGTAAGTAAATTCTTCAGTATCATTTTTCTAGGTTCCAAAATAAAATCTTTCCTTAATGCTTCTTTTCTCTGGAGATATTTTAAATAGAACAGTTTTGGGGAAGGGTTGGGAAGAGAGACATTAACTTTTTCATGTTATTCTCTAATTTCTCCAAGCTACTTAAAATTGAGAGTGTTCTGCATATGTGTTTGTAGGTAGAATAGCAGTAGTTTTGCTAAAATGTAATTTTGTTGCTAAAATGTAATTTTGTTGCCTTGATAACTTATATTTATCCTGCACTGCAGTAGCTGGAGTGAAGGCTAAGCTGCTGTAACCAAGCCGTGTTCCTAAACCGTGTGAACCACTGTTTCCCTGGTGGCTCAGATGGTAAAAGAACCCACCTGCAATGCAGGAGACCCAGGTTCGATCCCTGGGTCGGGAACATACCCTGGAGAAGGAAATGGCAGCCCACTCCAGTATTCTTGCCTGGAGAATCTCATGGACTGAGGAGCCTGCTGGGCTGCAGTCCATGGGGTCTCCAAGAGTTGGACACAACTGAGCGACAGACACTTGTACTTTCAAGTAAGCTGAGACACCACGTCTTCCTCAGCAGTCAGGCCAGTCTGGGCTCGTGAGGCAGGTGAGCACCTTGAGGTCATGCAAGGTCCAGGTTCAGCCATCCCCTGGGTACTGTACCTCTTTAGCTGTCTATACTGGTCATGGCTGTATCTGCAGTTGAACCTCCTCAAAGAGGAAAGAACCATAGTCCTGGGTGAGCAGGATGTCTTATGTTAAAGGTGACTAGAGGAATCACACCCTGTTCCCATCCTGTTGAACTGAACTGACCATATTCAGTGTATACTCAATATACTCAGAAATGTAATCTCTACCTGGACTGTGTATCCAGAAGGAGGAAAAATAGATATTCAGAACTATTAATTCAGTTCAGTTCGGTTCAGTTGCTCAGTCGTGTCTGACTCTTTGCGACCCCATGAATCGCAGCTTGCCAGGCCTCCCTGTCCATCACCAGCTCCCAGAGTTCACCCAAACTTAGGTGCACTGAGTTGGTGATGTCATCCAGCCATCTCATCCTCTGTCGTCCCCTTCTCCTCCTGCCCCCAACCCCTCCCAGCATCAGAGTCTTTTCCAATGAGTCAATTCTTTGCATGAGGTGGCCAAAGTACTGGAGTTTCAGCCTCAGCATCAGTGCTTCCAGTGAACACCCAGGACCGGTCTCCTTTAGGATGGACTGGTTGGATCTCCTTGCAGTCCAAGGGACTCTCAAGAGTCTTCTCCAACACCACAGTTCAAAAGCATCAATTCTTCGGCGCTCAGCTTTCTTCACAGTCCAACTCTCACATCCATACATGACCACTGGAAAAACCATGGCCTTGACTAGACAGACCTTTGTTGGCAAAGTCATGTCTCTGCTTTTTAATACACTATCTAGGTTGTTTATAACTTTCCTTCCAAGGAGTAAGCGTCTTTTAATTTCATGGCTGCAGTCACCATCTGCAGTGATTTTGGAGCCCAAAAAAATAAAGTCTGACACTGTTTCCACTATTTCCCCATCTATTTGCCATGAAGTGATGGGACCAGATGCCATGATCTTAGTTTTCTGAATGTTGAGCTTTAAGCCAACTTTTTCACTCTCCTCTTTCACTTTCATCAAGAGGCTTTTTAGTTCCTCTTCACTTTATGCCATTAGTAGACGACTTAAATATGTTTGCAAAAAGCCTGTTTACTCAGTCCAAATGCTAATTAAGATGTGTGTATGCTCAGTTTGTACTTGACTGTGACCTCCATGGACTGTAGCCCATCAGACTCCTCTGTTAATGGGATTCTCCCGGCAAGAATACTGGAGTGGGTTGCCATTTCCTTCTCCAGGGGATCTTCCTGACCCAGGGATTGAACCCATGTCTTGTGAGTCTCCTGTATTGGCAGGCAGATTCTTTACTACTGAGCCCCTGGGAAGCCCCATACCAATAAAGATAGAAGTCTGGGGAAAAAAAAAAAAAAAGACTAAAAACCAAACACCATTATTATGCCATAAGTACAGTATTTACAGGACAATTTGAGATTATATCCTTTTTTCCCTCTAAACCCTGTAACCAAGGTAGATCCTTTATAAGGGAAGAAGCAAGTTTCAAGATGTTATTATAACCGACTTTACCAAATTCATCCA
>NW_011495078.1:8324697-8339327 GCF_000754665.1 Bison bison bison | reverse complement strand
CTAATTGGAAAACATTGTGACCTGAACCCAAATCTTCTAATTCAGAATTCAGGGTGCTCTTCTACCTATAAAAAAAAGGTTACCTGTTTAAGACAAACAACAACATAGCAAATTTATTATTTTTCAAAGCAAGTTGGGATACCTGTAACTTATTTAGCCTGGCGACCATCCTATACATTTTCTGTAAATTTATATTTCAACTTATCTTTCACTTTCTCTACATTTGCTGTTAAAACTGCTATAGAGCTTTTTATTTCATTTATTCTATTTGATTCATTTTTGTAGATTTAAGTTCTCTGGTGTAATTCTTTTCGTCTGTTTTTTGTAATATCTTGATCACAGTTACTTTGAAGTCTGTATCAAACAATCCTGGTATCTAGGTTACCTGTGGGTTTGTTGTCTGTTTCTTGGTATGACTAGTAAACTTTGAGTGAATGCTGGACATTATGTATAAAAAATTGTAGATGTTGTGAGTCCTCCTCTGGAGAGGTTTCCAGAATGTATTCTGGTGGGAAGCAGAGGGGAAGGTCACCTCACTTTAACCAGGACTGAGTGGGTTCAGAGCTGGTTTGCACTTTGTCAGACTCCATCTCTTAGTTTTCCTCCATCCCTAAAAAGTAGTTTTCCACAGGTACCAAGTGGGATATTTCTTCTTTTGAATTTTGTTCTGTTTTTAGCCACTTTATGCTTGGAAAGTTAGCCTCTTGCCCTAAACATCTTCCTAAGCAAATAATCTTGAGTAAAGAGTCAGTGCTGTGTTGCTATAAGCTACTTAGAGCTGGAGGCAGAAGTCTCTCTGTACTTCTTTTTTCCAAAACAGTTCAATATAACCAAAATAATCATTGTCGTCGTGTCTCTTCAGATGATTTAGACATTCTGCCTGTCTAAACTGAGGTTCCTTGATCTTTTAAATAAGTTGTGGGAATGGAGTATTACTCAGCCAAAAAAGGAACACATTTGAGTCAGTTCTAATAAGGTAGATGAACCTAGAGTCTATTATACAGAGTGAAGTAAGTCAGAAAGAGAAAGATAAATATTATGTACTAACATATGTATGGAATCTAGATGACACTGATGAATTTGTTTGCAAGGCAGCAATGGAGAAACAGACATAGAGAATAGACTTATGGACATGGGGAGAGGGAAGGAGAGGGTGAGATGTATGGAGAGAGTAACATGGAAACTCACATTACCATCTGTAAAATAGCCAACAAGAATTTGCTGTATGTCTCAGGGAACTCAGGTGCTGTGTATCAACCTAGGGTGGGATGGGGCGGGAGATGGGAGGGAGGGGACATATGTACACCTATGGCTGATTCATGTTGATGTCTGATAGAAAACAACAAAATTCTGTAATTATCCTTCAATTAAAAAATTGTGGGAAAAGACAGGTGGTTTTTATTCACTGAATAATTCTTCATTCTTGTTTTAAAAAGATCCAAAAAAAAGAGCGTGTCCTCTGCCCAGGATTAACCTCCTGTGGATAATTGTTTTCATCATTTAAGATTTTGCAGTTTCCAGAATGTTTTTTTGTCTATCATATTCATCTCATAGATACTATGTGCCTTTTATATCTCTATTTTACATATGAGGAAGCCAAGAAACACGCTAAGTCAGTGCCTAAAATCACAGGCCAATTATTGACAGGAGTGATTAAAATCAGGCTCCCAGACCAGTAGTCCTGTCCTATCCACTGTCGTGAGCTTCATCCATCATAATATGTGAATTATTTCTTAGAGGCTGTACCCGCACTCCTAAGTTTAACTTTACAATATTGCTGGGTTTCATTACCTGTTAATAACTTCTTATTCAGGCTATTTCCAGTGGTCGCGGGAGTTAATACAAACTCTGAGTTGCAGCCCTACATGCACGTGAGCAGGTGCACAGGCTACAGATACCCTCTGCCTGCCTCTTTACTCCCAGTAGGAAGGAACTGCGGTAACCTAATCCCTGCGGTCAGAGCGCTGCAGCACACACTCTCCCAAGCCTTCTGGGGCAGTTGTCTGAGGCTAAAAATGGCCTTCGCACCCAGACAAGGTGACATGGAAAGCATGTGGCCTCCGTCTCACAGGACGTCAGAGCTGGGGAGGCTTAAATAACGCTTGGCATCCGAGTGAAAAGTTATCACTTGGCCCAAATAGCCTTCACTCATTTGCAGGAGGAGTTGAAACCTTCCCGCTGGCTCTCGCTCTGGGCACGAGACGCCCACATGGAATATGCCTACTTACTTTCTCCGACCCCTTATTTATGGGCGTCCCAGCCTCGCTGCTGAATCTCAGAGGCTGTGCAGACGCAGCTGTCAGGCTTAGACCTACTGCCAGCGCGTACAGTAGTCAACTGCCGAGCTTGGGCGCTCGCCTTTCAGGCACCATCAGAGGGTCTCAGCAGCAAAGACAAAGTTGTGGATGATCCTTTTTAACCTTCTAGAAACTCAGCTAACTCGTGAACATAGGTATGTCCAGACTTCACGTTTAATACATGTTGACCTGCTGGCGGACAGGTGTTGTAAAGACCGCGTCCCTTTAATGGAAGAGAAACTAAATTGGGAACAAACCGGGTGACCACTTTCGCTATTGTTCAGCCCTGCGACCTCAGGGCCGTAATATAACCTTTGATTTTCCTCCTTTGTAAACTGTAAGGAAAACAATCTGTCTCCTAATTTACTGAGGCATAGTTTAAAGAAAGATGTGGTGGCTGTGACATGTGTTTTAGGAGCCAGGTGTAGGAAAGGAGTGAATGTTAATTCATGGTAGTACAGTGATTATTAAAGGATTCAAAAACTGATGCTTAAAACATCAAATCGTTGTTTTCCAAAGTTGGAACTACAACTTACTTAAGCTCATTCATTCACAAGATATGCTTTGTTTGAGAGGCATACAAGCTTGAATTCCTTTCCTTTTAAATATCTTTGCTGAGATGGTATGGGTTTTTTTTTTTTTTTAAAGAAGCTACTCAAAAAAGAAAGTGTTTGGTGGTTGGGCTATTTGACCTTGGGTACAGGCTGATGACCATGGGTGACGGCATCTTTGCATCTGTGCTATGTAGGGAGGTTTGTTTTGGATTAATGCTATGGTGCTCACTACACTGAGTAGAACCGTTTCTCTCCCAATGTTTTAATCACCTCTTAAGTTTTAGGATTGCTCTCTGACTAGTTAGTATGAAGATGATGGCTTTCTTTGTGATAGCTGAGGTGGCTCTGGTGAAGAATGTTTTCTTCTTCCAAGAACTTCTAAAATTTCTGACTCTGAATTTTAGTTGGTACTAGATAGATTGTGTTTTAATGGTCTTTTTAAAAATCATAATTTTTAATAAGATATTTTAATATAATTTTCTCTACTGTATTTGGTGTTAAATTTTATTCGGTAACTATGAGAGCACATTTTGAATTAATTATTACCATTTGATATCTTAATGTATTATTTGTCTAGTTTTCAAGAAATGATCAAGAAAGCATCAATATATCGCCATCCATTAGCTAATCACTTAATGGATCCAGAAGTTCAAAAAGGTAAATTATTTTTTGTTTCTTTATGTAATTTGACCAATTCTAAGAAGACAAAGCAACTAACAATGTACATGCCAACCTTTACGGCGTTCACTGATGTCCAAAAGAGAGCTGGGGCTTTTTATCAATTGCATATACACCTGTGCTTGTGTTTGCTAACCTGTAACTATCTCTAACAATGTTTATTGTCTCCTGCTATACCTGATGATACGTTAGAGATAATTCTGACAGGTAATAAATCAAGTATATAGACTTGCTAGGTATTAATAGAGTTGTTGTTTTTTTTTAATCTGCAAAAGTGGAATAAAAATTTTCCCCAGATGCTACATGCTAAATACATGATTGTGATTTCTTAGTTATTTCTTTTCAGATAGGAAGATTGCAAGAGAGATAAAAATAGTCTTATGGTTTTTACAATTGCTTCCATGAAAGTTGATATTAGACTGTAAAATTTGTCTAGCCTGTGTGTATGGTCCTTCTGATGTATTAATTAGAGGCAAACACAGTGTAATTTGACCTCTTTTGACCTCTTGTGGTAAGGAGAATTTAAGGTCAAATTCCATTACCAGTGGAATTATTTGGATTTGAGCCACTGTTTTTTTTAATATCATCCTAAATATCAAGAATGACTTTTCATAGACTCTGTAATATATAACTGTTCCCATTGCCTTGAGATAAAAAGTGCAGATAGGGACTTCCCTGGTGGTCCGGTGTTAAGACTCCGCACTATCAATGCAGGGCCCCAGGTTCGATCCCTGGTCAGGGAACTAGATCCCACGTGCTGCCACTAAAGATTCCACATGCCGCAGCTAGAAGCTCCTGCCCGCTTCAACTAAAGACCCTGCATGCTGCAATGAGAATCGAAGATCCTGCATGCAGCAACTGAGACCCAGTGCAGTCAGAAATAAATAAAAATTAAAACGTGCAGACATACGCTCTTGACATAGACTAGAAGGATTACTACCATATTTTTGTAGAACAGTTGTACAAACTTAATTGTCTAGATTTCTTTCTCTCTCTGTTTTATCTGCACACTTTGGATATTTTCTAACAACTGTAGTCCTGTTTTTTTTCCTCCCTTTTTTAGGCGTACCAGGTGGCCTCTGCCTGGGTGAGCATCGTTAGGCCAAGAGAGCTGGGTGTATGCCCAGTGTTGGCAGCCTACATGGCTTAAACGTGAATGGTTTAACTGTAGTAATTTTCGCAAATCTAAACACTTAAAGTCATAATCACTTTAGAGAATCCAACCATTTAGATGATTTGAATGAAGATGCGATTTCTCTGCAGTTTAGGAATAAAATCTCATCACTGTCATTACCATTAGTACAAAGCCTGGTTTCCACTGTGCATATGGTAATTTGGCGAATTACAAAAGATATGGAAGAAGTTCAAGGTAAGGTACAGACAGAACTATTATGAAAGTATTTTACAACGTGAACAAACACAGCCCATAATAATCATCCAAGTAGCCGACTGAAGCTTTCAAAATACATTCACAGGCATGGTGCTGAGGGGATTAAGAGTGTGCGGAGGGGGCAGAGTCACATGGCATTTTGTTGGAAAAGCTTTCAGTAACCAGTAGAACACTCAGTTCTCAAGTACTGAAGGGTATTGGCTCTTCCCGATCTAGCTCTTCTGTACTTGGTTATCTTGTGCTTGGAAAGGATGGAGCAAGCCCATAGCCCAGTGCTTCTAACTCAACACTGGCCTGAATATCCAAGAATTATAGGGTAACACTTGTTATGCACAAAGTTAGGACTATAGTGAATGCTGAAAATTCCTCTGTCTTTGGTTTCTAAGGAGACGTGGTTTCGATCCCTGGGTCAGGAAAATCCCCCAGAGAAAGAAATGGTAACCGACCTGGGAAATCCCACGGACAGAGGAGCCTGGTGAATTGCATTCCTGGGGTCACAAGGGTCAGACATGACTTAGTGACTGAACAACAATGAACAGTTTCTAACGCTGCATTATAATCTAAACCGTCTAAAACCACATCCACGTCAACTGTGCCAAATCTCAGGTTGCCTACCCTTGTCAACAGCTGCTCTCCAGCTGTTAGCACAAGTAGCCACGTGCTATAAAGGCTGCTCTCAGGGTGCTCAGCCTTGGATCAGGTCCATCCTAACCCAAGGCTCCGTGATGCCTGCTCACAGTGACTCCCAAACCTGGCCGTCCAGCTGCCTGCCTGATGGCCTCTGTTCTGCCTTGCGTTGGTTTGGTCCCTTCAAGAGGCGGGTGCCAGGATGGGACTAAACGTGCCCGAGATCTACAGGGGGATGTTTGCGGAGAGACATCCCGGGTGGTGCTGGTGGTAACGAATCCCACCTGCCAAGGCAGGAGACAGGAGGTGTGGGTTCATTCCCCAGGTTGGAAAGATCCCCTGGAGAAGGAAATGGCCACCCACTCCAGTATTCTTGCTTTGAGAATCCCACTGACAGAGGAGCCTGGCTGGCTATAGTCACGGGGTGGCAAAGAGTTGGACACAGTTGAGCGCAGTTCCCATCATAAGCAATACTGCCTTAATATAGGAAGAAGAAATTTTGAGTAATTCTATTGCTGTTTAAGAAACATACCAAACTGTAGTCTGAGTTAACGTTAATATACTAATTGGAGTACCAGAGTACACAAAGTTACTAATGGGAGAATCATCTATCAACACATTTTACGTGTTTAAAAAGTAATCTGGATAAATATCTGCTAGATAAGACTGTAATCAATGTTTCACATATTGAATAATAACCCTTAAACATGGTAATCTGCCTCAGATAGCTTCAAAACTCAGGGTTGAATGTCAAGTTTGAACATCACTTGTTGCCCTCCAGGGAGGAGTCTACCACTGCCTCGGGAGCCCACAAAGTCACACGTGGCTCCTAGATCCAAGGCTTGCTGCCTCACTGCAGACTCGTGCGTCTTTTGTCTAGATGATTACGGCTTCCGATTCGCTTCTAATGTAGCCTCCGCTGCTACCACCAGAAGGAAATTCTCAAATATCAAATTCGACGGGGTAATTCTTGTCCTCATGATAGTCATTGGCTCCTGCTCACCCTGTAGAAGAAAGGTCAGCACTGCCCTAGGGTCATCCCCACCTGCCTCTTCCGGCTCGTTTTCGACACCAGCCTGTACACCAGCTCGCGGTCCTCCCGGTTCGCCAAGCCTGCCTCCACACCCCGGCGGGGGCTGCGTCTGTCTCTCCTGACCTCCCGTCCTCCCTTCCCTGCCTGGCAGCCCTCAGCTTCCCTCTGCCGCAACTCAGATGTCTCCTCCTGAGGATGCTTCTCCTGATTCAGCCAAGCGGTGGGGCTTCCCGTTGCTCGTCTGAAGTATTTCTTTTATCCCACATTGGTACTATTCCAGCAGCCGGCTCTGAGTACAACTAAATTTGGTTCTTTTTTATTTTTTAACCCCTGACTTGGAACCCGAGCAGTCTCAGTAAAAAGTGAATTTTATTTCTTTGGCAAATGTATTGATAGTTATCATTTGAGCCACTTAATGAAAGTTACAGCCTCTTGAATAACACAGGGAGCTCAGCCCGGTGCTCTGTGATGACCCAGCTGGGTGGGATGTAGGGTGGGAGGGAGGCTCAAGAGTGAGGGGACATATATGTGTATATACACATGTGTGTGCTAAGGTCCTCAGTTGTGTCCGACTCTTTGTGACCCTATGAACTGTAGCCTGCCAGACTCCTCTGTCCATGGGATTCTCCAGGCAAGAATTGGAGTGGGTTGCTATGCCCTCCTCCAGGGGATCTTCCTGACCCAGGGATTGAACCCACAACTCTTAGGTCTCTTGCATTGGCAGGAGGGTTCTTTACCACTAGCACCACCTGGGAAGCCCCCCCACCCACCACACACACACACACATACATATAAAGGTTTACATACACACACACACACACACATATATACTTACAACTGATTCACATTGCTGTACAGCAAAAACTAACACAGCATTGTAAAGCAATTATCCTCCAATTAAAAAATACATTCTGGCAAAAAAATTATAGCCTCTATATATTCTTGAAACTAAGCAGACATCCAGACCCAAAAAAAAAAAAACATTTGTGAAAACAGCATAAGGGAATCAGGTTTAACATAAGGGCCTGAGAACTTGACATTGCTAAGCCTTTCAGAATTCTAGTTTTCAGGTTTGCCTGTGACCATTCACTAATCTGAAAATATCTTTAACATCTTTAAAAAAAAACTCTCTAGGTATTTCTAAGAAGCACATGACATTCATCTTTGAACAGAAGATTCTATTGAATGACAGTCTCTTTCATTTAGTTGAAGGGTTTTTACTTTAAATTTTGCTGACAGGTCTTCATGACAGCCCTCAAATGGAAGCTTAAATTCACTTGTCATAGCTGTTAAAGAATTTTCTTTCCCATGTATTTCTGTGATCTGACCCTTCCATCTATTATTGCTGTTATTGACTTTAAAAGTATAAAAGAGAAGAATGCAGACAGAACCTGCGTTTTTGAAGGCTTGTTGCAATCCAGCCTTGGAAGTCAATTCACTGTTGGATTTTCCTCTTAAGAAAATCATCATTGTAACACGGCAGAATCTTGCTAATTTTTACTTTGTAATTGAAATCACTTTAGTTCTCTAGAGGACAAGAGCACCTGGTAGATATTATTCACAATCAGCAAAGATTTAATAGCAGGAAAATGGCGTTAAGCCTTTATAGTATCAAAAGCATTAAGACAGATAAGCCTAAAATTGCAACATAATTGTTACGGTTTCTTGATTATGTTTTATTTACAATTTGTTTTAATATTTGTTTCAATATTAAATTCATTAATAATAATACTCTTAAGATTAAGGTAGATAGCTTTATCTACAGGTATAGCACTTCCCTGGGGGCTCAGATGGTAAGGAATCCGCCTGCAATGTAGGAGACCTGGGTTCGATTCCTGTGTTGGGAAGATCCCCTGGAGAAGGAAATGGCAACCCACTCCACTATTCTTGCCTGGAGAATCCCATGGACAGAGTAGCCTGCTGGTCTACAGTCCATGGAGTTGCAAAGAGTTGGATGCGACTGAGCGACTAACACACACAGGTATAGATATCAGAAGTTTTCTACTTTTCATGTAGGGAAGCCAAAATTCTACATATTGCATAACATTTCCTGGTTTTAGTTATTTGTCCTGGGGCTGAGTGCTAGATTACAAGGAAGGAATATGTGTAGAAAATTGTTCTTTGGAAGTGTAAATTAGAATTCCATTGTATGATAAGACTATTAACTTTTGGAGAAAAGTGCTCTTCACATCTTTCCTAAAAACCAAAGAATATCCACGAATTCATTGACCTTCTCAAGATTCAGTCCCATAATCAACAAATAGCCAAACATACTCTTTGGGGACCTGTTGTTTGCATATTGTGTTTGGAGCATAGGTTTCCCCCTTTTGTTACAACAAGGCGATGTTAGGGACGCCCTGTAAAAGTGCAGCCTTTCTGTTAGATTGCTGCCCAGTGGCTCTTGGCATCAACCTTGAAATGGGTGGTGATATTGCTGAAACACTGAGTGCGTGCTAGTCCATGCTAAACTGATGCAGTCTTATCCGACTCTGCGACCCTGTGGACTGTAGCCCGCCAGGCTCCTCTGTCCATGAAATTCTCCAGGCAAGAACACTGGAGTGGGTTGCCATTTCCTTCTCCAGTGGATCTTCCCCACCCAGAGATAGAACCTGTGTCTCTTATGTCTCCTGCTTTGGCAGGTAGGTTCTTTACCACTAGTGCCACTTGGGAATCTCCTGTCTTTTAATTTAAATAAATAATTGTTCTTAAGTTATTAGCCCTGGGGGTTCCCTGGTGGTCCAGTGTTTAAGGCTTGGTGATTTCACTGCCACGGGCTGGGTTCAATCCCTTGTCAGGAAACTAAAACCCTGCAAGTCTCGAGGTGAGGCCAAAAAAAATTTTTTTTTAACCTCAAAATCTTTAATGCTAAAAAACAGTTGTCTTTTTTTTTTTTAATTTATTTGGCTAGGCCATGTCCAAGTCGCTGCTTGTGAGACCTAGCTCCCTGACCAGGGATCGAACCCAGGCTAGGGATCGAACTCCTGCACTAGGAGCCCAGAATCTGAACCACTGGACCACCAGGGAAGTCCCTGAAGTTTTAAGCTGGATGTAATTGTGTGTGTGTATTTGCTCTTAAAATCCCATGTATTACATCTGGACAAATAATTTTAAGTACCCAAATTCAGTATATTTTGATTTCCTGCTATCAATTAAGGAATACTTTTTATGAGTGTCCCTTTCTATGGAATGACTGATATTTATATAGTCTTTAAATTCCAAGGAGAATGCTAATATAAAACACTGTCAGTTAAATTTTCTTCAGCCTGACAGTGTTTGCTATAGGATATGTGATCAGCCTAGGTGCATAACTCATTTCAAATGACCGTGTGCAATCATAGAATTGTGTTCTTTTAGGGTGTATGTGCAATTAATCCCTGGGTAAAGGATCTGCCTGCAATGCAGGAGACCCAAGAGTCTTGGGTTCGATCCCTGGGTTGGGAAGATCCTTGGAGAGGAAATGGCAACCCACTGCAGTATTTCTGCCTGGGAAATCCCATGGACAGAGGAGCCTGGCGGGCTACATATAGTTCATGGGTCACAAAGGGTCAGACACGACTGAACACCTAAACAACCACCACCACCACAACATGCGATTAATAGTGGTTGTTGTTTCATGAAATTTTTTGGAAATTTCATGAAATTCCAATCTCTTGGAAGATCCTTTAATTTAGGGGGTGTAAGTCATTTTAAAAATTACATAATATATTTACATATGTATTTTAAATCTCTGTTCCTTATAGAAGTAAAAATGTCATTCTTGAAAAAAAAAGACTAGCTCTATTTATTTACATTTGTTATTGCACTGTAGTTGTTAGGACAGCAGCACTGATCTGGTCAACTAAGCTTTCTTTTAGGAAAGCGCAAAGTCAGAGATGTCGGTATGGTAGCGGTAAATACTCACCGGCAAAGTTTTTATATCAAAGACTGGAATCTTAGCGGGTGCTCCTGGGATTTCGTGTGCTCTAAGGTCTATTAATCCCCGATACCTTAGGTGACTTGTCAAAGAAGTGCTGCATTTATAAGGAGTTCGCAAGGAGGCCCAAGCGGGCACATTCAACTAAAGGTCAAGGAAGCAATTAAAGTTCTCAGCTTTCCCCTAAAGAACTTCCGCAGCCCTCTGCTGTCCCCCCAGCCTCCCATCTTAGCAAGGCAAGTGAATCTAGCAAAATGAAAGTTAAAGTTCAAAGGCAACGTTATTACCAATATTACTGGCTTCCTGGAGCTCTTCCTGAATGTGAGAGCCTGCTGTTGTTTCAGGAGAAATACAGTGAAATATGTTAGAAGAGGTGTCTCTTGCTTAGGACTCTCCATTTTTCACCGGTTCGTTTTCTCTGCATCTCTGCCAAGGTCAGTGTGAGGGCTGGTGGAGGGGGTTGTGGGGGTGGCCCCCCACTGTGGAATGCGGTGAGGTTAGAGTCCTTTGGAGAACGCTTGGTTCTGTCTGGGTCTGTTCAGGGATCACAGAATTTAGGACAGGAAATCGTCTTGGCTCAAGTTCCTGCTGGATTGTGGCCCCTGAGGGAATCTTCCAACAGGGACAAACTTCATCTCCTTGCCACTGTGCTCCCAGAATGCTACGGAATGATGTTCCTGGAGCTCACAGGACAGAGTTTGGCAACTATTGGGTGGTTCAGAAATTTTGTTCTAGTTTTTCAATAAGATGTTATGGAAAAACCTTTTGGTCAATTCAGTACGTCTTCTCTTAGGACTCAAGAACTTAGGGCAACCTCTCTCTCAGCCCTGTTTTTGCCTCAATGCATGGAGAAGCTGCAAAATCTCCTGGGGCCTTGAGTCCAGAAATTTTAAGACTGGTGCCAAACTCCTCATTTTTTTTTTTAAACCTTTGCACGTTCCCCTTTCCTAAAATTTTGGGACTTGTTTTAATGATAAAAGTTTGCTCGTTTTTGAGGGAAATTGCTTCCTTACTTTTAGGAAGAATAGATTTAAAAATTGCTGGTGTCAGATTTTGGTTTAGAGTTAGGGAGAATTGTGAATCATCAAATTTTCTAATTGCAGAATGGGCCGCTTGTGAAGGAACAACTTCACCCTCAATGGAAATATTCAAAGAGGCTGAACAAGCTGGGCATGTTGTTCATCCCCAGAGGAACTTGAGTTTCCTGGATGAGGTGCAAGCTGAGACCAGGAGGCAGCCGCGGTGTTTTCCATCTGATGTTCAAGGATCAGATGACATTTGACTTTGGAGTGTCATATCTGTTTTGAAAGTATGAATGATGGCAAGGTTGCAAAGTGTGAAGGTTTTAACTTTTGAGATTTGGGAAATAAATTTCCCAAGAGAAACTTGTCTTCTTCTATGAAGACCAGAATGAGAAGTTTTTGTACTTCCTCCAAATTTCTAGGAAATGTTTTTGTTTTCTGTTTGTTTACTTACTTGTTTTTGGGTCTCAGGGCAGAGGTGTGAGCGAGTCATACCCTTCACGTCATGGTACATGGCATCATCTCAACAAGACCCCCTGTTGTATGTGTATCTGTCTGTACATTGTTTCATTCATCCTTTTTACCCATTTCATACTTCCTTTCCTTTTCCAGCTTCTTCCTGACAACCTTTCTAGTGTGTTTGATGTAGGTCTTTGACAAATATTTTCACACATATCCACTTAAGGACTTGTGTAAAAATTTAGAAGAGGGAGCAGGATTGCTGGCTTGTAGGATATTTATATATAAATTAACAAAATACCATAAGATTGCTCTCCAGAAAGCAACATTTTGTATTCTTATCAGTGAAACTTATCCGATATTGTCAATGTTAAGATGTCATGAGTTGCCCCCAAACAATAATATACAAATAAGTAATAATAATATAATACAAGTGTAATTGATGGATGGTATCACATGTCTTTTGCTTGGATTAAGGCAGGTCACAAAGGATCTGCTACGTTGAAATAACTGGAATTGCACTGTGAAGCTAATAAGAATAGTAGAAATCTTAGACTCTATCATCAGTCTTTCTTTTGTTCTAGATGAATAGATTGGTAGTCTTTATTTATTTATTTTTTGGTTGCTAGCCTTTAAAATATGTTGTTTTTTTAAAAAGTCTTTCAATTGTTTATTTCACATAGCGTTGCAGAAAGGACTAGCAGTTGACTTCAACCTCAGTAAAAATCAGAAAGATGTTGTCCCAATGTGTGAAATGTCAGCTTCTGTTAAGAGCTGTTTTCAAATAGTTATACCTTACTACCATTATGTTGCAGCTAACGTCAATGACTGGTCAGAAGCAACTTAGATTAGGTGGAAATGCTGCATTTCCAGTAGATTCTTCTCCTTTACTGCTGCAACCACAACCACTGGCTTTTTCTTTTCCTTTCAGAGAGCGGAGAAGACGGCGATGACAGGACAGTGGTTGCAGAGATCATGCGGAGGTGTTTTGTTCCAGCATTTGTAACAACCATCCCCTGGGAAGGGTTTCATTTCGCTGGCCATGAGATCCGCATCAATGAAGCCACGGATTGTTACGGCGCTGTTGTTTGGCCATCGGTATAATTTAAATTATTTTTCATCCAATTTTGTCTATTATTATATACCATTTGGAAAGAGAAGAGAGATTCCATAGTTCTATTTTGTGACCTCAAGCAACAGTAAAATTTAGAAATCAAGAAATTGGGAAAATGCTTCCACCAATTCTATTTCTGACTTGTAGGGTTAATAAAGACTGTTGTTTACACATTCAGTTTTTGGTTACTATAGGTCAGAAAAGTTTAGAATTGTACACATTTTTATTTCCCATTTAACTGGGCTTTATTTGAGTTAAATAATTAAAATGAAATCTGTATCAGTCTCAACATGCAGAATATTCTAAAAGGCCACACTCATTTATCAATTGTCCTACGAAGGCTGCAGCCCCCCTCTACTGTCTGCCCCAATCTTGAACATATATTTCTTTAAAATGACTCTTATTATTAGAAAGTGAAACTGAAGTCGCTCAGTCGTGTCCAACTCTTTGCGACCCTGTGGACAGTAGCCTACCAGGCTCCTCCATCCATGGGATTCTCCAGGCAAGAACACTGGAGTGGGTTGCCATTTCCTTCTCCAGGGGATCTTCCCGAACTACGGATCGAACCCAAGTCTCCTGAATTGCAGGCAGACGCTTTACCCTCTGAGCCACCAGGGAAGCCCTATTAGAAGTTGCTTCCTTTAAAGATAATCAAGCCTAAGTAACTGAACTCTATATTCTTAGTTTTCTTCTCTCCCCAATAATCCCCAAAGACTTTTTCTATACTAAATGTTGAACCTATTGGAGAATGTACTTCTGTGGATAATTTTCTGTAGAGATGTGTATATACACACACATACACTCACATGTGCATGCCTGCTCAGTCGCTCAGTTGTATCTGACTGTCTGCGACCCCGTGGACTGTAGCCCACCAGGCTTCTCTGTCCATGGGATTTCCAAGGCAAGAATACTGGAGTGAGTTACCATTTCCTCCTCCAAGGGATCTTCCCAATCCAGGGATCAAACCCGCATCTCCTATGTCTCCTGCATTGGCAGGCAGATTCTTTACCACTGTGCCACCTGGGAAGCCCATTCTCACATGTGCTTATACATGTATTATAGCATTAGTGGGGTATTTGTCTAATGGAGTTTAATATTGCTTTCTGTGATTACTTACTAAGCACTGTTTTTTCTTTTTTTGCATTTTCATAGGCCCTTGTTCTGTGCTATTTTCTGGAAACTAACGTAAAGCAATATAACCTGGTCGACAAAAATGTGATTGAAATTGGAGCTGGAACGGGGCTCGTCTCCATTGTGGCGAGTTTACTTGGTAAGTAGCTGCTTTAGATCAAGTGGGATCAGAGAATCCAATGATCTGATAGCATTAGTTGCTTTTGGTATCCATTTGCTATGCCTGGAGAATTCCATGGACTGTATAGTCCATGAGGTCGCAAAGAGTTGGACACGACTGAGCAACTTTCACTTTCATTTTACTATAACCTGGGCCTATTTTTTTTATATATATATAAATGATAGTTTATTTTGAAATTCTCCTCCTGATAGAAAGTTGGTCCTAGTTTCTCATAATTGAGTCTTTTTACAT
>NW_011495078.1:8293581-8324597 GCF_000754665.1 Bison bison bison | reverse complement strand
ATCTTTTAGTTTTTTCCTATTTTTATTTATTTATTTCTAGTTTTATTTTGAAAAATTTTATGTATTTTCAATTGAAGGATAATTGCTTTACAATACTGTGTTGGTTTCTGCTCTTCATCAACATGAATCAGGGCCTGTTTTCAACCCTTTCAAGCCCTTTCAAGCTTTGAATGGGCTTCATTAAGAAACTTAACGATGTTAAAGTCACCTAACTGGTTTCCTTCCGAATTTTCTGGGAAGCTGTATTAGTTCTTCTCCTGGGGTGTAGGTCACAAGTGCATTCTAGCCGGCATGTATATCCTGGCATTCTGGCTGCTGGAGGACGTGGGAAATATGAGGCATAGGCAGAGCCGACTGCTGCGGACTCTCTCTTCTTTATTTAAATTTCAGCCCATTTCAACCTCCCCGTATACTTGGTATATTCCTTTCGGATTTTGAAGTCATTTTCTTTTATGAAAAAGCACCTGTTGGAATAGAGAAAGACTGTCAGGAGTCACGTCTGCTTCTAAGTTTGGGCACGCGTGTCCTTGGATTTATTTTCTCAGTTATTTCCATTCTTCTTTTGCGATCGCCTGTTCTTTCACCAGCATCTTCTTTTCCAGCTAAATGTGCGATGGTCTCTACGTGTGTCTGAGCCTGCTTCAGTCTTTTCTGTTGTTGTTATCTATTTCACAGCCTTAATTTATCTGCCTTCTCTGATGTGCGCGGCCCAAATCCGTCTTGATTTTCTTGATCTTCAGAAGTGCACACCTGCCACTCTAAAATCTTGAGAGGAGTTCAAGATTTAGCAATTCACAACTTTCTAAAACACTGGAGAAATATAGGACCCATGAAACCCTCCCCAAATATTTTATTTTTATAAATTGCTCTGTCTTGACATTGCTTTGAAAGTCACCATCCCACTTAGTATGGCTAGTGTCAGAGGTCCTGTTGGATTTATACCTGAAAGCGTCCTCATCTAAGAGCAGAATTTGTGTTTGGGGAAGTTGTCCATTCATTAAAAAGAATCAGTCCCTTTGGTGCTTGTGTGACTTGACGCAAGCATCAGAAGAGGGAAGCTTTGTTTGGTCAGTGGTGGTGTTTACCTCTAGACACGAAGCTCTTCATAGTCAGCCCCAGCGCCTCAGTTCAGTCGCTCAGTCATGTCCGACTCTTTGCAACCCCATGGACTGCAGCACGCCAGGCCTCCCTGTCCATCACCAACTCCCGGAGTTTACTCAAATTCATGTTCATTGAGTTGGTGACACCATCCAACCATCTCATCCTCTTTCAACCCCTTCAGATAGTTTATATTCCTATGGGTGAAGGGCAGTGGAGGGAGGAATCATTCCTTATCTTGAGATTTTAAAAAGATTTGTTGACCTTGATAGACCTCCCACCCTATACACACACACTAGAATGCAGAGATTTTTATCTCTGTGATTCTACTAATGAAATGTTTATTTCCCTCCCGTTTTAATAGTTTCCAGAAACAGAGTCAATAGCCAGAGAAATTTGCCATCATGGGTGAGAAATGGGTTCTAAACTGGTCTGGGGTGAACTGGATTCCCCTCCAGATCTGTTCTCTCATCCCTTACCCGAGCCTGTCCTTGTCTGATGTAGATTTCAGACAATTGTAGACTTATTTACACATTGTTTTCAGGTTCTCCTGCTGCCTAAAGTTCATGTTAGGGGACAGACTTTATTGAGTTTTGGTGTACAATTTTCTCCTGAAAAGGACTGCCAGTGTTCAGTTTTAACTGTGGGCTTCTTTGATGTTTTCATCCGAGCATTCTGTCCTGTGTGTGACCTTTGGCTGCATGAGCTGTCTGTGCAGGTTGTGTGTGCACACGTGCTCAGTCGCTCAGTCCTTGCGACCCCATGGACTGCCGCCTGCCAGGCCCCTCTGTTCATGGGGTTTCCCAGGCAAGCATACTGGAGTGGGCTGCCATTTCCTCCTCCAGGGGTCTTCCTGACCCAGGAATGGGATCTACGTCTCCTGCATTGGCAGGTGGATTCTTTATCTGCTGAGCCACCTGGGAAGCCCCAAATGCAGGTTGTAAGCGTCAGGCTTATAATGGGGTCAAGCTGAAACCATGGGCATGAACCTGGGTGTCACGATACTTTCAGTGTAGTGACACTGAGAAGTCATCTCTCCTGCCTCCACTTCTCACACTCAAGCACTTCCTGGTCAATGATGGGGTGCTCAGTGTTACGTATACTCATTTGGTCTCACATGACTGGAGCTCAGGTTTCTTTTAGGGAAGATCCCGTTTATCTTTCAACAGTGACATCTGATTGTTTCAATCCAATGAGGATACCAAAATCCTTTGAATTTCCCTTCCTTTTAATGTTTTAAGTAGATAAATAGAAAATAACAGCAAGAATAACAAAACAAAAGTGACCAAAAAAAGAAAAAAAACCCAGGAGAACAGAAAAGTGCAACAGATGTAAAAGCATCAATACCTGGAGAACCTAATTGTGTGTAAGGGGAGGCGCGAGGCTACCTTAGCATCCATTCTGAAGGCATTTCCCTCTTGTGTGTACTGTCTTTGACATGGGGCTAGCCTTCGTGCCGAATTGCAAAGTGCATGGTGGCTCACAAACCGGTGGCTTCACCTCATCCCATGAAGGTTTCTCTCCCTGCTCTCCTTTGTCTCCCAGGCGCACACGTGACTGCCACAGATTTACCCGAGTTACTTGGAAACCTGCAGTATAATATTTCTCGAAACACCAAAACAAAAGCTAAGCATCTGCCTCAGGTCAAAGAGCTCTCCTGGGGTGTAGCTCTAGACAAGAACTTCCCCAGGGCTTCCATCAACTTTGACTACATCCTGGCGGCCGACGTGGTCTATGCTCATCCATTTCTCGAAGAACTCCTCGTTACCTTCGACCATCTGTGCAAAGAAACCACCGTCATCCTCTGGGTCATGAAATTCAGGCTGGAGAAGGAAAATAAATTTGTGGATAGATTTGAGCAGTTGTTTGACCTGGAGGAGATTTCTAGTTTCCCTAGCCTGAATATTAAGTTGTATAAAGCGATGAGGAAAAATCAGAAGAGTGCATGTTATCCTCAAAGGAGGATGTGGAAAGCGAAGCCAATTTCTGGTAGATTATTGCTTTAGCAAAGACCCTAGATAATCTGATGTAGCACTGAATTTCAATGGGAAACACACACACACACACACACACACACACACACACACACGTGCGTGCGCCTCACCCCAGGCAGGGATGTTCCCAGATGTAGCATGTGGATCTAGAGAACCGCACAGCCATTGTGTGCTAATTGATTAGGACAAGGTCTGCTTTCCTTATCTTTCTATAGCACCATCTTTAATTATTATCATCTTAATACATGGTGCAGTCATTGTTAAGGTATAACTGTTGAACAATGGTTTTTAATGAACAATGGTTTTTAATAATGGTGTCTTTCACATAAGCTTACGTGATTCTCTCTTTAGAAATAAAGAAATGGACTCTAGTGAGCTCACAAATAAATCGGAAAAGATGAACATAGGGTGTGATGGTCAGTGTGAAATTACTGTGGCTTTGTTAGTGCCAGCTTACAGGTGGTCTGTCTTCTCTGCTCGGCAGGGTGGGTCTCCAACACAACCCCTGAAATCAATCAAGCTGGTGGATTTGAGGTTATGGGCAAGGACATTTCGCAGTTCACTCCAGTAAATGAAAAATGAATGGAAGAACACATAAAAACAGCTGAGATTTTGGGGGGAGTTATTGTTTTATTTTTAAGCCAAGTACAGATACTCTGTATCACAAGAACAGAAATAAATATAAAAGTTTGAGTTGAAGATACACATGAAAAGATTTCAGTCTCTAATCTCAAATAACCAGACATATGGCTGTTATTAACATTTAAAGCTTTTCTGATGAACATACAGAGACCTAGATATTTGAAATCCTATGTGCTTTCTTCCCACCCCACACCCCCTGCCAGGTCCTTAGAGATTAGAATAAAGTCTGAAGTAATTAGAGTCAGTGCAAGAAGAGCAAAATATTAGGGTTTTGTACCACGTAACAAGACTAGTGGTCGTAACCCTTCTGGGTTCTCGGTGATGTTTGCTGGGCCAGCTCTGTGCCCTGGGAATGCTATCGTCCAGCCCTTTCTACTTCACTGGAAGTTCTCAGTCTATTCATGGTTGAGTAGAGCCAAAAAGCCACTTCCTAGGACTCTGACCTTAAGCCAGGATGCAAGTGTACTCCCGGTGGGTTTTTTTGGTATGTGAGGTTCATGGGGTCATCTCTTCAGAATTACCAGGATTTACGTGCCCTTTGTTTTCACAGCCTGTTAACATACAAGAAATCAACTAACTCTCAGGGGCCATTCTAAGAGGCTCTGTGAAATCAGTCTCTCCACCAAAAGGGGGCCTAGGCTGCCAGAGGTGTGGTCCCTGCCCCAAAGCCACACAGCTGCAGGGGGCCAGTGCTGGGCACTGGGGCTCAGGGTGGAGTCCAGAACCCCTGAGTTTTTTTGGTTGTTGTTTTGTTTGTTTTCCATTACTCGGCCTTCATGTATTTAAAAAAGTCATTTTCACACTCTTTTGTAAGTGAAGTCATTTCTTCCAAGTGAAATCAACAGGCAGACAGGTAAGCAAATGCATGCACATGTTTAAGGTGATACTTAAGCAGAGCTGGAAGGAGGTGAAGGAACAGCTGCGCCAAGACCTTCATGCAGGAGCTCACCGGTCCTCAGGAGGAAACACCAAACCAAGGCCAGTGAGCTTGGAGCGGGGTGAACTGGGGAGACCAGGAAGATCGGGGGTCGGAGACGCTGGCAGGGCTGGATCGTGTGGGACTTTCGTGGCAGGCTGGGGTCTCGGGAGGCAGGCCCGGAGGTGGTGTAAAGGGGCAGGTCATTTTTTGGGACGGGATGAAGACATGTGGAAAGAGCAGAAGGAAGCAGGGCAGTGGCAGAGGTCAAGCTGCTGTGCAGGCCCAGCCGTTCCCCCCACTCCCTGGGGCCTCTGGACCTGGTGACTGTCCTTGGATGTAGGTGGCCCTGGAGGCTGTGGTTTGGGGAGGTGACAGCAGGGTTAGGTGGTGCTGGAGGGCCCAGGGCATTGCCAGCCCAGGCCCTCTGCCAGCAGCGCCTGTGAGGCGATGAGTCGCTGTGAGAGGTCGGGGAGCACGTCAGGGTGGCTACTACCTCAAGGCCACTGTGGAAGCTGGGCTTCTCCAGGCAAGTGGAGGATCAGGGGATAGTTTGGAGAAGAGTGAAACAGTCAACCCTCCGTGTAAGGACCACTCTGGTTGATCACTAGTGTGAGTGATCACTGGAAACTAGAGTTTCTAGATCACTGAGTAGGACCCAGGGGCCAGCGGGCAGGCATCAGGGTCCCTGGGCAAGAGGGTGGCCGCCTGCTCACAGCGGGGACTGTGCCTGGAGGTGGCGAGAGGGGTCGTTTCTGGAGGAGTCTGGAGAGAATCCTCCTGCAATGCGGGAGACACAGGTTCGATCCCTGGGTTGGGAAGATCCCCTGGAGGAGGATGTGGCCCCCCACTCCAGTATTCTTGCCTGGAGAATCCCATGCACAGAGCAGCCTGGTGGGTACAGTCCATGGGGACACAGAGAGTCGGATGACAGTGTTAGAGCACACACTGGAGTCTGAAGCCAGCCGGCCTTCTCCCCACGCTAGATAGGATGCGATGCTGACTCTGGCGTTTTTGGTCTGGGTTGGTGGACAGAATGTCCGAGCTGTGGGCTGGGAGGTGCTTTGTGATGCTCACGCAGGGAATGACAGTGAACCCAGGGTGAAAGAAGGGCCCAGCCCTGAGGCGGCCGGGCTGAAATCAGACACAGCTGCATTTGATGTAGTTTTTTTAAAAGGTTCTGTCCTTCCTCCCGATTGTATTAGATCTGTTGACTCCGAAAGAATTTGCTGCCACTGTGGCCCTTGCACTGGTCAGCAGAGTTCCAAGGTTCCTAGAAGCTGTCTCAGAGGCTTCGAGGGAGGTTTTAGGTGCCACAGCATGCATCTTGGGGTAGCAGGTGAAAAAAAGGTTCTTCTGCTCAAAAAAATGTTTGTATATCACTGCTAAGCTATTTTTAGATAGAATAGATAAAATGTCCTTCCAAAGACTGTTAGAACCCAACCTACCATATGGCTCCAAACAGTTCTTTTTTCTTTAAGTGTCAATCTGTCAAACACAATGCTGAATATCCATTGTTTTATTCTGTTTATAGCACTCACTTGCAAATTTTAACACCCACCCACGTGCCCTGCCGCTCTTGCTTCACTCCGTTCTGCGTGTTTGTCTACTTTTATCTTTTTGCTGTTGTTTCTCCACACTTTTCTAGATTCAATTTTATAATAATTGAATTCCAAAAGATGTAATTTGAGTGGATTTTTTTCTATCTTACGGTTTTTTTTTTCTGTCTAGGAATTAATTTGTTAATTTTAATCCAAGGGAGTTTACTGTGAATTTTGCCTTTACTTCCCTTTGTTCTGTTTTTCTCTCTTTCTCTCTCTCTCCTTTTTGACATGTTAAACTATGTTACTTAAAACCTTTAGCCTAATGCTTGCAGTAACTTTCCGGGTTTCTAATAGGAGGAGAATGCTGTCAAGGTTTTAATAGAGGTTATCAGAGAATCAGTATTGCTTCACAGTAGACATACGAACTTGCTGGTAGTACTCTGCAGCTTAAAATTTCTGTTATATGCATGTAACCAGAAAAGTTCTTGTCCCCAGACTGTACCAGCTGACTTTAGCAAACTAAATACTGTACTCAAATCTCTGTCTTAGAATTTACTGATCCACCTTCTTTCATTTGTACTAGTTTTTGTCCACCAGGATGTTTTAAATGTTGGTTTTCAATTTGTATTAATATTTTGTTCTCTTTTGTGGATAAAGAATTGTGGCATTGGGTAACTTCCTAGGAGAGCTGGAGCCACAGCAGAAAGAAAAAAGATGAGGAAACACAAAGATGAGGAAACACAATTTCCCCCTCTTTAAATCCTCAGATTCCAGGAGCTTGGTGTTCTCTGTGAATGCCTGGCCTCTACAAAGACCATGTCCAACTTGCTTTAAGCAATGCAGATAAGTAATTTCTGAATAGCCTTTGGTAGTAAAGTATGTCCGCTGGGTAAGATTTTGATACAAGAAAAGATTTATATGTAGTAATTTTGAAAACAATCTGGGGACCTTGGGTTCTAGATATAAAAGAATTAAAGTCAAATTGAAGTAGATCAGATAAGTAAGCTTAATGAAAAGTTCGGAAGAAAATTAATCACATTGTGCCTCTTTTCTTAACTCCATTTTAACTTAGTTCATGTGGAAGGAGTAAAATATTGTCAAATATGTACATTTTTTCCCAGCAAATTATAAGGCAATACTAAACAAAACTGGGAGTGCGGCAGGTAAATGCTTTCACAAAATGTATGGGCAAAGCGAAATGTAAAAGTGTCATAAATATTTACGAGTGTGTTTGTGAGTGGACTCAGTTCTCTATGCCTTCTTTATGGAGGCCAGAAATAGTTCACACATGATTTCCTCGTCTTGGTTTTGGCTTTTTGGAGTTTGTGATGTGGAATTAAGTCTAGAATACTTACCTGCAAATCCAGTGTCAGTATGTGCTCTGCTTCCAAGTTTCATGCATAATCCAAGTCTGTGTTCTGTACGATTTTGTGGTCGAATTAATGGGACCGTGTGTCTTAGGGGCCTTAGTTAGCATCAGTTAGTTCTGTAGTCATATTAACTCCTTTTACTAGGAGTTCCTGGGCTGGACAGGAGTGTTTACTCAGCCTGGGTATAGCTGTGTTATGGTTAGATTGCTGTGCTCACTCCACTGACTGCCTGTGCTATTGACCTAGCCTTTGGCCTCTATCATCAACAGTGCTTATACCGAGAAGGCTCAAAGGCAGGAATTTTTCTTCTCAATTATCTCAGTTTCTTTGTTTCTAAGGCAGTTGTCTTTCCTTGAAATCCAATCAAGTTTTAGAATTGGTGCTCAACCATCAAGGAGCTTAAAAGCATCACTAAAAATGAAAACAGATGTCCAGGTCAATTTTTTTTTGATAAATAGCATTAATGGGGGGAAAAAAAGGAAAATATTGGCTATCTGCTGCTAATTGCTAACATTTTACCATAACAAAATATATTGTTAGGCTTTCTAAACAACAACACAAGCTGAGTAAGATTAAAATAAGGCATATAAAATATTTTAGTGGGTAGGCATTAGTTCCGGAGAAGGCAATGGCACCCCACTCCAGTACTCTTGCCTGGAAAATCCCATGGATGGAGGAGCCTGGTAGGCTGCAGTCCATGGGGTCGCTAGAGTTGGACACGACTGAGCGACTTCACTTTCACTTTTCACTTTCATGCATTGGAGAAGGAAATGGCAACCCACTCCAGTGTTCTTGCCTGGAGAATCCCAGGGACGGGGGAGCCTGGTGGGCTGCAGTCCATGGGGTCGCACAGAGTCAGACACGACTGAAGTGACTTGGCAGCAGCAGCAGCAGGCATTAGTTCATAATGTCACAAATGCAGGACATAAGGCATCTGAAAACTTTTATTTGGTAAGTGCTAGATTTTGTAGCTTAGGTTTTTGAAATTTTCCTATTTTCTTTGTCCACAGTCTGTCTGTACTCCTCTTTGTTTTGATTTAAAAATTTCAGCCCCTTACCTTCATGTTTTTTTTTTTTCTTTAGTGTCATGATTTAATTTGGATTTCTTATCTCTTTCTGTGTTTCCTTTGTTGGAAGAATATAAATCATAATGGCAAAGGTTGTCTCTTTGTCCCAAACCATCATAAATAAGCCCAAAGAACAGGCCGTAAAAATGTAAGAAATTTGTAGATTAAAAAACATGAGCAATGTTTTTTGTACCCACCTGGTGTTTGGAGGTAAAAGTACAGTTTGCAACTAGTAAATTATTAACACTTTTCTACCAAGGATTTCCTTCTTCCTTAGGGTCTCTGTAACTAATACATAGTCAATTTAAGAATTAGAAAGGTGTCAAACATGATAAACACATTTTATAATCATGTATTCAAAAGAGGAATTGGGAATAATGAATATGATTATAATTAGTTGGAATAATTATACAATTATTCTAATAAATATATGTTAATAATAAAAATGTGCACATTCTTATAGCGAGGGGAGGAAAAGGCTAGAGCTATTGGAAGCTCAGATTTCATATATTTTGAAGGCAATTCAAGGAGGCTTAAAGGCAATTATAAGAATGCAAAACTTTTACTTTCCTGATATTTTTTCTTCTCTAGGTAGCCATCTAATGGCTGTCATTCATTCACTCATTTATTCATTCATTTATTCTGTATTTACGGAAATCCCATAATATGCTGAGCAGGGGCTGGAGACGCATAGTGAACAAGGTAGATGCCCAGCCCTCCTGGAAGCTTCAAGTTCGGTGCAGACAGGCGGATGCCGCGAAGTCCACGGGTGGCGGGAAACGGACACACTTTCAGAGCAGTGTCGCGCGTGCTGATAGGAGGAGAGCCAAACGACCAGCAGGGCGTCAGGGAGGGCTTCCTGGAGGAATAACTTGCAGCTGGGAAAGGAGTCGGAGGCAGGGGGGTTTTCTGGGCAGCTGACAGTGACCCCTTTGAACTACTTGCTGGAAAAATTGTAGCTTCGAGTAACCCGTGCTGAAACAACTCCGTTTGTGGCACCCTCATGCTCTGGGCTCTGGTGTTAGGTGTTTTAGGCAGAGCCTCTCATTGATTACCTCCAGTAAATACCCTGGTGGCATTAGCCCATCTTACACAGGAGGAAACTGAGGCTTGCTGAGAGTGGGCTGTCTCTCCAAGGGTACTCACCTGTGTCTGGTTGGGATAGGGACCTTGGTTTCTAAGGCACTGAAGTTTGTGCTCTTTTTGGGCACTGCCCTGTGTTCATCTTCCATTCTGAGATGGGCACAGAAATCCTGCATTTGAATTTTAACCTGCCTAGTTCAGAGCAATCTAGTTTATTGAATATTGTCTTTATTTGCCTCCTGAGCAAATTAGTGTAAGTGGGGTACTATTGAGATGTATCTGCATTGTGAACTCCTTTTCACAGTACCTCACAAAGAATGCTTTTACAAATGTATGTATATATATACTCAGTAAAGGCTTAAATTTTTCTTTGCAAGGAATATCATACAAATGTTAGATCAATTAATTTAAACATGGGTAGAGCTTACTTCTTGGAAGAAAAGTTATGACCAACCTAAATAGCATTTTGAAAAGCAAAGACATTACTTTGCCAACAAAGGTCAGTCTAGTCAAGGCTATGGTTTTTCCAGTGGTCATGTATGGATGTGAGAGTTGGACTGTGAAGAAAGCTGAGCGCCGAAGAATTGATGCTTTTGAACTGTGGTGTTGGAGAAGACTCTTGAGAGTCCCTTGGACTGCAAGGAGGTCCAACCAGTCCATTCTAAAGGAGATCAGCCCTGGGTGTTCTTTGGAAGGAATGATGCTAAAGCTGAAACTCCAGTACTATGGCCGCCTCATGCGAAGAGTTGACTCATTGGAAAAGACTCTGATGCTGGGAGGGATTGGGGGCAGGAGGAAAAGGGGACGACAGAGGATGAGATGGCTGGATGTTATCACTGACTCGATGGACATGAGTTTGCGTGAACTCCGGGAGATGGTGATGGACAGGGAGGCCTGACATGCTGTGATTCATGGGGTCGCAAAGAGTCGGACACGACTGAGCGACTGAACTGAACTGAATTGAACCGAGTGAATTTTTTAAAATTTTTATTTATTTATTTTACTTGGAGGCGAATTACTTTACAACATTGTAGTGGTTTTTGCCATACAGTGACATGAATCAGCCACGGGTGTACATGTGCCCCCCATCCTGAACCCCCTCCCACCTCCCTTCCATCCCATCTCTCAGGGTCGTCCAAGTGCACCAGCTTTGAGTGCCCTGTTTCACACATCGAACTTGGACTGGTGATCTGTTTCACAGATGGTAATATACATGTTTCAATGCTATTCTCTCAAATCATCCCAACCTCGCCTTCTCTCACAGCGTCCAAAAGTCTGTTCTTTATATCTGCATCCCTTTTGCTATCTTGCATATAGGGTCATCGTTACCATCTTTCTAAATAACATATATATATGCGTTAATATACTGTACTAGTGCTTTTCTTTGTGACAAAAACAGCTCAGGTGGACTGAAGGGAAGGCAGTTGGTGCCCTCGGATGACTCCTCGGGCGAGGAAAGGCCAAGGGGGCGGGGCTGAACTTTAGAGCATCACCCGATCTGTCAGTGACACCGGTGTTTACGGGCTGTCACAGGCGGGGGCGGTCACTGCTGACCCAGCCTCACTGCATCAGCACCATCGGAGCCCGGGGTGAGGCACACACACAGGTTCCCGGAAAGCACCTTTCCAGTCTTCCCACCAGCGTGACTTCTGCAGCCCAAGCAGAGTGCACAGGGGCCGTGCTGGGGAGACTGGATGGATATCAAAGTGCCTGGCTAAGTGGAAACGGCCTCCGTTATCCACCGGCCTGTGGTTCACCCGATGCCGGGCCCTGTGGTTTCCGGGAGGACGGCCCTGCCGAGGAAGCAAGCCCCACATCTGGCTGGAGGCCTGGACCGGTGATGGGATGTCAGGAGATGCAGACGGGGCGGGGGGAGGGGTGCTGCTTCTGTGACTCCTGCGGAGGGCAGCTGTCAGGGGCTGTCCTCGAGGGCTCCGCCCCGAGGACCCTGCCCGTTGCTGCTGAACACAGAATGTTCCAGAAAACAGGAGGAAGAAGGCTGTATCTAAACTCCCGGCAGGACTTAGCTTCTCTGGGCAGTGACAACTTCAAAGGAGGGATGGTAGGAGCAGAAACTCTAGGGAGAAAAACCTCAAGGTTATGGAGGAAGAGGAATCTCAGGACAAGTTTCTCTTTTCTGCTGTTTATTGCATCCATTCCTGGCTGGTGTGTGCACTGACCAGTAGGTACTGAAGACCGCTGACCTGCTCAGCAAGTGCCCGAGTGTGGAGTCTCATAGATGCAAGAAAGGAAAGCCAGAGCATCTGGGGACATTTCAGCTCCAATGCCGATAAAATCCACCTCAGATACAAAGCGTGAATTGATGCTACCTTTTGCTTCTACCAACCAGGTGAAAAGCTAAGGATTTGAGTGGGTACCATTTCTGCAAAACTCCAGGTATTAAATCCGAGGCTGGCAGTATCAAAGGCTGCCACTGGGGGGCCCCAGTGATCTGTACAATGAACTTTTCCCATCTGAATAAATAAGTGAATATAAAAGAAATGATTTAAACGAGTGAATTGAATTATGAAAGATTATATGCAAATGCACCCAAAGCGGTAAGGGGTAAATACAGCACAGTGTAATGTGATAAATATGTGGAGCCGGCTGCCTTCATTAGGGATTGTTTAAATTCCACCCCTGCCTCAGCGCCCTGCACATGAAAAGAAAGAAACTCTCCAGGAAAAGGGAGAACAAGGGCTGTTTTCCAGTTCTTTGAACACCATACACGCGTCCATGGCTGCGTGTGTGTTTGTGTACCTGTGTGAGTGAGGAGAGAAAGGGAGGGAAAAGTGTGAATATTGATCACACTTTCTTGTGACACCGTGCTGTGCCAAGTGGCTTCAGTTGTGTCTGACTCTCTCTGACCCCATGGACTGTAGCCCGCCAGGCTCCCCTGTACATGGGATTCTCCAAGCAAGAATACTGGAGTGGGTTGCCATGCCCTCCTCCAGGGGATCTTCCCGACCCAGGGATTGAACCCAGGTCTCTTACATCTCCTCCATTGGCAGGTGGGTTCTTTACCACCAGCGCCACCTGGAAAGCCACTCTTGTGACACAGTGATTCTCCAACCTGAGCTGGCTCAGAGTCACCTGCAGAGCTTGGTAAATACAACTAGCTGGGTCCCCAGCCCATTCAGCAGATCTGGGTGGCCTGAGAATTTGCATTTCTAACAGGTTCCTTGGCCCGGGGATCACACTTTGAGAACCACTGTTGTCATACATGACATGTCAACCTTGGGAGTTACTCACTTGAAACTAGGGCATTTGGGCAAATAAAGGAGATGCCGCCTAGAAAGTGTTCCACCGTGTCCCTATTCTGTGTCTGATATCCACATCTTAAAGGGCACCCTCTTCCTCCAATGAACACACCTCCTCCTTGTGACCGTCCCTGAAACCCCTACCTACATTCCCAAAGGCTCCATCCTTTCTAAGTGATTGGGAAGGCAACTTCATTAGTAAAGCAGAGACATCACTTTGCTGACAAAGGTCCGTATAGCCAAAGCTATGGTTCTTCCAGTAGTCACGTACAGATGTGAGAGCAGGAACATAAAGAAGGCTGAGCACCGAAGAACTGATGCTTTGGAACTGTGGTGGTGGAGAAGACTCTTGAAAGTCTCTTGGACTGCAAGGAGATCAAACCAGTCCATCCTAAAGAAAATCAGTCCTGAATATTCATTGGAAGGACTGATGCTGAAGCTGAAACTCCAATATTTTGGTCACATCAGGTGACCAACTCACTGGAAAAGACCCTGATGCTAGGAAAGACTGAAGGCAGGAGGAGAAGGGGACAACAGAGGAGGAGATGGTTGGATGGCATCACTGGCTCAACGGACATGAATTTGAGCAAACTCTGGAGGATGGTGGAGGACAGAGGAGCCTGGTGTGCTGCAGTCCATAGGGTCCATTTATGTTCATCTTGAGTCTGCCTTGTTAAGCCTAATTATAAATAGCCTATGAAGTGAAGAAGGGGGAAGAAAAACTGTCCTGAGATTATTTCACAATCAAATCTAAAGGGATATTTCTTGAAACTCTAGCTTGGGGACTGTGAATGCAAAATGCTTGTAAGCTATTAAAGAACAGACGGTGACACTGTTTAATTTTATTGCTCCTCATTCAAATGGGCTTTTAATTAAAATATGTGTGGATGCTCCTAGTACTAGAGATTTAACTCCCAAGTCTTGTCCCATCTTTAGAGGGGAAGTTCTGACACACACAGTAGTGACAGCCTTTGGGGCGGGGTCTGTGGTGGTGCAGAGGACTTTGTCAGGCTTGGAGTGGGGAAGTCCTTGGTTTCATCACTGTAGAAGCATCCCATCAGTGGGCAAGCACCCCATCCGTCACCTACCTTCATCACCTGCCCAATAATTAGATGGCATTGCCCAACCCTTTTGGTCCCAAAGACCAGTTTTGTGGGAGATAAGTTTTTCTGTGGTAGGGGGCAGGTATGGGGAATGGTTTGCAAATAATTCAAGTGCATTGCATTTATTGCGCACTTTATTTTACTATTATGACATCAAGTCTACCTCGGATCATTAGGCGTTAGGTCCCAGAGGTTGGGGACTCTCGAGCTTGAAGATGTTGGCATTGGTGACGTGTTTTTTAGCCACAAGTGAATTTTTCTGGCATTGGGGTGTAGCATTTTTTCTCTTTTTACACTTGTGATGAATCAGAGCCACATTCTCCCAGGAAACTGGCCTAGTCATACTTTTAACTGGATGATATCTACGAATTAATTTGAAAAACTGGAATCCCTCTGGCAAAACTGGAATTTTCTATAATGAAAAAATAGAAGTAATCAGAATATTCTGAAAGTGGGGTTGGAGGCAGGTGTTTGTTTGCTGTTTCCTAGTATGAATGCACAAGCATCATGTTGAAATCCACTGACTCAGAGCGGTGATTCTCAAGCCTGGCTGACGAACAGAACCTTTAGAGAAAATAGGGTTTCCCTGGTCCTACCTTTACCCGTGAATTAGAACACTCGGGGGTTGGTGGGGTGCATTTTGGTGCAGGAATATATATTTTTATAAATCTCTCCACAAGATCCTGTTAATTAGTCATCTGGGGGGAAATCCCATGGACAGAAGAGCCTGGTGGGCTACAATCCAAGGGGTTGCAAGACTCAGACACGACTTCGTGACTCCACCACCGCCGCTGGCTTGGCGTATGTGACGAGTCATCCTTCCGTGCCTCCTCTTGCACTCTCGTGACGTGCCAGTGACTGAATCACTGATGAATTCTGAGTTTTCTCCTTGTATGTAATTGCTAAATAGAGACTTTTCCACTTGAAAGCCTCCAACTATATTGAAACCACCTTCAGATATGTCCTAGAATATACATTTTCCCCAGAGCTCAGTCAGTTCACGTTAATTAATTGTTTTGGGAGGAACGAAAACATACTTGCTCACCTCGGCACCGGAGTATTAATTGATTAATCAGTAGAAATTGGAATATTACCATGTTCAACACCTACCAAGCCCTTTGCTCAATGAGCCACAAAATCACCATTTTCCAAGAGCCCAAGAAGCTCTGTCTCCTAGAACAGTGTGTGTGCGTGCTAAGTCGCTTCAGTCGTGTCCGACTCTTTGTGGCCCCATGGACTGTAGCCCACCAGGCTCCTCTGTCCATGGGGTTCTCCAGGCAAGAATCCTGGAGTGGGTTTCTGCTTTTCCCAAAGCAGTGAAAAAGAAGACTCAGCAGGGGCAAGACGTGCTGAGAAAAGGGAAACACAGAATGACTCATGGGCTCCATGCAAGGGCACTCACTCAGGTTGTCAGTGCTTTCAGCAGCATTTATTATTTCCACGTTTTGTGTCAATATGTGGGATGGAGGGAAAAAACCCTGACAACAATGCCTAACATCATAAGAAAATAAGGTGACACAAAAGATAAGTAACGTGTAAAGATTTCATCAGATGTCTCTGTGTTCTTTTTTACGACTGCATGGGAACCCGCAGATGTTAAACATGAGATATGTGTGTTCAGACGTATTTATTTGTGTATAGATGATGCACACAAAACTTTTTGTCCTTCTCTTTCCCCACCTACCTCCCTGTGTTTGTGGATGTCTAGGATGCAACAGAAAATCTTCAAACAGAGCAGAGCCTGGGGTGCGGGGGCAATTGAAGGACTCTGAGCTGTCTAATAATCACAGCGTCCCACCTCTTCAAGGGTTTCTTTGAGTCAGGGACTTTGCTAAGCCTCCTATATTCACTGGGAAGCCCACGTGGCTCCAATGGTAAAGCATCCAGCTGCTAAAGCAGGAGATGCGGGTTTGATCCCTGAGTCAGGAAGGTCCCCTGGAGAAGGAAATGGCAACCCACTCCAGTATTCTTGCCTGGGAAATCCCATGGACAGAGGAGCCTGGTGAGCTACAGGCCATGGGGTCACAAAGAGTTGGACACAACTTAGCAACTGAGCATGCATGCTATGTTCATTATCTCGTTTAATATCTTGATGATAGTCTCATAGCTAAATAGTATTATCCCATTTTACAGATGAGGAAATTAAGGCTTAGTGAGGTTAAGAGACTTGCCTAGGGTCACAGAAGTCTGTAAATAGTGGAGTACAATTTGAACTTAAGTCAAACATAAAAGTCCATGCTTTCTTGGTTTTACCTACTACCCCATCTGTAAGGTAATGGGAATCGTACCCGCTGGTATTTTTGTCTGATTCAGCTGCTTTAGAAGAAACTATTGACTGCAGAAATGATTCAGAATTCTCATGCAAAAAAATTGTTTTTTTTTTAAAGAACTAAGCAACCATATAGACTCTCAGGAACCTGGAATTTCAAGCTACCTTTGAGATTAGGAGTCTGACCTCTTGTTTAGTATGAAGTCATCTTCTGACAATTCAGTATATTCTAATTTTGAAAAAGTACTTTCTTATATGGAACTGAAATCTGCTTACCTCTTAGATCCAACAGAAAATAAACCTTGTCTACACAAAACAAGCCTTTCCTCATCTAACATTGCAATGAGAGAAGTATAAAACAGTCTGTCCTTTTCAAGCCAGACATCTCCAGCTCTTTTTCAATGGTATGTCATTTGACATTACTATGGGAATCTTGATTGCATTCCTTGGAGATATTCCAGTTACTCAATGTCTCCTCTTAAATTGTGGTCTTCAAAATGAGGCCGTGCTGCAGAGGTGGTCTGACCTAGATGGAGAATGCTTTTTCTGAACGTCATACTTCGACAGTGGGATGAAGGCAGTGGCTGTACTTCATAGACACGGAAGGAATCAAGATGTTATACTTCTAGGAATCCGACTTTAGACTTCAGGCCTGCAAGAAATGTACCAGTGAAACCCACTGCTGTGCATGTCCAGGTCCACCCAGGGAGAGCGAGGGATTTCCTGTGGAAATTCCTACCCTTTATAAACTCAGAATTATTTGCTTTGCAAGATCAGAGTCCAGGGCTTCCCTTTTGCTAACTGATGAAATTACTCAAATGCATGCTGGGGTAGGGTAATAGGTAAGAGGGAGCAGTCATCCACTTGAAGGAGCTGGGAAATTGTAAGCCCCTACCTGAACTTGGCTCCCAGCTGAAGGGTCAAGAAGGAATATGATTTTCGTATTTGACATTAAACATTTTTCATATGTACGTGGACTCATTTAGGGAGTTTGAAAGCCACATTCAATATTGTCTTAAAACCACTAATGTTTTCTTCAGAAAGCTCAAGTTAAGTCATAACAATAAACCTGCTTTGAAATGTTCCCCGTTACAAGAATTCCTACTTACCATTCAACGCAGCCTGATCATTTCAAAATAGCATTGAGCCAAAGACAGCTCTGTTGACCAGTAGAGTTGGCATGCTTAGCCCACTTTTAAATGGAGTTGAATCTCCTCGGTCTGTTCATATTTTTTCTATTAAACTGACATGAACCACAATATTGGTGTCACAATTATACCTCTCAGTTTAATGAAGATTAAGAACACGTTGGTATTCTCCAGTCTTTAGGGTTAGCAGAAGAATACTGTATTAGTCTTAGGATTTTTCTGCTCTTTGGATTGTTCAAGAACTCCAGAGGTTTGCTTGGTCTTGAAAAAGTGGAAGGGTTTTTGGTCCAGGGCAGCTGATATTGTTATAGTGAAGCATATAGAGCTTTTTCATTATCTGTTATTGTTCAGTCACTAAGTCATGTCCGACTCTTTGTGACCCCAAGGATTGCAGTAGGCCAGGCTTCCCTGTCCTTCACTCTCTCCCAGAGCCTGCTCAAACTCATGTGCATTGAGTCGGTGATGCCATCCAACCATCTCATCCTCTGTCATCCCCTTCTCCTCCCGCCCTCAATCTTTCCCAGCATCAGGGTCTTTTCCAATGAGTTGGCTCTTCGCATGAGGTAGCCAAAGTATATTGGAGCTTCAGCTTCAAATTCAGTCCTTCCAATGAATATTCAGGGTTGATTGCCTTTAGGACTGACTGGTTTGATCTCCTTGCTGTCCAAGGAACTCTCAAGTCTTCTCCAAAACCACAGTTCAAAAGCATCAATTCGTTGGCGCTCAGCCTCCTTTATGGTCCAACTCTTACATCTGTATGTGACTACTGGAAATCTATGGGGCTCTGCTTCTCCTGATGGATTTCAGAAGTGACCACGTCTCCAAGGGAGTCATGGAAGCCCTCACCTGGGGAGGTCTGTGCTCTGTGTCTAGTGCCTTACAGACTTCTCTCGTGGCCATATTTCTATTGACAATGTAGCTTTCATGCAGCACATAGGCCCTTCCGATGTCATTGGGGAAAATCTTTTATTTTCTAAATTTAATTCCTTCTAGAGAAATTATTTCTATTGATAGATCACCTTACCATACTATCTTGTTTTAAACTATTTCAAGGGACTTCCTTGGTGATCCAGTGGTTAAGGCTCTACCTTCCAATACAGCGGGTATGGGTTCGATCCCTGGCCGGGAAACTAACATCCTGTATGCTGTGCTGAGTAGTAAAACAAACAAATAAGTAAACGACTTCAAACCTTCAAGTCTTTTGTGGCAACAGGCACGTACAGAATGAAACCTTCAATTTACCTAACTTTCTCACAGTTCTCAGTTCAGTTCAGTCGCTCAGTTGTGCCCGACTCTTTGCAACCCCGTGAATCGAGCACGCTAGGCCTCCCTGTCCATCACCAACTCCTGGAGTTCACTCAGATTCACGTCCATCGAGTCAGTGATGCCATCCAGCCATCTCATCCTCTGTCGTCCCCTTCTCCTCCTGCCCCCAATCCCTCCCAGCATGAGTCTTTTCCAATGAGTCAACTCTTCGCATGAGGTGGCCAAAGTACTGGAGTTTCAGCTTCAGCATCATTCCTTCCAAAAAACACCCAGGGCTGATCTCCTTCAGAATGGTTGGATCTCCTTGCAGTCCAAGGGACTCTCACAGTTCTAACGGTTGTTAAATGGACACGGCCACTTAGATGAAAAACCTTTGCTAGACGTGACTTTGTTCCTTTGTCTTGGTCAATACCTGCACCTGTGGCATTTTGGTTTTTATTAGGAGAGGCTGTTGCTACCGCGAATGACTGCCACATTTTTTTGGGTTCTCTTTCCTTTGATATCAATTTAAAGATGAATTCTCCAGGTTTTAGTGTCCTATCATTTTGATGATTTCCAGCTTTGTTACTGACTTACAGTGAGTTCTATTAGAATTCTTGTTTTTATTCACTGAAGAAATGCATACATTAATAAGCTGATTTGGAATTTTAATAGATTACCAGCAATACAACCAGGCAGCTGTGATTAGATGTCAGGAAATCTGCTGCACTGGTTGTCAGATCCATGAAATGTTTTGTGCAGGAAGAGGAGACGTGTGTGTGCTCAGTCGTGTCCAACTCTTTGTGAGCCCATGGACTGTAGCCTGCCAGGCTCCTCTGTCCATGGGATTTTCCAGACAAGAATACTGGAGTTGCCATTTCCTTCTCCAGGAAGAGAGGATGGTTTGCTACAGATCCTGTCTGGGCAGAAACCAGTCAAAAGGTAGCATCCACAGTCTTTCGCTAGAGGGCACTCTGCAGCAGGCCGGGTTTGGCACATCTTTCTGTTTTCTTCAGACAGTATTGGGACTGACATGTATACACTATTAATAGGGCTTCCCCAATGGCTCAGCAGGTAGAGAATCCACCTTTCAACGCAGGGGACACAGGAGACTCGGGTTCAACCTCTGGGTTAGGAAGATCCCTGGAGGAAGAAATGGCAACCCACTCCAGTATTTTTGCCTGAAAAATCCCATGGACAGAGAAGCCTGCTGGGCTACAGTCCACGGGGTCATGAAGAGTTGGACGGGAAGGAGGAACTAAGTGCCGTGCACTGTTGATGCCATGTATAAAATGGACAACTAATGAGAACCTCTGTAGAGCACAGGGAACTCTGCTCAGTGCTCCGTGGTGACCTAAAGGAGAGGCGAATCCAGAAACCAGGGCGCACGTGTATATACGTATAGCCGATTCACTTTGCGGCTCCGTAGAAACTAACACAACGTTGTAAAGCAGCTCTGCTCCAGTAAAAATTAAAAAAAAAGAGAAGTCAGGAAAAGCTCTTCTTGAATGCAGAGGCGAAATATAGATGCTGGCACAATTCGTATGGGATTTAAATTCATTCATGCTTCAGGTCATCTTTGGTATATTTCAAATGGTAAATCAAAGAGGAGAAAGAACATGGCTTTGAGGAGTCAGAGTAGATTATGAAAAGTCAATTCGATTAGCTGTCTAGATAGGTGTTACCAAAAAAATACAGTAAGAAAAATGAAGACATCCCTGTGAGTATGAGTACAACGATTCAGTCGTTTACTTGTTTGGTTTACACATGTGAGTCAACAGAAGTAAAAATGAAGGCTACCCACACTTATCCATCCCTCAGTAAGCTGCACACTTAGAAAACAGGACAAGGATATAAAATTTTGCATGAGAACTGCGTGGATGAATTATGACTTTGAGACCCTTATTAAACTATTTCAGACCTCCTTATGTTTACAATTGTAACACAAGCATTGTTAAAAGGGCTTCCCTGGTGGCTCAGGCAGTAAAGAATCCGCCTGCAATGCAGGAGATCTGGGTTGGATCCCTGGATTGGAAAGATCCCTTGGAGAAGGGAATGACTACCCACTCTAGAATAGCTTGAATGAATTATAATGACTTTGAGACCCCTGTTAAACTATTTTCTGACCTCCTTGTGTTTACATTTGTAACATAAACATCGTTAATACGCATTTCAGCCTTGATTTCCTGGGTTTGTAAGAGAAAAGAGTAAGAAGAAAAAAAAATAAAACCTTGGCTAGAACCATCTAGGAAGTAGTAATAATTTTATGGTGTTGTTTTGATACAGATTAAAAGCCAAATGAAATAACTTATTGTGCAAAACTCCATTAAGTGGCTTATAACTTAAAAACAAGTGCTAATACCTTCTCCTTTTGGAGTTGAGTGAAACTTGCAGAGTGGAGTGGTTGCTAACTTCAGTGGAAATGGAAAAATTCACCTGGTTTTGAGTATTTAAAATGCCTGAGGGGAAGCTGGGGAAAAATGTGATTTCCACGTACATTTTGCAGCCAGGACGAGACTATTTGCATAGCTGTGTCCATCCATCTGTCCACATATTTGAGAGCGTGTGCTCTGGGCGCCAAAGGCAAAATGAATAATGCACAGATCTGGGTCCCTGAAGACCTGGGCGGGGGGAGACAAAGGTCTGTGAGGCTGCGGGAGGGGCCACCCCAGCTCAGACAAGCCACCGCCTCTGTCTGTCTCATATTCATACTAAATGTGGCTCACTTTTCTAGTACTGCTCTCGTTTCTGAACCTCGAGCAGGTTTTTGAACTCCAGTGTTAATAAGGAAAACCGATGCTGGGGCTCTTCTCAGGGGAGGTAAAATTGAGATTGCATTTAAACTCCGAAAGTTAGGAATGAATGAACGTGCTGCTTTATCATTGAAATGCATGTTCATCCTTAATTCCAAACGTCGCCTTTGCTTTCTCATACACCGTAGGCAACAGAAAACAAAAGCTCTACCTTTGCTGAACTGCAATAGTTTAAGATAATACTTTCCTTGATCTCTGGAAGGCTTGTCAGGATTAAAGTATTTCGTGCTATTTTCTGGCAGAGGTAAGAAACCTGCCATTGGCCTATGCCTTTAAGCATGTAATAGTTCAACACAGTGATGAAAATTCCGAGTCTGGGTTGAGAGTGCAGTGCCTCTTTTTTGAAGTGAAAAATAGAGGTTCTGGTCTTCTTCGGATAAGCATTTCTTCAACCATTCCGGTGCCGCGCAAGAAGCCTCAGAGTCATCTTCAAGTCCATTTTCTCTCTGAATTCTTGGATCATTTAGTCATCAAGGCCTATTGATTTTGTGGTTGTCGGTCAGTCCTGTCTGATTCTTTTGTGACCCAGGCTTTTGTAGCCTGCCAGGCTCCTCTGTCCATGGAATTCTCCAGGCAAGGATGCAAGAATGAAGGGAATAATTTGCCATTCCCTCCTCCTGGGGATCTTCCCGACCTGGGGATGGAACCCGTGTCTCCTGCTTTGGCAGGCAGGTTCTTTACCGCTGAGCCACCTGGGAAGCCCTTGTCAATTTTGTCTCTTAAATATTGCCCTTAAAATAGCCATGAACAGTCTTTCTGACTTTTTCTTCTACTCCGATCTATTTCCCATACAGTGTTGTTTTTAAAAAACAGAATCTCTCTGCAAACACTGACTCTTCAAAGCTTTAGAAGGACACCCAGGACGTGAACGAGAACAAGGGAACACTGACTCAGCTGATGAAATTAGGGAAACTGTCCTCCAGCCCATCTGAGCAGGAAACTCCCCTACTTCGCCCTTTCGTGGTACCTTGTGGCCCGCAGACTAGAGTCCAAGCTTGTTACTCGGTAGCACGCAGGCCCTGGTTACCCCACACCCCACTCCTCACGCTTTCTTAGTCTCTATCACTTTTCTTTCTCTCTTTCCACATTTTCTGCCTCTTCTCTACTCTGTTCATTTCCTTATGAATCTGACATAACTGTGTCCTCTTCCCCAGGGGCCCCTTCCTTCTCTTCCGCCTGTCCGCTCAGCCTGGAAAACATCCCCTTTCCATCTCTTTTCCTGCTCACTCTCCAAACGCTCAGCTCCAATGTCCTTCCTCTGTCACCTCTCCAGGGCTGGTAGCCGCCTTCCCCGGGACCCTCCCGATGATGTAGCCTCGGAGAGGGATTCCACGCCGCTGTCTTAAAAAATTTATTTTTAATTGCAGACTAGTTGCTTTACAATGTTGTGTTGGTTTCTGCTGCACACAAATGTGAATCAGCCATAAATATGCATGTCTCCTTCCTCTTGAGCCTCCCTCCGGCCCCAGTCCCCGAGTCCCAGCCCTCTAGGTCACCGCAGAGCACTGGGCTGTGCTCCCTCCATTATACAACAGCTTCCCTCTGGCTATCTGTTCTGCACACGGTAGTGTCTATACCCAGGGACAGGGGAGCCTGGTGGGCTGCCGCCTATGGGGTCGCACAGAGTCGGATACGACTGAAGTGACGTAGCAGTAGCAGTGTATATATGTCAGCCCTACTCTCCCAATTTGTCCCACCCTTGCCTCATTAGTTTTTCATTATTGGTTATATCCTCTCAGGGCTGCCCTGATAGCTCAGTTGGTAAAGAATCCACCTGCAATGCAGGAGACCCCAGTTCGATTCCTGGCTCGGGAAGATCCTCTGAAGAAGGGATAGGCTACCCACTCCAGTATTCTTGGGCTTCCCTTGTGGCTCAGCTCATATAGAATCCACCTGCAATGTGGGAAACTTGGGTTTGATCCCTGGGTTGGGAAGACCCCCTGGAGAAGGGAAAGGCTACCCACTCCAGTATTCTGACCTGGAGAATTCCATGGACTGTATAGTCCATGAGGTTGCGAAGAGTCTGACACGACTGAGCAACTTTCACTTTCATTTTCTTTGTACCCTCTCAACTAAACTGAACTCTAACCAAGGCAGAGTCTGTGCTTTTTATATCTTTGTGCCCAAGTGCCTAGTGGAGGGGCTGACACACCCTGAGTGTTGATAAGTGTTTGTCGATTGAATAAATGAAATAATGTCACCCTCTAGCTAGTGTTGCTGATTCTTCATTTTGCTCCAGGCACTTTAATTCTGGACTTTGGCCAAGAACATCAGTTTGGCTGAACGGAATGAGCTCATTTTTTTTTTTTTTTGCTATAAAGTGTGTTCCTTTACTAGCCTTTAAAATGACCATCCTGATATTTACCCTTTCTTTCATATCACAAATACAGTAGAACATTTTCTATCTTCAGTCAATGTGAACAAAAGTTGTCTAGGCCAGATACATCATTAACTTCATTTTGGATTCCTTCGAGGAAGGCAAATGAAGACCAAGCAGAACAAATTTGTCTCCTGCGTGTTTCTTCTGGCAGTTTCTTTTCTGAGCTAATCTTTCAGTTCCAACAAAAGCTGGAGTGAGTTGAGGGCAAGGCCAGTTGACATATTGATCCAGTTATAAATGGTCCTGAAAGGTCCCTCTTGGCTTTGGCTAACGTCTGGGCTCAGCCAGTCCCTGCAAGGCTGAATTATTTCTAGGTCAATCATTTCTTCTTGGTTCTTCTCTCCAAGCAAATGCTTAAAACCTCAGATAAGAAGTATTTTCTATGTACCCAAAGGTGGAAAGTGAATTGTGGTTGAGTTGCAGTCTTATTGTTCTTTTTGGGAAGATGGAAGGGTGGTGACTTACATACTGGCCCTCTGGTTTATTTGTTGTGATTTTGCTAATCAAGTGCCCGCTCCCTTTTCTCTTCCTGTCTGCCCAGCCTTCAGCAAAGCGCTGGCATCTGAGTTAAGTGAGAGGGAGGGGCGAGTTTTGTGAGGTGGCAGGATGCCAACATTCCTTCGCCTTCTGCCGTCTTGTGAGTGATGCCAAGTCATCTGGTGGCTACTTGTAGCCGAGCAAAGCGTTATTAATTATTCCCTGACAATTCTCTCAAGGATTTCTCAAACCGCTGATTTCAAGTAGCTATGGAGGAGATATCAGGATGATTAAGCACAAGGGCACTTAGTAGCGTGAACATTACACAAAGGGAAAGTTTTGCACAGGTCTTTTAAAAAAAAATAATTATACTTATTTATTTTTAATTGACTGATGATTGCTTTATAATATTGGTTTGATTTGTCATACGACAACATGAATTAACCACAGGGGTACATATATCCCCTCCCTCTTGAGTCTCCCTCCCACCCTTTCCTGCCCCTCTAGGTTATTACAGAGCCCCAGTCTGAGTTCCCTGAGACATACAGCAAATTTCCATTGGCTATCCATTTACGTACCTTAGTGTACATTGCTTAGTGTATATTCGAAGAAGGCAATGGCACCCCACTCCAGTACTTTTGCCTGGAAAATCCCATGGACAGAGGAGCCTGGTGGGCTGCAGTCCATGAGGTCACTAGAGTCAGACACGACTGAGCGACTTCACTTTCACTTTTTGCTTTCATGCATTGGAGAAGGAAATGGCAACCCACTCCAGTGTTCTTGCCTGGAGAATCCCAGGGATGGGGGAGCCTGGTGGGCTGCCGTCTGTGGGGTCGCACAGAGTCGGACACGACTGAAGCGACTTAGCAGCAGCAGCAGTGTATATTGCACAGGTCTTCTTGTCCTGACTTTACACCATCCCCCCATCACGTCTGCTGAAGCAGGAGGATGAATATATAGGGCAGCAAAGCTAAGACAAATGAGCACCTCTCTTCACGGCCGCCGAGCGATCTGGCTGGACGGCAGCGAGTATAAACAGTGAGGGCTCTGGGGCGAGAAGAGAAAACTGCTGATGAAGCACTCACTTTGACTGGATTTATAATATTATAGGAAGAAACTTCAAGGAGGAGAGAGATGGGAAGGGCTGAGGTAATTTGGGGTGAGGGCGGGGAGACCTATTGATGGCTCTTTAGTGGTCATAACTCAGCAGCTTTGTTTGGCTTGCTCCGTGACCTGACCTTCCCCAATACTCTTGTTTGACAGCCCCAGAGAATAAATTCCTCCTTCCTCCACCTCGCAGGCCCTGCAGAGGCAGCTGGAACAGAGCAGCTGCGCGGCAGATCCGATAAGTTCACTTCCAGAGGCGAGAGGGTAATTTGTCCTGCCTCCTCACTCCATCACTGACCTTTCTGTTCCAGTGCTGCCCAGGGTACCAATTAGTGCTAATTGCTGCCGATACTGGTGAAAGATTCTGTGACAAGTCTCGGCTCAGAAGGGGGCTGAGACCCCTAACTCATTTCATGGAGAGGATGCCCACGAGAGGAGGTGCTTTGGGATAAGATAGCAGGAAGGCTGGGCCGTGCAAAAGAAGATCATTATCAAGAGCCCCGTGCTTTTCAACAGGCCTGTCTCATTATCCTCCGCTAACAGATACTGAAAATCACACTTTTAATTAATTTTCCCAGAAAGAGGAATTTTACTACTTCTTTTCCAGATCTTGCTTTGATGTGAGAGGACCCAAAAGAATCCCCAAAGTAAGAGTCAATCTAATAATGTCTGGGGTGAGAAATTCACTGCTTCAGCTCCACCTAGCAAAACAGCAGGAGGTCTTTATGCCCAGGGAAATGCATTTTTAACAGACTTGCTCTAACGTGTCAGAGTTTCCTGCATGAAGTTGAGGGAGTAAGCATGGCTTTTGAGATCTTCCCATTTGATGGACAAGAAAATATCAGTGTAGCGTAGAAGCAGGTCTCCTTATATCATTGCAATTAGCCGCATTATTGCAAGTGAAAAAGTCCCCTCATAGGAGATCAGTGGCTCTGCTGTCATGTTTTTAAATTAGTGTAAAAATTAGTGTAAATTAGTGTAGAGCTGCTTTGTATTAGCCAAGAGAAAGTTGAGAGTTTTCTGATTTGACCATTACACCACTGAAAAAGGCAGTTCATTTCATATATGTGTATTCCAGCCCAAACCAGCTCTAACAATTGCCAACTGCCAGTTATAAATAGCTTTCCTCTTTGAAATAAAGCTTCATCTTTCAAATTGCTACTATCTTAAGCAAAGAAAAAAAAAAGCATGAGCTTCTTTCAGGGCCCACCAGCTGTTCCAGATGTTACGATTACACATTTAGGATCACATTCTGAACTAAAAATACATACAGGAGATTGACTGCCAACCTTTTCAGTAAAGCAACATCATAAATTATATTATTTACCCCTTAGTTATGTTCTAGAAGTGTTTGTAAATGATGTGTAAAGAGAGGAATAACTTCATGCTCATTTCCCTCCATGAAACCTATTGTGATTAATACTAAATTTCACTAATAAAATTATAGCCTCATAAGATTATAACATTAGAGTCTAGTCCAGATTTTGCTTTACTTACAGTGAAAAATAATAAACGATCTTATTGCTCTTATATTTGTTAGGAAAGAGAAAGAAAATAGCTAAATTAAATAACAGATGCCTTTCAGTGTAAGACTGGAAAGAGTTTGATTGGAGAAGTTAGAAGATCTTGGGGGATTTTCCGGGAAGAGGTGGGTCTTTGCAGAGGCTCCAGGATCAAGCAGTTCCCATGCTGGCCACCAGATGGCGGTCTGAGACCAGAGCTTTGTGCGTGGACCCTGGTGGTGGTGGCAACAGCAGTTTCAGGGTGAATTGGGGATCAGGCAGAAAGAATGCCAGAAGCCTGGCTCTCTTTTCGACTGCATCTCCTCAAACAGTTCTCCATCACAAACACTGATCAGTCAGGGTGGTATTTTGGAAATGGAACTCTGATGATGACATTTTGTTGCTCAAAACTCTCCAATGGCTTCCCAGAACTGGTGGAATAAGCTCAAGACTCTTCCCCTGGTTTACAAGGCCCTGCACGATATGGCCCGTGTCTACCCTCCCGGGGCTTCCCAGGCAACTCAGTGGTAAAGAACACCCCTGCCAATGCAGGAGGTGCAGCTTTGACCCCTGGTCCAGGAAGATCCCCTGGAGATGGAAATGGCTACCCATTCCAGTATTCTTGCCTGGGAAATCCCATGGACAGAGGAGCCTGGTGGGGGCACGACGTAGCAATTGAAGAACAACACAGCAACTACTTCTCTGACCTTGTCTCGGACCATCGTCGTCTTATCAGGCTGCGTTCTAGATACATGGGCCTCTGCGATTTTTGAAAGAGCACAACCTGCTCCCTGAGAGCCATTGCATTCTTTGTCCTGTTTGCCTGGGTGCTTTTATTCATGTCTTCAAATGGCTGGTTCTCTTTTGTCCTTCAGATTTCAGTTCAGTGTCACTATGGAATAAGTCCATTCAAATCTAAAGTGTTCACCCAACCACTTCCCCACGCATTGCTTTAGTTTAATTCTCTGAATAAGCCTTAATCAGGATCTATTTCCTTTCTTCTTCCCCTTCTCCCTACCTCCTGTCCTTCCTAAATGTCATTAGTCTGTCTATCTGTCATATATCTAATAAATGCTCTATCTATAGTCAGATCCTCCCGACTGGAGTGCAGCCCCCATTAAAACAGTTACTTTGTATCATTCATTGTCATTTAGGACATCACTAGAACAGTGGCTGTTCTTTTATAGAGAATGAATGAATGAATGTTTGAGGTATTTATAAGTTAGGCATTTATAGCCCAAGGAATACTAGTATTTGGATAATTCCTTAGAGTAAAATTTACTATATTTACATAACTGATTTAACTTTCAGTGTTTTAATATACACTTTTGTTTTTTCATCAAATATTCACTGAGTAACAAAAAGTGGCAGGTGCTGTGGTAAGTATTAGAGAGAATCAATAGCCAGTCGCTAGTAACAGAAGCTGTGTGTTTGGAGCTGAGTCTCTATGCTAAGGGCTGTGTACATATAATCTCATTTAACACTTGCAACAACACAATTAGATGCTTTAATCCCTAATTCCATTTTACAGGCTAAGAAGCTGAATTTAGTTGGGTAGTTTACCCAAGATAATATGCCTATTCATCTATGGAACTGGGAAGCAAGCCTAGAAGAAAATAGTTCCTCCTGAAGGAGTCAGCAGAGAAGACAAACAATGGGCTTAGGTTCCAAGCAAATCAGGTGATAGAAGTATCTGACAGTGACTATAACACAAGTAAATGCACAAAATAAGTTATTAAAATGAGAACAAGACTACCCAAATGATCCAGATGCATTGGACAAAGAACCAAATGCAATTTCTAAAAATAAAAAAGCATGCTCAATGAAATAAAAATCCCAGTGGGTTAGGCACATAAGGTCCCAATTGAGCTAAAGAGAGTTAGCGGACAGATGAAGAGAGAATTAATGAACTAGAAGATCAATCTAAGAAAATTATCAAGAAAGTAGCACAGAAAGATTAGGAAATAGAAATATAGCAGGAGAAATTTAGAGAAATGGAGAACAGATTTCAAAGGCCCAACGTATTTCTAGTAGAAATTCCAGAGTGAGAGAAAAGAAAGAATGGAAAGAAAAATATTGGAAGAGTTAGTGACTGAAACTTTGAAAAAAATTGATTAAAGACATATGTCTTCACATTAGGCAATTCAATATATCCTGATCTGAATAAATCCACACCTAGACATATCCTGATTAAATTTCAAAACACCAAAGGCAAACAGATCTTAAAAGCAACCAGAGAAAAAGATATAGCTCACTTACAAAAGAATAACTGTTAAACCGACAGAAGACTTGTCATTGGCAAGAACAGATGCGAGAATGTAATGGCATGATATTTTCAAAGTGCCAAGGGACAGCAATAGTTAGTAAAATTCTATATTCAGTTAAACTATATCTCAAGAGGCAGGGCAAAATCAAGACAGTTAGATATAAAGAAAGACTGATTACCAACAAAACTGATTAAAAACATTGATATAGATTTCTTTGGCCACCTGATGCTAACAACTGACTCATTTGAAAAGACCCTGATGCTGGGAAAGATTGAGGGCAGGAGGAGAAGGGGACGACAGAGGCTGAGATGGTTGGATGGCATCACCGATGCAATGGACATGAGTTTGGGTAGACTCTGGGAGTTGGTGATGGACAGGGAGGCCTGGCATGCTGTGGTTCATGGGGTCGCAAAGAGTTGGACATGACTGAGCAACCTGAACTGATATAGACTTACTTTTGGCAAAAGAAAATTGAACCCAGAAGAACGGAATGAGATGTAAGAAAGAATGACAAGCATGTGGGTAAATACAGATAAGCATGAACTAAATAAAGTAACAATGATGGCAATGACTTTGAAGGGTGGTAAAACCAGGATGAGCACAATTGCTGCATCATCGTATAAGATGGGAAAGGGGTATCTAAGAAGATCTCAGGTTAGATACACTGATTATCTTTGAAGCTTAATTACACTTTTGACTATGCTGAGGTGATGAATAAGCCCTGAAATTTCAGGGTGACTGTCTTTGAAGTGATGGCTCAGCAATCCAGATCTCTTTTATTTGGGGACACCCTGCCTTTAGCATGTGGCTTCTGAACACACAGAGGGGAGGACAGTGGAGCATTGGACAGGACAAGTATGGCCAGGCTTGGATGGGGAGGACCTCACTTCTGCCTCACACTTTAGGTACCATCCCCATCATCCCAACTGAGCTGCCCTATTTTTTGTGTACTAAGAAACGGGGACAATCTTGTCAAAATACCAATACACTAAAGACTAAGAGAATAGAAATAGAACGTGTAACTTCCAAATGAACAGAGGAGAGCAGAGGGATAAATAAAACTTGATGAAACCAATAGAAAGCAGGCAAAGAGGAAAAACTGTGGAAAAAAGATGATAAGAAGGCATACAGTAAGATGGCAGAAATAAGCACAATAACTGCAATTACATTACACTTCTCATTTGTTATGCAGAGATTATTGAAATAGATTAAAAATTCTTTACAACCAAGAAGCAGATATAAAAACACCAAGTCAGCTGTCTGTATGTCCCGGTATTATTACCAGGGACATATCTAAAATATAAGGATATAATGGTTGGAGATTAAATGGTAGAGAGAGATGTACCAGCTAAATATTAACCAAAAGAAAGTTAGTTTAACTGTATTAATCACCAGCAACAGGGGCCTTAAGTCAAAAAACATCATTAAGGCTAAAGAAGATTGCAGTTGTATATGTGGGTTCTTCATCTGCAGGTTCAACCAACCTCTGGTTGAAAATATCCAGAAAAAAATTCCAAAAAATTTCAAAAAATAAAACTTGAATTTGCTGCATGCTGACAACCATTTACATAGCATTTGTCTTGTATGAGGTATTGTAGTAATCTAGAGATGATTTAAAGTATACAGGAGTAGGTGCATAGGTTATATGCAAATATAATGCTATTTTATATGAAACTTGTGCATCCATAGGTTTTGGTATCCACCAGGGGGCCTATGCACAAATCCCCTGAG
>NW_011495078.1:8248164-8293408 GCF_000754665.1 Bison bison bison | reverse complement strand
ATCTCGTTCAGTTCAGTTCAGTTCAGTCGCTCAGTTGTGTCCGACTCTTTGCGACCCCATGAACCACAGTATGCCAGGCCTCCCTGTCCATCACCAATGCCTGGAGTTCACCCAAACCCATGTCCATCAAGTCAGTGACGCCATCCAACCATCTCATCCTCTGTCATCCCCTTCTCCTCCTGCCCTCAATCTTTCCCAGCATCAGAGTCTTTTCAAATGAGTCAGTACTTCCTATCAGGTGGCCAAAGTATTGGAGTTTCAGTTTCCACATCAGTCTTTCCAATGAACACCCAGGACTGATCTCCTTTAGGATGGACTGGTTGGATCTCCTTGCAGTCCAGGGGACTCTCAAGAGTCTTCTCCAACACCACAGTTCAAAAGCATCAGTTCTACGACGCTCAGCTTTCTTTATAGTCCAACTCTCACATCCATACATGACCACTGGAAAAACCATAGCCTTGACTAGATGGACCTTTGTTGACAAAGTAATGTCTTTGCTTTTTAATATGCTGTTTAGCTTAGTAATAACTTTCCTTCCAAGGAGTAAGCATCTTTTAATTTCATGGATGCAATCACTGCCTGCAGTGATTTTGGAGCCCAGAAAAATAAAGTCAGCCACTGTTTCCACTGTTCCCCCATCTATTTGCCATGAGGTGATGGGACCGGATGCCATGATCTTCGTTTTCTGAATGTTGAGCTTTAAGCCAACTTTTCACTCTCCTCTTTCACTTTCATCAAGAGGCTCTTTAGTTCTTCTTTACTTTCTGCCATAAGGGTGGTGTCATCTGCATATCTGAGGTTATTGATATTTCTCCCGGCAATCTTGATTCCACCTTGTGCTTCTTCCAGCCCAGCATTTCTCATGATGTACTCTGCATATAAGTTAAATAAGCAGGGTGACAATATACAGCCTTGACGTACTCCTTTTCCTATTTGGAACCAGTCTATTGTTCCATGTCCAGTTCTAACTGTTGCTTCCTGACCTGCATACAGGTTTCCCAAGAGGCAGGTCAGGTGGTCTGGTATGCCCATGTCTTGAAGAATTTTCCACAGTTTATTGTGATCCACACAGTCAAAGGCTTTGGCATAGTCAATAAAGCAGAAATAGATGTTTTTCTGGAACTCTCTTGCTTTATCAACGATCCAGTGGATGTTGGCAATTTGATTTCTCATTCCTCTGCCTTTTCTAAAACCAGCTTGAACATCTGGAAGTTCACGGTTCACATATTGCTGAAGCCTGGCTTGGAGAATTTTAAGCATTACTTTACTAGCGTGTGAGATGACTGCAATTGTGCGGTAGTTTGAGCATTCTCTGGCATTGCCTTTCTTTGGGATTGGAATGAAAACTGAGCTTTTCCAGTCCTGTGGCCACTGCTGAGTTTTCCAAATTTGCTGGCATATTGAGTGCAGCACTTTCACAGCCTCATCTTTCAGGATTTGAAATAGCTCAACTGGAATTCCATCACCTCCACTAGCTTTGTTCGTAGTGATGCTTTCTAAGGCCCACTTGACTTCACATTCCAGGATGTCTGGCTCTAGGTCAGTGATCACACCATTGTAATTATCTGGATTGTGAAGATTTTTTTTGTACAGTTCTTCTGTGTATTCTTGCCACCTCTTCTTAATATCTTCTGCTTCTATTAGGTCCCTATCATTTCTGTCCTTTATCGAGCCCATCTTTGCATGAAATGTTCCCTTGGTATCTCTGATTTTCTTGAAGAGATCTCTAGTTTTTCCCATTCTGTTGTTTTCCTCTACTTCTTTGCATTAATCGCTGAGGAAGGCTTTCTTATCTCTCCTTGCTATTCTTTGGAACTCTGCATTCAAATGGGTATATCTTTCCTTTTTTCCTTTGCTTTTCACTTCCCTTCTTTTCACAGCTATTTGTAAGGCCTCCTCAGGCAGCCATTTTGCTTTTTTTCATTTCTTTTTCTTGGGGATGGTCTTGATCCCTGTCTCCTGTACAATGTCACGAACCTCCATCCATAGTTCATCAGGCACTCTGTCTATCAGATCTAGTCCCTTAAATCTATCTCTCACTTTCACTGTATAGTCATAATGGCTACATTAAGGTTTGTTAAAGGAAAAATTCAGGAGGAAATATAAGAATATAACTGCTCTAAAGTTGCAAGTTACCCCATAATGCATTTGCTATTTAAGAAGCAAAAACTAACAAAATTACAAGGCAAAGTGGACACATCCACCACCATTGTGGGGAATTTGTAACGCACTCCTGTCAGATTGTTCGAAATGAAAACCGGTAAGGTTAGAGTGGATTTGAGCACCACAGCTAAAACGTTTGATCAAATTTAACTTCTCTCGGTATAAAGAACTCACATTTGGAAAGATCTTGGCTGTCATTTCTTTAAGAGACGAAGTCGGTCTAGACAAAAACAGTTTCGATGGATTGAAAAGGGCTGAACTGGTGGTTGAAGTGATAGGATTTGCTACTTAACTGAAGATAGGGCTGGAAAAGGGGGAAAGGGGGTGGGAAGTGATGAAAGCTCAGGTGGAAAGTGATGCTATGAATGGTGAGCTGGAAAGGAGAGAGGCGGCAGTCTGAGCAGAGGGGAGGGTGGTGAGTTCCATGGGATCTCCTGAGTTTAAAGTGCATTTCCAGTAGGAAAGTGACCTTCAGCTTTCTGTTCGTGTTTCCTTTGAGTAAATATTCTGGAGCATCTTCTTCCCCATATGTACGGGTTCAATAATAACATTGCTATTGATCCAGTGTTTTATAAATATTTGTTCGTGGAAATGCTACTTGATCAATCAGGTAATATTTAGGGGACTGATGGTTGAGGCAGCTAATTTTAGTATGCACTATTTACTATCAATTCGTTAGAGCACTTCAGTAGATAATAGTCTTTCCTTTCAAGCAGGCTATAGAAGTTCCTATCGCTTCCTTAAAGGTGATCTATATCTTGGATCAGACATAATAATAGCCACTGGAGGGCTTATAAATTCTTCCACATATGTTCTCTATGGTGACTTTCACAGACACACCAGCAGGTAGATAGGGTAGGATTTATTACTGTACTCATTTTGCAGATGCAGAAACTGAAAATCAAGTAACATGATCGTATCCTCCTGTTGGTTTTACAATTCAGGGTCCAGAACCTAGCAATATCAAGAACCACTGTTCAAGGGAAGAGGATAGTAACAGAAAAAAATGTTCCAAAAAATTATTAGATTTCTCTTTCACATTTCCACTCTTCCTCTGTATTTCTCCATTTTTCTCTGTAGAGACCATGAGGTCAGTTAAGAAGTAACTTATGACTTGGTGAAATAGCAGAAGAAGGGAAAATTTTTCTATGTTTTTTTCTTCTCATTCAGGAGCAAATACATTGCCACCAAGTTTTTCTATGGTGTACCAAAGGGAAAATGCCTTCAATATGCCTAATTTTTTTTTTTATTAAAGTATAACTGACTTCGAATATTATGTTAGTTTCAGGTGTACAGCATAGTGATTTGGTATTTTACAGATTATACTCTATTAACAGGTATTACAACATAATGGCTATAATTCCCTGTGCTGTACAATGTATCCTTGTTGACGATCTATTTTATACATAAGTTTGTACCTATTAGTCTCATAGCCCTAGTTAGCACCTCCCCTCCCCCTCCCTTTTGGTCACCACCAGTACTCTTGCCTGGAAAATCCCATGGACGGAGGAGCCTGGTGGGCTGCAGTCCGTGGGGTCACACAGAGTCGAACACGACTGAGCGACTTCACTTTCACTTTTCACTTTCATGCATTGGAGAAGGAAATGGCAACCCACTCCAGTGTTCTTGCCTGGAGAATCCCAGGGACGGGGGAGCCTGGTGGGCTGCCATCTATGGGGTCGCACAGAGTCGGACACGACTGAAGTGACTTAGCAGTAGTAGTAGTAGTAGTAGTTTGTTTTCTATGTCTGTGAGTTTGTCTCTGTTTTGCATGTAGGATCATTTGTATTACCTTTTTAGATTTCACAAAAAAGTGATATCATACAGTGTTTGTCTTTCTCTGTTTGGCTTATTTCACATATATCCTATACTGTTTTTGAAATCTCTAGAGTGAAATACAGATTGTACAAATTCAGCTGTCCAAAGGATAAAAGCAATGATAAAGTTCCTTACATTTCTTCATTTCTTTATATTTTCCAGAGTCCCTTACCTCAGTAGATAACTAATGAGCATCTACTGTGTAGCACAGGTGAGACTGTGGGACATATGTTGTGTGCTGAGTGGCTCCAGGCAGGTACGACCCTGTGCCATGGCTGTAACTCGCCAGGCTCCTCTGCCCATGGGATTCTCCAGGCAAGAATACTGGAGTGGGTTGCCATTTCCTTCTGCAGGGATCTTCCTGACTCAGGGATTGAACCCGCATCTCTTATGTCTCCTACATTTGAAAAAGGGTTCTTTACCACTAGCGCCACCTGGGAAGCCGAGGTCACATATTAAGTTAACTTTAAAAAATGCATTTCAGTATATGTTGCTGCTGCTGCTGCTAAGTCCAGTATACGTTAGGTGCAGACAAATACTGTTTGATTCCACTTATATGAGTTCCCTAGAATAGTCAAATTCAGAGAGTCAGAAAGTACAGTGGTAGATGCCAGAGGCAGGGGGCGGGGATGGGGAGGGAGAACAGGGAATCAGTGTTTATCAGGAGCAGAGTTTCAGTTTAGAAAGGTGAAAACTTTGGGAGATGGGCAACGGTGAGAACTGCACATCAGTGAATGTACTTAGTGCCACTAAACTGCACAGTTAAATATGGTTAAAATAGCATGCTTTATATTATAGGACTTTTACCACCATTAAAAAAACAAACGAAAAAGTCATTTGCCTCCATTGAAATGAACACAGGCGGGAGGCTAAGAACTCTTGCAAGTAGCTTCCTGCCCCTTTCTGCTTGTAGGCCTTAATATTTTCTCTTCTCTCTGTTTGAAACATTCTCTTCTCTTACTCCACTTGCCAAATGCGTTCTCATCCTCAGGACTGATCTCAATGATCTCTCCTTAAACTTTAATAAGTTCCTGTTATTAAAGGTATAACTTTAATGAAAGAACAAACTCAGACCTTCCATCATACATCCTGGGTATCACTGTCAGACCCATCTTCATTTTTAGGACTTTGGGTCGGGTTTCCTTACAGAAATCTTATTTTTATGTTGTAGTATTTTATGTAAGTGGCTGAACAGAACAAAGTCCCTCAGAACCTATGTTATCTTCCTTTACCTTCTGTGAACAATTCCATTTTTCTGTTCTTTGCCTTCTCTCATCTTCATTAAAGATGCAAATAGTTTATAAAAGAATTCCAAATTTGTATTGTGGGAAAAGTTGAGTCAATCTGAATTAAAAAAAAATTATTTATTGTTAATTGAAGGATAATTTTGCTTTACAATTTTGTGTTGCTTTCTGCCATACACCAGCATGGGTCAGCCACAGGTATATATATGTCCCCTCCCTCCTGAACCTCCCTCCCACCTCCCACCCTATCCCAGCCCTCCAGGTTGTCATAGAGCACCTGGCTGAGTTAACCTGAATTTAATGATGAAGAATTCCTGAGAGCCAGCATTCTGAGTTTTTCTACAGTGATCCAATTTATATCTCTTTGAAAGAAGGAAGACAAAAAGTCTCTTTTTTTGCATGTGTACACAATCACTATGCATGTCTAGGCCTTATACATAATACCAGTACCACAAAGGCCGTTTCCGATTAAATTCCATTGACATGATTCTGACTTTCACAAGTCCCCATGGAAATGATCTGTACATTGTATTGGGTTGACCAAAAAGGTCATTAGAATTTTTTGTGGCATCGTACAGCAAACCTAAATGAACTTTTGGCCCACCCGATACCTTCTCGAATGATTTGACTGTAGCCCTTTCACTGTGATGTCACAGGAGGAATCTGAGATGCTGTGACTGACGCTTCCTTTTCCCTTCCACCGCTCTCAATGTGTGTCAGATCGTCCCACCCGTAACTGGACGGCTGCAGCTTTCTGAGGTGACCGAGTCCCTAAGGGAAGTGGGGTCAGGTTGGTCATGGTCACTGGACACCCGCAGGGAGATTAGTTAAGGTCAAGCAAGCTGAGGTCACAACAGGTCTTGCTGGGAAGAGAGTTACGTGAGCTCTCCTTGGAATGAGACTGGCAATCTGACCTGGCATTAGGCAACATTCTGTACCGAAGACTTGACAAGCAGGTGGGAGAAAACCTCAGTAGGACTGAGTACAGCCTGAAGAATACTCAGAAAGATGAGTGGCTTTGATAGGGAGCCTCTGTAGACTGAGGCCTTTTATCCGGGGCAATTCAGATCTATTTTAGTTAGTCTTACCCCAGCTGGAGTCTTACTAGTCTTAAAGGGTCCTTACCAGCTAAGCAGAATCCAGTTCCCTTAAAAGGAGAGGCTTCTCTTTGTGAGTGCTGTGTGCTAAGTCGCTCAGTCATGTCCGACTCTTTGTGACCCCATGGACTGTAGCCTGCCAAGCTCTGCCTATGGGGATTCTCCAGGCAAGGATACTGGAGTGGGTTGCCATGCCCTCCTCCAGGGGCTCTGCCCAACCCAGGGATTGAATCTGAATCTCTTTAGTCTCGAGCATTGGTAGGTGGGTTCTTTTTACCACTAGTGCCACCTGGAAAGCTGTTCAGCAAGTGAATATGAGGAGGAGCTCAGAGCTGGACGTGGGAGGCTCCCAGGGGTGCTTGTTCTAGGGGGTAGGATGGGATTAGCCCTGGGGAATGGAGAGAAGGGGAGATGGAGGAGGAAAGCTCTTCATTTCTCCTCTGCTTGGCTTTCTCCCTCTGAGACTGAGTCACCACGTGGAGCTAAAGGCAGAGGTTTGGCTGAAGGCATGTGAGTAATTCATATTTTCCAGTTTTCCTCAACCCACTGTGTCCCTCCAAATCTCTTCTGCACTTGTGAGATAAGCCTTCCTGGAAGGCGGTTTCATGATCTCAAAAGCCACTAACGACTTCTCCTTTCTGTGTGTTAAACTTCTACTCCCCAAGGCTGATATTCGAGAGCCTTTGCTGCCTGGGCCCCCACGGCCCTAATGATCCTCCACACGGACCTTCCACCGGGGGAGCGGGTGTGCTCAGCCCCTGCAGTTCTCTGTGGTAGGTCCTGTCTTTGGGCTTCGTTTGTTCTGCTGTCATCCACTTAGAACACCTTCCTTCCCTCTTTCCACTTCTTTTTCTCACTTCCATTCTTCCTTTTTAAAATTTATAAGTAGATTTTTAATTTGTCATTATACGTATCTCTCACCTTTGCAGAATACCCTAAGGATGGAGAATAAGATTATTACATTTTACAGCCTATCTCATTCTACAAATCTCATGTTGTTATATTACAAGCATTTTTAGTCTCATCATGACTTTTTAAACTTGTTTTTCATTGGAGGGTCATAGCTTTACAGTGTTGTGTTGGTTTCTACCATACATCAACATGAATCAGTTCAGTTCAGTTCAGTCGTGTCCGACTCTTTGCCACCCCATGAATTGCAGCACGCCAGGCCTCCCTGTCCATTACCAACTCCTGGAGTTCACCCAAACTCATAAGTGTACATAAATTTGCTTCCTCTAGAATATCTACCCCCTCATCCCACAGGTTGTCACAGATCACCGGGCTGAGCTCCCTGTGTTCTTCAGCAACTTCCCACTAGCCCTAACCCTCCCCCTACTCCTACACAAAATCCTAAAGACGAGGGTTCACGTCCTACCTTTTCCTTTCAGCCTTCACACCGCACTCCTGAGCTCTCTCAGATCAGGTGGGCTCTTGGCTTTCTTTCCACCCTGCCTAACTGAGTTTGGTGATTTATGGCAAGAGAGAAGGAGCAGAAAGAAAGCAAAACGGCAAGGATGAAGTGGCAAGAGCTATACTTTCTGGAAATAAGCTAACTTCCCTTTGTGCCTTCCGCCTTGCCCTCTTGGATCTCAACGTGGCGCTTGTTGAAGACCCAGTGGGGATATTTTTGCATCACTGACTCTGAACAGACTCCAGGGGCTCATGTGGCAGGACATTCTCAGGACAGGCTTGGTGTCCAGAGTCTAGGATGTTCTCAGTGATTTGCAGATATCAGTTTTCACTCTAAACACACATTCACTCCTTATGTAATCCGGGCTCAAAAGGTGTTTTCAGGACACTTAACTCTCAGTGAGATGACGCATATGAGCACAGGATAACTCAGAGAGAAGTCCAAACAGTCGGTGCTCTAACCTGACATTGCCAGCTTGAGGAAGGCCCAAGAAAACAGAGGATCTTGGGAGGTGTGGGCCATGAGAGTGGGTTGGCTTGGTGGCAGAAAGTCCTCGAGAAAACACAGGATATAATTTAGATCTCCTGGCCTGTTTGCAATACACCCTCTGTATATGCACACCTCATGTGTAAATAATGAGACTCAACTAACTTTCCAAAATCTTTAAGACAGACGGACTTTGGTCTGGTGAGGTCAGAACTTCAAAATGGGTCCCAGGGCCTTGTCTAAATGCTTGCCTAAATGCAGCCAATGTTCTGTGGCTAATATCTTCCCACAGAGCTGCATCAAATGGAAATAGAGCTGTGTATTTTCTTCGCATCTTAGGCCACGATACCTTGTGTGTTTAACTCAAAACCTTTAAGCTATAATGGAGTGTCCTTAATGGATCATTTGGCATATGTGGTGGATGCTTACATGAAACAAACTTCTAAAAAATTTAAACAAAACCTTTTAGAAGTCCCCTCTAGGGAGCACAGTTATATTGAAAGGTAATATAATTTGTGACATCAGAAGTCTTTTGTTAGTCTCTTTTAGAAGGCATTCTTCTTTTTATTTTCCTGACTTCACTTTCTTACTTTTTTTTTTCCAAAAGAGACTTTATTATTTTATTAAATGGAGCATCTTGGGTTGCATTTGTTTTTTTCCAGAAATCACATAAAAAGCTCCGTCATGGTTTCCATCCAGGCCCAGTTACATATAAATGATCTTTTTCCCAGATTTTCTCACTCATAATTTTTACAGGTAAAGTTTTATTTAGGGACGTATGACGGTGTCGTGGGGCTTCCCAGATGGCTCAGTGGTAAAGAATCTACCTGCCATTGCAGGAGACACAGGAGATGTGAGTTTGATCCGTGGGTCTGGTAGATCCCTGGAGGAGGGCATGGCAACTGACTCCAGTATTCTTTCCTGGGGAATCCCGTGGACAGAGGAGCCTGGCGGGCCACAGTCCATGGGGTCACAGTCAGACTGAGGATGATCGTAAGGTACGAGACACTTTGGCTGAGACATTTAAATTAATTTGCATTTTAAAGAAATGTTTTAAATCTCTAAATTGTAAACACTGGAAAGAGATTTTTATTCTAAAATGGTTAACTGCAATAATTAATCTTTAATAGATGCTGATCCTGACACACTGTTCATGAGGATGACTGAATTTCAAAGTTGGCATTTTTGGGGGTCACATACGTGTATATACGGAGAAGGCAATGGCACCCCACTCCAGTACTCTTGCCTGGAAAATCCCACGGACTGAGGAGCCTGGAAGGCTGCAGTCCATGGGGTCGCTGAGGGTCAGACATGACTGAGCGACTTCACTTTCACTTTTCACTTTCATGCATTGGACAAGGAAATGGCAGCCCACTCCAGTGTTCTTGCCTGGAGAATCCCAGGGACGGGGAGCCTGGTGGGCTGCCGTCTATGGGGTCGCACAGAGTCGGACACGACTGACGCGACTTAGCAGCAGCAGTACATGTATGTATGCCTTCCTTTTATTATGATGAAATTAGCTTATTGTCTTTTTCTTTGTTTTGAGGGGAGGACAGTAGTTTGCAGTATCAATCTATAAGAATTTAGTGAACTAACTGCCCCTCATCTTTGTTTGTCTGGATGAGGCTTGTTGACTCTCACACCACACAGGTGTGTGCTGTGGCTGTGCTTAGTCGCTCAGCCGTGTCCGACCCTTTGTGACCCCATGGACTGTAGCCCACCAGGCTCCTCCGTCCATGGGATTCTCCGGGCGAGAATACTGGAGTGGGTTGCCATGCCCTCCTCCAGGGCCTCTTCCCAACCCAGGGATGGAACCCAGGCCTCCTGCACTGCAGGCAGATTCTTTACCGTCTGAGCCACCAGGGAAGTAAGTTGAAGACTAAGTGCCACCCAGAGGTTTCTGTAAAAAGTTTTAATGCTCCATTTAGGAGATCGTAGCTGCAATTACAAGGTACACTGTGGTTCATTTTTCATTTGCTCGTATATATACACAGCAATTCATTTTATATATAATCTGGCCACATAACTCAGTAACATGACACAGCTACCCTCAAATATCTGGGCTATGTGAATTAAAAAATGTTCTTAATAACCTTGTATTTCTTCCTGAAGAACCTATAAAAAGGAATGATTGCTTTTCAGAGAAGAAAAGAATAATCAGAGAGCCCTGAGGGAAAAAGCTTGTCTCTGGGCTCTGCTTGGGACTCTTTCATCTGCTGCATTTTTTCTCACCTGTCTCCTAACACAAACCAAAAGACTCAAATTCAATTTCTGTTGGGGAGTTTAGTACATACCATCTTTAAGACAGACTTCATAATTTCTTTCATAAGGCTCAGTTCAACAGTTGCATGGCATCACTAAATCAATGGACATGAGTTTGAGCAAACTCAGATTGTGAAGGACAGGGAAACCTGGGGTGTGGCAGTTCATGGGGTCACAAAGAGTCTGATATGACTTCATGACTGAGCAACAACAGTTCAACTAAAGCATGGGGCAAGACTGGAATTCTTCCTTGAGCAAGTTATTGGGTTAAGGTTCTAGACTCAAGAGACCTCTGTGATAGTTCAAGTATCTTTTTGTATTAATAAAAAAATGGCTCTATTCAAGCCTGAAATCCAGAGCAAGTACTCTTGGTTAAAAACAAACAACAACAACAAAAAACCCCTGATGTTTTAATTGCTGCAAGCACCATTTTATTTACCAAGCACTTAAGTAATGCTTACTTTTTACCTGATGCCTGCAAGATGCCTTACAAATAATGAACTCATAATCCCTCATAATAACGCTAAGATATAGAGATAAATACCATGACTATGCCCATTTTACAGATGAGTAAGTAATACGCCTATAGTCACAAAGCTGGAAAGGGGCAGAGTCAGGCAATCTGCTCTGGAAACTGGACCACACTGTCTGCTGACCTGACAGCATTCTGCTCCCCCAAGGCCATCCTTCTGGGCCCTAATCGGTCACGTGCCCTGGCTGGTGTCTCTAAGCCAGTCCCAGAGGATGGTTATCGAGAATCACCGGCTTCCCCAGGGGAAGGTGACATCACAGCGGACTTTCCCTTTCACCGTACACTCCGGCCACAGTGAACATCTCACTGTTCTTGAACTTAGGGGGCTTCCTCAGACCCCAGTGCCTTTAGCACTGCTCACTCCTCTCGTGTGTGTGTGTGTGTGTGTTAGTTGTTCAGTCATATTCAACTGTTTGCAACACGATGGACTGTAGCCCACCAGGCTCCTGTCCATGGGATTTCCCAGGCAAGAATATTGAGTGGTTGCCATTTCCCTCTCCAGGGGATCTTTCCAACTCAGGGATGGAACCCAGGTCTCCCATACTGCAGGCAGAGTCTTTACCATCTGAACCACCAGAGAAGCCCCATACCTCTTTTATGGGATGACTTTTCCCTCTCTTATGGGATGGCTTATTCATAAGACATCCTCGGAATCACTTTTCAAGATGGAGCTCACTTGGCTCCTCCTCTGACCTTTTCCACCTTCTGGTGGATGTTGGCACAGGTGCTGTGCCAACTTCCCATTCCATTGTGGGTGGAATGGGAAACACCAGTCCCCCAACACCAGCACTTCCCATTCCATCGTGGCCCTCTTGGGTCTGCTTTCAGCTTGCTTTGAGTTATTTTAGACTGAATCTAGGTTTGGGAACTGGCCCAATAGGCCCTGGAGTCTGATAATTCTCGGTGGTAGGTGTGGAGCCCCTAACGAAACCCTAGAGAATTTTTAGAAAGCAAGCCACCCACCTTACAAATACCTGTGAAAAGAAGAGAGGCGAAAAGCAAATGAGAAAAGGAAAGATATACCCATTTGAATGCAGAGTTCCAAAGAATAGCAAGGAGAGATAAGAAAGCCTTCCTTAGTGATTAGTGCAAAGAAATAGAGGAAAACAATAGAATGGGGAAGATCTCTTCAAGAAAATTAGGGATACCAAGGAAACTTTTCATGCAAAGAAGGGCATAATAAGGGACAGAAATGGTATGGACCTAACAGAAGTAGAAAATACTAAGAAGAGGTGGCAAGAATACACAGAAGAACTGTACAAAAAAGATCTTCATGACCCAGATAATCACGATAGTGTGATCACTCACCTAGAGCCAGACATCCTGGAATGTGAAGTCAAGTGGGCCTTAGGAACTATCACTATGAACAAAGCTAGTGGAAGTAATGGAATTCCAATTGAGCTATCTCAAATCCTAAAAGATGATGCTGTGAAAGTGCTGCACTCAATATGCCAGCAAATTTGGAAAACTCAGTAGTGGCCACAGGACTGGAAAAGGTCAGTTTTCATTCCAATCCCAAAGAAAGGCAATGCCAAAGAATGCTCAAACTACTGCACAATTCCACTCATCTCACATGCTAGTAAAGTAATGCTCAAAATTCTCCAAGCCAGGCTTCAACAATGCATGAACCATGAACTTCCACATGTTCAAGCTGGATTTAGAAAAGGCAGAAACCAGAGATCAAATTGCCAACATCCGCTGGAGCATAGAAAAAGCAAGAGAGTTCCAGAAAAACATCTACTTCTGTTTTATTGACTAGGCCAAAACCTTTGACTGTGTGGATCACAATAAACTATGGAAAATTCTGAAAGAGATGGGAATACCAGATCACCTGATCTGCCTCTTGAGAAATCTGTATGCAGGTCAGGAAGCAACAGTTAGAACTGGACATGGAACAACAGACTGGTTCCAAATAGGAAAAGGAGTATGTCAAGGCTGTATATTGTCACCCTGCTTATTTAACTTCTATGCAGAGTACATCATGAGAAACGCTGGGCTGGATGAAGCACAAGCTGGAATCAAGATTGCCAGGAGAAATATCAATAACCTCAGATATGCAGATGACACCACCCTTATGGCAGAAAGTGAAGAGGAACTAAAAAGCCTCTTGATGAAAGTGAAAGAGGAGAGTGAAAAAGTTGGCTTAAAGCTCAACATTCAGAAAACGAAGATCATGGCATCCGGTCCCATCACTTCATGGGAAATAGATGGGGAAACAGTGGAAACAGTGTCAGACTTTATTTTTCTGGGCTCCAAAATCACTGTAGATGGTGACTGCAGCCATGAAATTAAAAGACGCTTACTCCTTGGAAGGAAAGTTATGACCAACCTAGATAGCATATTCAAAAGCAGAGACATTACTTTGCCAACAAAGGTCCATGTGGTGAAAGCTATGTTTTTCCAGTAGTCATGTATGGATGTGAGAGTTGGATTATAAAGAAAGCTGAGTGCCGGAGAATTGATGCTTTTGAACTGTGGTGTTGGAGAAGACTCTTGAGAGTCCCTTGGACTGCAAGGAGATCCAACCAGTCCATCCTAAAAGATATCAGTCCTGAATATTCATTAGCAGGACTGATGCTGAAGCTGAAACTCTAATACTTTGGCCACCTGATGTGAAGAACTGATTCATTTGAAAAGACCCTGATGCTGAGAAAGATTGAAGGCAGGAGGAGAAGGGGATGACACAGAATGAGATGGTTGGATGACATCACCAACACAATGGACATGAGTTGGTGATGGACAGGGAGGCCTGGTGTGCTGTAGTCCGTGGGGTCACAAAGTGTTAGACATGACTGAGTGACTGAACTGAACTGAAATGAACTGAACCGAACCACCCACCTCTTGACAACGCCTCCTTAGCATTCAGAGTCTGGCATACTCCTTATTAGATGGGTCAGACAAGCTGTCAGAAATCTCTATCATGAGCATAATAAGTTGTTCTGAAGTGCAGTCTCCTCAATACAGATGTATCATGAGAAAGACCTACCTGTGTTAAATTTGAGAGACACTGGTACTCATGCGAATTCGGTCAAAATGCTAAAAACAAAAGCAAAAAAAAAAAAAAAAACTCCAACCATTCAACTGAGAGTATATTAATTTCATACTAAATATACCTATCATATCCTCATGAATACATAATACTGGTATTTCCATATGGGCTGGAAATGCTAAATTGTTAATAGCTTTCAGCAACTTGTTTCTTGTTATGACTTCTCCAGTAATGTGCAATAGTTTTGGCAAAATGCAATAACAATATATTCTTATAATCATAAAAATCTACAATATTCTTTAGTTAGCCTGGTTTTGATATTTGAAAAATAGGGATATTAATTTCACATGCAAACAGAGGGTAAGAAAATGTCAAAGAAATCAGTTTATGGGTCAAATATGGATTGTAACAAAGTTGTTAAGATTTTAAAAGATCCTTTCAATAAGTACCCTGAAGTATACCTAGGTTTACTAATTCCTGACTTTTCTTTTATTGAGATATAATTGATGTGGAACTTTATATTAGTTTCAGGTGTATAACATAATGATTCAATGTATGGATGTTTTGCAAAATGACCACAATTGAGGCTAGTTAACATCCATCCCCACACATAGTTACACATTTTTTTCTTGTGATGAGAACTTTTAAGATTTACTCTCTTAGCAACTTTCAAATATACAGCACAATATTACTAACCATAGTCACCACGTTTATTTACTTTATAACTAGAAGTTTGTACCTTTTGATTTCCTTTTCATCCACCTCTACTCCCTGCCTTTGTCAACTGCCAATCTGTTCTCTATATCTAAGAACTTTGGTTTGTTTGTTTGTTTTTAGATTCCACATATAAGTGAAATCATTTGTCTTTCTCTATCTGACTTACTTAATTTAGCATAATGGCCTTAAGGTACATCCAAGTACATCCAAGCTGTCACAAATGGCACAATCGTCTTTTTAAATATATATGTGACAAATCTAGACAGAGTATTAAAAAAGCGGAGACATCACTTTGTTGACAAACGTCTGTATAGTCAGAGCTATGGTTTTTCCAGTAGTCATATACAGACGTGAGAGTTGGACCACAGAGAAAGCTTAGACCAAAGAACTGATGCTTTTGAATTATGGTGCTGGAGAAGACTCTTGAGAGTCCCTTGTACTCCAAGGAGATCAAACCAGTCAATCCTAAAGGAAATCAACCCTGAATATTCATTGGAAAGACTGATGCTGAAGCTCCAACACTTTGGCCACCTGATACGAAGAGCTGACTCATTGGAAAAGACCCTGATGTTGGGAAAGATTGAGGGCAAGAAGAGAAGGGGACAACAGAGAATGAGATGGCATCACTGACTCAATGGACATGAGTTTGAACAAACTGCGAGATAGTGAAAGACAGGGAAGTCTGGCATGCCACAGTCCATGGGATTTCAAAGAGCTGGACATGACTTAGCATCTGAACAACAATATACAGTATGTGCTACATTTTCTTTATCCATTCATCCATCAGTGGACGCTGAGATTCGATGTCTTGGCTATGTAAATAATGCTGCAATGAACATTGGGGTACAATTCCTCACTCTCTAATATACTATAGTTACCCTACTTCATTGGGAAGTACAATTTCCTTATAATTGTACAAAAAAGAAAGGAAATAAACATCTTGAGTCAAATAAACTCCCAGTATGGCAAATCTTGCCTTAAGTACAATCTGCACTCTGAGTCATTGCCTTGCAATGAGGGCCTTTCAGGCCAAGCAGAAACAAAAGGTGCTGAGAATGGGGGTGGGCAAGATGCAGTGTGCTTGGGCTGTCTTGTAGGATGATTTCAGAAGCAACTGAAATAGCACGAAATTTCCTCCTTCCTTCACTCAACAGAGGATGTGGGGCTGTCATCTGAGGAAACACAAAGGGAATAAATAAATGATCAGTCTCGAAAGTTTTAAGGGTTACTTAAATGCTGTCTGTCAAAAAAAGTTGCCTTTAGCTGAAGAGATTTGGATTTTAGTCTTTACTGCTTGTTAAGTGCTGTTAAGCAAAGTTACTTTTTGTCTTTGACTTTTTCTTTCTTTTTTAAAAAGTGTTTACTTGCCAATTCTGGTGGTTTTGATGAGACCAGGTTTTAAAGGTAATTTGAAAAGTGGAATGAACACATTACTGTGAAATGAAGTACACAGCTACCAAGGACGGTTGACTTTTAACTTTTACCTTGAATCACTTCACTATTGAGTTGAACATAAACTTCTTTTGTCAACAGATGAAATGAAGTGAAAAGACCTCTAGGAACCACATGTTTCTTCCCAGAGACAAAGAAGCACTCTTACTGGTAACTGATGGAGTCACAGAGGTATTTAGGTTTTATATTTCATTTACTAAAGTTCTTGAAAATGAAATTTGTTTAAAAGCCTTTGTAAATACCTCTCTTCTACATGGTAAAGGCTTCTGTGCAAATCCATAAGCTGCTATAGAAGTGAGGTCTGATCTCTTCGCTGGCACTTGCAAATTAGAAATTTTGCATGTACAGTATGTGCAGCCATGCAAGAAACCACCCCCCGTCTCGAGCTGAATTATTTCATCCAGTTTCTACCTGGAGGGCTTTTTTTTTTCCAGTGCAATTAATTAAGCAAACAGGAGCAATGTTGGTACTTTTGACAGATTACGAGAACAAAGGCTCTTGCATTGGGGCTTTCATGAGTCTCATAAGTAGACAGTGCTGATAAATCCTGCATAACAGATTTTTTGATTCTCCCTCAAACACTTTATCCTCTTCCAATTGGTACTCATCACCATGGGACGCTTGCTACTTGCAAATTTCTCTATTGCTGTTTTCCTTTCCTCTTCGGTAATAGAGGCAATCAGTTTCTCATTATCCAGAAGATCCAGTTTTGGCATTTTAATTTTAGCCAGAATTTTCATAATCTCTCTGTTATCAGCTGCTAACTCAGATGCAAATATCAGTTTTTTTTTGTTGTTGTTGGAGAATGACAACAAAAAAAGGGAAACTTTACATTACTGCTCTCTAAAGATCAAATGTAGAACCTGTGAAATAAAAGAAACTGGTATTTGTGATTTTGATTCTTAATATTAGTTGTTTTTGACATTGGCATGCTTATAAAATTTGATTTAAAAAACTTTAAGAAAATCGTCGCCTAAAAGCCAGCCAGGCTCCTCTGTCCATGGGATTTCCCAGGCAAGAATGCTGGAGCAGGTAGCCATTCCCTTCTCAAGGGCGTCTTCCAGACCCAGGGATCGAACCCGGATCTCCTGCATTGCAGGCAGATTCTTTATGTTCTGAGCCACCAGTGAAAGTGAAAGTTGCTCAGTCGTATCCGACTCTTTGTGACCCCATGGTCTATACAGTCCATGGAATTCTCCAGGCCAGAATACTGGAGTGGGTAGCCTTTCCCTTCTCCAGGGGATCTTCCCAACCCAGGGATCGAACCCAGGTCTCCCACATTGCAGGTGGTTTCTTTACCAGCCACAAGGGGAGCCCAAGAATACTGGAGTGGGTAGCCTATCCCTTATCCAGCAGATCTTCCCAACCGAGGAATCGAGCCAGGGTCTCTTGCATTGTAGGCGGATTCTTTACCAACTGAGCTATCAGGGAAGCCCTCTGAGCCACCATGGAGGCCCCGAAACAATGCTAGGGTTTACTATTCACTGAATTTCTGCTTTGGGTATAGAACCACATCAGGTGTTATCAGGGTCATGGGAAACAGGTTTAAGTCCCAGTGGAAAAAATTTTGTGCTTGTCAACAAGGGAGGGATTTTACTGACATGCAGTAGATTTGGGCCCCACGTGTAAACACTGGTCTCTAGAAATTTTGTGCCAAACTCTGCCCCTCCACCACCATCGTTGGCCTTATGAGTTTTGAAGAATAAGAAAAATTTAGAAGAGATAATATACATAAAAAACAAAAAACTAGAACTAGAGGAAAAGACTCATATGCTTTATTTTTTTCTTCTTTGCTATTGTTCATCCACTAAGTTGTGTCTGACTCTTTTCCACCCCATGAACTGAAGCACACCAGGCTTCCCTGTCTTTCACTATCTCCCAGAGTTTGCTCAAATTCATGTCCATTAAGTCAGTGATGCTCTCTAACCATCTCATCCTCTGCTACCCCCTTCTCCTTCTTCCCCAGCATCAGGGTCTTGTCCAATGAGTCAGTTCTTCCCATCAGGTGGTCAAAGTATTGGAGCTTCAGCTTCAGCATCAGTCCTTCCAATGAATGTTCACGGTTGATTTCCTTTAGGCTCGACTGGTTTGATCTTCTTGCAGTCCAAGAGACTCTTAAGATTCTTCTCCAGCATCACAGTTCAAAAGCATCAATTCTTTAGTGCTCAGCTTTCTTTATGGTTCAACTCTCACATGCATACTTGACTACTGGAAAAACCATACCTTTGACTATACGGATCTTTGTCGACAAAGTGATATCTCTGCTTTTTAATATGCTGTCTAAGTTTGTTATGGCTTTTCTTCCAAGGAGTAAGTGTCTTTTAATTTTGTGGCTGCAGTCCCCATCTGCATTGATTTTGGAACCCAAGAAAATGAAGTCTTGTCACTGTTTCCATTGTTTACTCATCTATTGGCCAGGAAGTGATGGGAGTGGATGCCATGATCTTCTTTTTTGAATGTTGAGTTTTAAGCCAGTGGTTTTATTCTCCTCTTTCACCCTCATCAAGAGGCTCTTTAGTTCCTCTTTGCTTTCTGCATTAGAGTAGTATCATCTGCATATCGGGAGTTGTTGATATTTCTCCCTGCAATCTTGATTCCAGCTTATGACTCCTCCAGCCCAGCATTTCGGATGATGTGCTCTGCCTATTGAGGTATATTTGCTTTACAATGTTGTGTTCGTTTCTGCTGCACAAAGAAGTGAATCAGCTGTATGTGTACATATATCCCCTCCCTCTTCGACTCACATATTTTATAATTCAAATTATTAAACAACTTGTACAAAAACAAAGGGCTTCACTATAATAAAACATAGAGTTCTTTAAGAAGAACTTTGGAAAACAGTCTGTGGATGCAGCCTTTGACATTCACTTGGTACTCAGTCATCAGGGGGCCAATTTTTAAGCTTGCTCTTTAACACTAATTTGAGTGAAAATTCTTGAGTTTCGGTATGACTTATTTGGGGCAATTTATCTTATAATTTCCTCTTTTAGAGTTTTGGTTTCTGAGCAATTCATGACTCCCTTCTTGGACCTGTGATCTGATGCTGTCTCTGCTTTGGGGGAGTGTTCCATTGACTCTGAGGGCCAGAAAGAGATGTGGACACACCAGCCAGGCTGCTGGGACTCCAGCCTCTAGGTCTGGGGCTGGGCGGGGGGCCACTGCTGTGCTCTGTTGGAATCCGTAACTGATTAGCTGAAGAGGAAGCACTGGACAATACAGTTGTGAGGAAAAGCAAATGGTTTCCTCGTCCCCTTGAGGGCTGCAGCTCGTCTCTATTCAACCCAACACAACAGCAACACACGGAAATATATTCTACTACGGGGAGAGAGAGAGTCCCCAGTTGGGTTGCCTCCTGTGTTTCTGCCTCTAGTTAAGTTCAAGATGCCAACTCTCTTCTAATACAGCTGCAGACCATCCTGACTGACCCTCAGCCAAATGGCCAGGGCTATGGTCACCTCAGGAAGCAGGTTCTGAGGGCTGGGGGGGTGGAGGGTGGCCCAGAGCGGCTGTGAGGAGCAGCGGGGAGGAGGCAGGGAGCACCCAGGAACTGGGTCCCTGTCACGGAAAGGCGTTGCGGGAGCGTGGAGGACGTCGGTGGGTGGGCAGGTGGTCCTCACACAGGTGAGAGTCTCTCTGCGGAAATCAGTATTGTCAGGTGGGTGGTGCTTTCAGGGAGAATCTCTGCTGTGAGAAGAGGCGTCTCCTGCCGTGAGCAATCCTGTCGGAGCCCCAAGGACCTGCCAAGGCATAAAGTCACGTGAATCTAGAATGTACGTGTCAAGCACGGTGGCATGCCGGCGTGACTTCAGTGTAAGGTGTCTCAGAGGGAGGGGTGGGAAGGGACATGGACGTGTGGGTTGGGGTCAGAGGTCAGAGGGTAAAAGACTCTTCTGTGAGTGCTAGTAGTTGCGCGTTCTATCTGAAAGGAGCGGGAGACTTTTATACAGGGTTGGTATCATCAAATGCCTAACTCTGGTGACCTCGGAAGACAGGTTGAAATGGGAGAGAGGCTGGGTGCAGGGAGAATTATTAAGGTGTGTGGATGAGCCATGCTGAGGACTGAAATTGTGACCCTGGGGTTGAGTTGACGTAGTGGATTTGAGATAAAATGATGAATTAGAAACACCGGGGCTTAGAAAATGGGACCAAAAGGGAGAGGCTGACTCTGAAGTCTTGTACTTAGGGAACTGGGAGATGGTTGCACCGCGAGTAAAAGGAAGGAAGTGGGTTGGTTTTAGGATGGAGATTTGGTGTCCAATTGTGGAGCCCATATACACTGCCCCCCACCAACCCAGAGAGGTTAACATTTACAGAGCAGCTGCCTGTCTGGTACTTGGCACTTTACATGCTGGATTTCATTTGATTCTCACAGCAACCCAATGAGATAGATACTCTTTACAATATTTAAGAGACAAGAGCACTGTTTCAGAGAGGCTAAGCCACTGGCTTAAGGCCACCTGGCTAGTGAGTGGCAAAACTGGGACTTGAACCCAGATCAAGTCATCAGTTTTTTGTTTTGCCACTTCTTTCATTGAAAAGTAGAGTCTAATTTGCCTCTCCTGGAATCTGGACTGATGCTTTGGACTTAGACTTATCTCAGTTGAGCAGACATAACGTTCTAGAATTTTCACTAAGTTGCTTCAGTTATGTCCTATTTTTTGCAACCCCGTGGACTACAGCCTGCCAGGCTCCTCTGTCCATGGGATTTCTCAGGCAAGAATACTGGAGTGGGTTGCCATGCCCCCTCCTCCAGGGGATCTTTCTGACCCAGGAATCAAACCTGCGTCTCTTAAGTCTACCTGCATTGCTAGGTATGTTCTTTACCACTAGTGCTGCCTGGGAAGCCCGTGGCTAGATCAAAAGAAGTCTAAAGCTTTCTCCACAGCCTCTTAGGATACATGTTTTGGGGGCAGCCATTTGCCACGTGAGAAGCCCAGCACTCCTCCAAGTCTATCATGCTGAGAGGTGGCCAGAGGGAACCCATGGACAGGCCTGACCAATTCCCACTTTTTCCAGCCATCTTAGTCCAGAAACCAGAAATGTGAATGAGGGGAGGCCTTCTACTGATTCCCGTCCCAGCCAGCATCTGACTGCAATTGCATGAGTGACCCTGAGCAAGAAACGTCCAGCTGAGCACAGTCAACCCTCAGAAGCATGAGAAAAAATAGAACATTATTGTTTTAACCCACAGAGTTGTGGGGTAGTTTGCAGCAAGCCTAACTGGCACCCCAGCAAACACAAGCTTTCCTTCTTTGTGCTGTAGACCCTCCCGAGTGACAGGGCTCCCCCTGAGGCAAAGAGCACTGTGGGACATTGCAGTAAAGCATCAAGGGCACTATGAAGGCCCTGTTGGAACTGGGTGCTTGTGGACAAGAAGAAGGGGCCGAACTGGAAACCATCTTAAGAAAAGAGCTTGCATTCGAGTGCAGAGGGGATTAAGTGCATTAGTGCTTGTGGACGGGAAAGAGGGTGAGTTCGTTATCAGATAGGCTTGAACTGGTCATTCTACTTTCTCACTTCCAAGATGTTGGACTTCGGGCAAATTATCTTAACTCCCCAAGCCTCAGCTTCCTCATCTTTAAAGTTCAGATGATCTGATGATAATAAGATCAGATGCAAGGAGATAACAGAAGGTATTCAATTAATGTGTTCCTGCAGTTTTCTAAGTATGATCTGTCTTATAGCAACTGTTCCATTGCCTTTGAATGGTTTCTTTCCTTGCCTGTCTCCCAAGTAGACTTTGTGATGCCTTAGGGGAATGAGATTATATTATGTATTTTGTGTTCTCCACTCTGTGTATCCCGGCAGGCAGAATACACAGAGTGGATGTTCCAACAGGGTGGAATGAAGGAAGGAGTTGATATCAGCAGGGTTGAGGAAGGAAGGAAGGAAGGATGATTAGTCTGTTTGGTCAGGAGGTCAGAAGCCACATGGGTTAATGGAGGAAACCAAGGCAGAGAGAATTCTAAGAACAGTAGGAAGTTGACATGGAGTGAGAAATGCAATACAAGATGAAGAAAAAAGTTTTGGTAGAGGGTTTCCAAGCTCCAGATAAGGTGTTTAAGGGAGAGATGAGTGTTGAAAAATGGAAGCGGCACAGGAGTTGGCAGAGTTGGTGGAGAATTGATACCTGTACATGCAGAGTAACTTTTGTAGAAAGACCACAGGCTGGGGAGACAGATGTTCAGCTTCCGTATTGGGTGACCTTGACCAAGTCACTTAAATTCTTAGAACCTATCGTTTCATACAAAAAAAAAAAAGAAAAGGCTTATCATAAGGATTAAAAATGATAATTTTTATAAAACACCTAGAAAGGTGTCTGGTATAATAAGGGATACATAAATGTATGCTCTCATAAGGACAGCATATAAATATAAAATTGCTCCAAGTGGTTTTCAGTTGAAATTTATACAGGGTGTTTCATTTGCCTAGAGGTCAGGTAATTTAGTCTTCTATTTTTACATTAAAACTCAGAGAAGAGCCTGAAAGACAAAGCCAAGCCATTTCGCCTGGACCACTGGATTCTTGTAATGACCCTTGTTCTCCCTGGTTCTGAATGCTCAGACTAGGAGGTGAGTCCCCAGAGGACATTGAACTTGGACTCTGTGAATCATTGGTTAACGTCCTCTGTTTTTCACTTTTCCAATGTGGCCTTCTGGAAAAGTTAATCATGCTCTAATAGTGAGATCTGAGTGCAACTTCATCATTTTTTAAGATTTTTTTCACTTATAGAAACTCCACCCAGCCTCCTGGCATACGGGGACATTTATTCATTGTGCTAGGGGAAAGTGGTCTGAGCCTAAAGCAAGAATACTACTTTCAAAGTAAAATGACTGAATAATTAACCAGGGTACCTTCTCAAAGGTGAAATTTGGCCAAGGTATTAGAATTGGTACTTGCAAAATGCCTAAGGTGTATCATGGATATTTGATGAAAGGACTAGGTCATCTCTGGGATTTTAAAATTCCTCCAGTGACCTGGAAATTCTGAAGGTTTCTAAAAAAAAAAAATTTTTTTTTTTTTTTTATCATCTCAGAGTATGTTGGATTGTGCATAATGGATTCCTTCTACAGAATCACCTACAGGCAATGGCCGCCATGGACACTGAGTCCATTGACTCCCAGGGAAGTGGGGCTGGACCCTTAGCTAGCTGGGCGTTTACCTGAAGTTTGGGGAAAGAGCCTGTCTCCTGGGCATGGTGAGAAGTTGAGGGGATGGTGTGTGGTTTAGGTGGAAACTTCCAGAAGTTCAGCATGCAGAAGCTGGCATGGTGGGAATTTGCCTGTCTGTTGTGTAATTTGATCCCATTGGGAAACAGGAATTTGACTTTCACGGAGTTTGTCTCCACCAGATTACTATAGTGAGTTCCCTCAACTTCTCCTTAGGCATTACTCTTGCACCCGATGATGGTGGGGTTGACCAGGTACCACTTGTATGTCTCATTTCTGGTGTGGATTTTTAGCAATTCTAAAACAGAAAGCCTGACAGTCTATACCCATAACTACGCATCATCACTGGAGGAGGGATGTTCAAGGAGTGGACAACTATTTGTTTTTTGTTATTTGAAAATTTTTTTTGAAGAGTAGCTGAACAAATTGAGAGAAATGGGAAGGAAATAAACTGCACTGAAGAGAAAGTCCTTTGGACTTTTTTTTTTTTCTGTACAAGTGGATCATCTATAGGTTGAAATAATTATGAAACTTGGAATTCATCCAGTTCTGTAGTGGGTAATTACAAAATTGCTTTGTTTAATTATGCAGTATTTTATAGGAGGACATTTTTAACCTTTGTAACTAGTGCCAATGAAAGGAGACTCGGCTCTTCATAATAAGTATCGTCATTCTAATTGCATCTAAGGTTTATTTAGAAGTGATTCATTTTTTAAGACATGTTCTAATTTGTATAATTTTTTTTTTAGTAGGTAAAAACTGCTGAAGTGAATTGGTTTGTAGTAACAGACATAAAACAAGAATAACAGCTTGTTAATAGTCTGCCCCACTCTTCAGATACCCTAAGTTCATCTCTGAGAAACGTAGACACTGCAGATTCATTTCTGAAACATGAAGCAGAGCTTATATAATCAAGTGGCTCATTAGAGAGGATCAGAGGGCTTCAAAGTGCACTTTAAAAACCAGAACTAACGTCCTGTAGTTAAAGAGGAGATCAAAGTGGACGCCATGTCCAGAAGATCCTTTACAGACCTTACCCATCTGTGTTAGTATCAGAAGTGACTTTCGCTGACACTCACTGTAAATCCATGCATCTACTCATGACAGATTCAATGGTCAAACCACCACCTTCATTCATTCAACATGATTATTGAGTGACTTACGTGCAAGGCAATGCAAAGCCAATGCTGCCTATAATGTCTTTTTTGATCCTGTTGTCATATATATAAATATGTATATGTATTCATATATATACACACATTTTTAATTGGAGGATAGTTGCTTTACAATATTGTGTTGGTTTCTGCCATACATCCACATTAATCAGCCATAGGTATACATATGTCTCCGCCTCTTGAACCTCCCTCCTACCCCATCCCACCCCCTAGTGATTCTGTTGTCTTTAAAATACAACTACTAAGGTAGCACTTAAAAAAGAATTATGATATTTTGTATGTTATGTCTTGGGGAATGGGATAGTTTAAAATAATTAATAGAAGTAGAAAATATATCAAATTTTATAAAAGCTTATAAAAATGAACTTAAGTCAATACAAACTTAAAAAAAATCTTTTTAGATTTTTTTTTTTTGGCCGCACTATTTGGCATGTGAGATCTTAGTTCCCTGACTAGGGACTGAACCCCAGCCGTCTGAGTGGAGGTATGGAGTCTTAGCCACTGGACTACCAGGGAAGTCCCTAACCATATGTATGTGGATGTCACTTATCATTCAGAATCTTAGTCTTCTCATTTCTAAAAGGATATCAAATTAATTTCTTCCTGCATTGTCAGAATAAATGGAAATCTCAGTCACTTAACGCAATGAAGATCAAAGGTCTCCTAACATCCCAGTCCATTTGGTTTTGGGGGGAGGTGGTGAAGCAGTGTTGGGGGAACATGAGTTTCAGGCATTCCTTCCTGGGATGCCATCATCCTTAACATATGACCCCCAAGTTTGCCACAAAAGGGAAGAGAGAGGAAGAGCATGTGAGAGATCTCTTAGGAAAACAGGCCTATTAAAAAGTCCAAATCTATTCACATTCTATTGACTGGAACTAGTCACGTGGCTCCACCTAGATGTCTGGAGCTTAGAAACCAAGTCTCTGGTGAGCCAAGGAGAGAAATAAAATGTTTTAGGGGGACACACAACGTTCCTCAGATAATCTCCATTGTTGTTGAGATAGTGTTTGTGAAAATTCTAGGGCCATGTATATGGAATACTATCTGCAAAAGGACTGGGATCATGTAAATCACTCCTTGATATGTTAGCTTTTTAAGACTGAAAAGATAGACTGGGGTCAAGATGGTGAGGTCCCCAAATTATTGCCGGTTAAGGAATTTATAGTTTACTCCATGGGTTATAGAGTGGAAGTAAAATGTTTTGAAGAGGAAAGTGGAAAATGAAGTTGCTCAGTCGTGTCCAACTCTTTGAGACCTCAAGGACTGTAACCTACCAGGCTCCTCTGTCCATGGGATTTTCCAGGCAAAAGTACTGGAGTAGATTGCCATTTCCTTCTCCAGGGGATCTTCCCGACCTAGGGGTTGAACCTGGGTCTCCTGTGTTGCAGGCAGATGCTTTACTATCTGAGCCAAAGATCTACTTTGAAGAGGGGAGTTACTTAAATTTGTGCATTAGGAAGACTGAAGCACTGTCTATTGGCTGGAGATTCTGGGAAAATGGTAGACAATAGTCTTTCTTGGTTGTTGAGGAGCTATAGGGCCTGGACGAGGGCCAGGGTAGAGGTCATGGAAGTGAGTGAATGTAATGTACCATAAGCCTGCCAGTGGACTGCGATATTTTGTCAGTCCTTGTCCCTGCAGCATCTTCCACAGAACCTGCACCATAATATGTGTTCAATAAACATTGCAGAAATCAGTAAGGGCTTGATGAATGGACAAGTAAGTGAACTCCATTCTATAGGACAGTTAGTTTTGTGTATGACTGTTTTCTCACATAGGTGAGATTACCTGCTGCTGCTGCTAAGTCACTTCAGTCGTGTCCGACTCTGTGCGACCCCATAGACGGCAGCCCACCAGGCTCCCCCATCCCTGGGATTCTCCAGGCAAGAACACTGGAGTAGGTTGCCATTTCCTTCTCCAGTGCATGAAAGTGAAAAGTGAAAGTGAAGTCGCTCAGTCGTGTCTGACTCTTAGCGACCCCATGGACTGCAGCCTACCAGGCTCCTCAGCCCATGGGATTTTCCAGGCAAGAGTACTGGAGTGGGGTGCCATTGCCTTCTCCATGAGATTACCTATGTGGTTTCAAATCTTTTATTGATTTCAACATGAATTGCTGACTCCTCTGCATGACTTTTGTTTAAAATAACAAAATACTGCTCTGCTAAAATCCAGAGGATTTATAAACTAAATGCTACTTGTTTTAAGAAGGCTAAAGATCTCAAATAAATGAATATTGTAAAACTCTGTCAAATAGTTTATAAAGAAAAACTGTGGTGACAAATGCATTTGCTTTTCAATTTAAGTGAAACATCTATATAAGCAAAATATTGTCTACATTTACTACATTGTTTTAACTCTAATTTTTTTATATAAAAATTATATAATCCTTAGGATTTTAATATTTTAATCATTCCTCCATTTGAACATTTAAACCATCTTAAACATTTCTTTTCTTTCTTTTCTTTCTTTTTTTTTTTTTTTAGTGAACTTTCATTTGTTGTTCAGTTGCTTAGTTGTGTCCAACTCTTTGTGACTCCCATGGACTGCAGCATGCCAGGCTTTCCTGTCCTTCACTGTCTCTCAGAATTTGCTCAAACTCATGTCCACTGAGTCAGTGATGCCGTCCAACCATCTCATCCTCTGTCGCCCCTTTCTCCTCCTGCCCTCAATCTTCCCCAGCATCAGGATTTTTTCCAATGAGTCAGCTCTTTGCATCAGGTGGCCAAAATACTGGAGTTTTCTTCAATCTCAGTCCTTCCAATGAATATTCAGAGTTGATTTCCTTTAGGTTTGACTGGTTTGATTTCCTTGCAGTCCAAAGGACTCTCAAGTGTCTTCTCCAACACCATAGTTTGAAAGCATCAATCCTTTGGCGCTCAGCCTTCTTTAGAGTCCAACTTTCACATCCATACCTGACTACTGGAAAAACCATAGCTTTGACTTTACATACCTTTGTGGGTAAAGTGATGTCTCTGCTTCTTAATATGCTGTCTAGGTTTGTCATAGCTTTTCTTCCAAGGAGCAAGTGTCTTTTAATTTCATGGCTGCAGTTACCATCTGCAGTGATTTTGGAGCCCAAGAAAATAAAATCTGCCACTCCCCCCTCCCCATTTATTTGCCATGAAGTGATGGGACTGGATGCCATGATGTTAGTTTTTTAAATGTTGAGTTTTAAGTCAGCATTTTCACTCTCTTCTTTCACCTTTTATACCCATTTGAATTAAATGGATTGAGGGTAGGGAAGTTCACAGATAGCAAATGTACTTAAAATTGTATGGTATAGTTATATCAATTTCCAGGTGAAAAGTTTACTTATTGATTCAATAAATAGTGATTGGATGTCTTGTATATGATGGCTCTGTGCTAGGGGTGAGGGATTCAGGATAGATTTACAGACAGCAGAAAACCATCCAATTGAATCTTTGCCCTTTAATAGATTGAAGCAGATTAGGACAAAACACTTTTGGTCAAGAGAGCTTTTCAATGTGGGAAATACCAGTTTTCCTACAACTTTAAGGAAAGTTTGTTTACATTTGTATTGTAACATGTGCTTGGAGCAATGATTAAACCATTATTTCAGCTATAAAATGTCTAACAATCAGCGGGCTATCAACTTTGTCTTACGTGGTTTCCATAATCTTTTTTAAAAAAACTGAAGTATAATTCTTTGCATTGTGTTTGTTTCTGCTACACTACGGAGTGAATCAAGGTATGTATACATACACCCCGCTCCTGGCCTCCCTCCCCTCCCCGCATCTCACCCCTCTAGGTCATCACAGTGCCCCAAGCGGAACTCCCTGTGCTATAGAGCATTTTCCCACTAGCTATCTGCTTTACACGTGGAGGAGTATATATGTCAGTGCTTCTCTCTCAACTCCTCCCACCCTCTCTCCCCCACTGTGTCCGTACGTCTGTTCTCTATGTCTGCATTTTTATTCCTGCCCTGGAGCTGCGTTCATCTGTACCGTTTTTCTAGATCCCACATACATGTGTGAATATATATTTCTCTTTCTGACTTACTTCACTCTCTAATCCTTTTAGTTTTAGAGTTGAAAGAACTTGCATAGGTGTTTTCAAAATGTCTGTGTATGATGCATATGCACACATATAATGCGGTAGTTTATACACATTATATATTTTTCATATTAAAATAATTTGAGTGTACCATGCTCTATTTTCAATGACCTAAGTGCATTCTTTGACAAAGAATATATAACACCTGAATTGTACAGGGTAGATCACAGACTTGCTGTGTTTGATTGGATACAGTAGCATATATTGGCCTTTCCATGTGGTTCAGATGGTAAAGAATCTGCCTGCCAATGCAGGAGACCCAGATTTGATCCCCTGGAGAAGGAAATGACAACCCACTCGGTATTCTTTCCTGGAGAATCCCATGGACAGGGGAGACTTGTGGGCTACGGACCACAGGGTCACAAAGAGTCAGACGCGACTTAGTGACTAAATAACAACAACAACAAAATATATTTAGTACCACGTGAATTGCCCCTGGAACAGGCTATTCAACCAGAGATGAGGCTGCATGGCTCATATGCTTAGATGTTTCTGTGTGGTGAATGGGATGATTTGTTAATTTGTAGATCACTGGAGCAGAGGAGAGAGGCAGATGAGCGTTTATGAAATTTTACTTTTTTTAGTTCATGAAGGTTTAGGACCACAGACTCCTAACCCTGTGGATACATTTAAAAAGCAAATCCAGTCAAAGATTAATTTTATCAATTATAATTTTTTTGTGTTTACTTATAAGGCTATGGTGCTTGCTCAGTCACTAAGTCATATCCAGCTCTTTGCAACCCCATGGACTGTAGCCCACCAGGTTCCTCTGTCCATGGGATTCTCCAGGCAAGAATACTGGAGTGGGTTGCCATTTCCTCCTCCAGGGGATCTTCCCAACCCTATAGTGATTTTTAAATGGATTTAGACAGACATTACTCACATCAGCAGGAACAGATCAATGATTCCAGGAAATGTTAGTCAGGGTTCCCTAAACAAAGGGTATCTGATCAGATTAGCTTGGGCTAGGCGGAGTGCTAAGTGTTCCCTTTGGTTTTTAAAAAATATGCATAACCATGTTAAAGTATTGAGGAAACTTCAGTGGCGGGGGAACCTATTGAACTTCATCTGCAGTTAACAAACTAACTTAATTGTGCAAGGAAAGTCGATTTTTCTTGGAACACCAATGAACACTATACAGAACAGTTTTTCTTTCAACCTCAGTTTGGGAAGAACTGCGTTAACTAAGACTATGGTTAATATTATTATCAACAAAAATTTTAACTCGAAATGACCCCTAAGGTGAAATTGAATCCATTGATTTAGTTTCATGACTGTGTAAAACTCTTGATGATAATCTGGCCAAGATGTTCTAAACCGAGGTTTTCTAAATGCATTGCGTGGTCATGCTTTCTGGCTTCTTGTGTGTGCTCTTCACCTTGTCTTCTTGGCTGTCCCATGGCTAACTTATATGAAGCCAGCCTGTCTTGGCTCAAGTGGTTGTCAGGACCCACCAAATAATTCTCTGACCCCATCTAAATGTCAAGAACTGTGACGATTCCTAGGTTTTATCCTTTCAAGCTAACACTGCAGCCCAGCACTGTGTCAAGGCTGCTGGGAGAAGACACAGCCCTGCTGGGTGAGAGGTGAAGGGCTTTCCTATTCTCTGCAGAGCAAGCACCTCATGTCTCATGCGTGTGTCAGCTTCTTTCGTCCCCAGAGTCACGGGGGTGGCAGAGAGTGTCCTGGACGCTGCACCTGGACTGGGTTTTCTTCACAGCTGAGGAGCCCCAAGCTTAGGAAACCTCAATCTTTTTTTAACAATGGGCTGCAAGGAAACTTGCCCGATTTTTGCCCAGGAGGGAGATGAGATTTTTATTGTACTGCACAATAAACGTTTCTTCCCCGTGCTCTGGGAGGAGACACCATTTCTATCTTCCAAGGCTGTGCGCTGTACAAACCATTCTTGAAAGAAGCAATGGCGGTCAGCACCTTTATGCAAAAGATGTGTAGAAATGAGAAAGACTCCAGCAATGTAGTCTCCTGGCACTAAAATCTGTGTCCCCCGTTGTGTGCTGTTCCTTGAATTCCTGTAATCACCTTTCTGCTCTGTCCCCATAGTACTTCTTTTTTCTTTTTTAAAATTTTTTAAAAATCTTGCCTGTGCTGGGTCTTCATTGCAGCATGTGGGCTTTCTCTAGTTGCAGCCTGAGGGGTTAGGTGCCCAGTGGCAAGTAGGATTTTAGTTCCTCTCCCAGGGCTTAAACCTTCAGCTCCTGCATTGGAAGGCAGATTCTGAACCACTGGACCACCAGGGAAATCACGCACAGCGCTTCTTGAGCTGCTCTGGAGAGCAGCACGCGTGTCTGGGGAGCAGTGTCCTTCCCACCATATTCACCGCATCCAGCTGGGTGCCAGGTACAGAGGAGACATTTGGCAAATCAGTGAGATACAGGTGGGTGTCCTTTAAATGTTTTCTGGATGGGTTTTCAGGCTTATTGCCCCAACTACCCTAGGAGAAGGAACAGAAGGTCTCAAATGATTTTAGTCACTTGGGGAAAGTTTTCCTTTAATTTTGTTGTTGTTCGGTCGTTAAGTGACCCCGTGGACTGCAGCCCACAGGGCTTCTCTATCCATGGGATTTCCCAGGGAAGAACACTGGGGCTGCAGCAGCTTTGTGGAGGTGGTAGGACTCAGCAATTGATGGCTGTGAAGATGGAGAGAGAAGCACCAGAGCAAGTGGAGTGCTGGTGGCCAAGCAGCAAGCGTGCTGGGACAGTGGTGGCTGTCGGCCACGTGCCAGGGACAGCTGCAGCCTCCAACAGCAGATGTTCAGGGCTTGCAACAGCTGAACAGGATCTTAAAAGATGTCTAGGTGGGTTCGGGTCACAGAAACGGGAACGGGAGATGAAATAGCGCGTGAGAAAGAATAGAGACAGAAACACAGTATATTGGGGGGCACCCAGGTTATTATATATACTTTCAATTGATAATAATTGTATGTGTATGTATATATATCATGAATTTACATACATGAAAAGATGAATAGTTTGGAGGAGACTTGACCAGACTGTTGCCCATCAGGTCAAGCGTCCAATGAAGGCTCGTCTGGTGCCCCCAGTGACCCCAGAGTGGTCCCAAGTTTGATCTAGGCCGTCTCTTACTTCTCCTTCCACTCCCAATAAACACGGATCTAAGGCAGCACTGGTTCATTGGTGATGGGTTGAAAGCCAAGCTATTTTGCTAGGTGATTTTCAAAAGTAAGCACTCTGCAGATTTCAAGAAATTTTTTTTTCTCTTTGTAAATGCTTCTCAAGGTAAATAGTTTCCAGAAATGGAGGTGGGCAAATGGCATTGATCGGAGAGGTGGGAATCTTTTCCCTTCAAGACTTCTGGAATGCTTGTCACCTCTTTGGCTTTTGTCTCGTATCTTGCCTTCACTGGTCATTGCCTGTTGACTCTTTGCTGGAGTCATTTGCATACACTGTCAGGTGCCTCATTAAACCTTTCTGAGTGGCTAACATTCTTTGCCAACGCACACTTGTATTATTGAGTACCCACAGATAATTTGCTAATGTTTTAGAGGACTGGGTTTAGTATTGCAAATGCTCTCATGGTCTCCTTATGCAATTAAGGGAGAAGTCCAAGAATCAAGAGAATGTGCTGGGAATGAGAGTTGGTTTATTTGATTCCTCGTGTAGATTCTGGAATAATCGGTTGATTTTAGCAGACAATATGGGTCTTTATTGCCTGGAACTCAGTGCACTAAAAAAGAAACAGCATAGTGAGTGTGTGTGTGTGTGTGTGTGTGTGAGAGAGAGAGAGAGAGAGAGAGAAGGAGGTCGGGGGGAGAGAGGATCAGTTTATCGGTTTGTCTTTTCCCAATACAGCGTGCTTAATAGGACTTCATTGTACTCATGTCTTCTTATTTTCACTACCAAATGTCTTTCCATTTTTGATATGTTCTCTTTATCTTGCCTTAAATTAAGAGAAAGCAAGAGAATTTGGGATAATTAACGCTCAGCTAATGTGTACCTCTTGAAACGTATCCCACTTTTCTCTGGCTGTCTAATGACTGGGTTTCAGTGATTGCACTCAGGCACTGTTGAGCCGGAGAGAGCAGTAAGCTGTGTGTTTGGTCTCAGGCTGTCTGTCTGCATCACTTTTCAGTCTTCTTCCATAGATTCTAACTGCAGCCACTTTCTTCTAATGGGAACTCACAGAAAACCAATAACATCCTCAATAAAAGGGTTAATGACATTTTCTTCTCCTCTGGGGCCCTTAGATTCTGCTGAATCTCTTTCCAGGACTGAGGAAATCCTATTAATGTCAAAATAAAAGCAGATTTTGCTGCACGGGCCGGCACTCGCCCTGTCTCTGGTCATGGGTGATGGTGAGTACCGTATTTCCTCCTGGAACCCATCTGAGCACCATTTGAAATCTGTTCCCATCAGACCTTGGATTTGACCAAAGGAGGGGTGTCCTGGGCAAGGCTGCCCAGTGAATCATCAGATCCAACCTGCTTCTGTTCAGGTTGTTAAACATTTCTTTGGTTGAGTCATGGGGGGATTTCCCTCCTTTTGAAAGAAAATGGGAAGCAGGGGTGGGCAAATAAAACTGGAGAGAGAGACAGAACAGGAATCCTTTACGGGTACAAATTTATAGGTAAGATACCTCCCTCTATTCCTGCCAAGAGGAAAAAAAGGAGGAGCAATACCCAGACAAAGGAGGAGCAGTATCTTTCAAAAGGTTTTGAGAATAAATAAAGCATATACTTCATTCCTTTGGGCTTCGCAGGTGCTGCTAGTGGTAAAGAACCCACCTGCCAAGGCTGGAAGCATAGGAGACATGAGTTCGATCCCTGGGTCAGAAAGATCCCCTAGAGAAAGACATGGCAACCCACTCCAGTATTCTTATCCAAAGAATCCCATGGACAGAGAAGCCTGGCAGGCTGCAGTCCATGGGGTTGCATAGAATTGGGCATGACTGAAGTGACAGCAAGCCCACACACTTTATTCCTTTATCCCACTTTTTATTGCCCTGAAGCAATGTTTCTCAAACTTTTATGAGCATAGAAATTCCATAGGGATGTTGTTAAACCACAGGTTCTTGTTTACTAAGTCTGGGATGAAGCCTGAGATTCTGCATTTTTAACTAGCTTCTAGGTGATGCTGACACCATGGGCCACACTTGGAGTAAAAGCTAGAGCAGGAGTTCACAAAGTGTGGTTGCTTGACCAGTAGCATCACCTAGAAACCTGTTAGATCAGAAATTCTGGGGCCCCAGATTGACTACAGTGGGCACAATGCACCCACTTCGGAAAAAAGATATGTGTTCTCTTATCCATGGATCCTGTGACTATACTACATACAAAGGGAAGTTTGCAGATGTAATTAAGGTTTCTGGACTTTTAAGATGGGGAGATTTTTCCGGATTACCAAGGGACGAGTCTAATTATGATGAGTCCTTAAAACCAGAGAACTTTCTCTGGTTGGAGTCAGAGAGATGCAGCAGAAGAGAAACTTAAAGAGATTCAGAGATTCTGGCCTTGCTGGAAGGGGCCACTAGGAAAGCATGAGAGGAGTGCAGGAAGCCCCTACAGGTCAAGCTTGGCCTTGGATGAGTCGAAGGGACAAGGGGACATCAGTCCTCCAACCACAAGGAACTAAGTTTGGTCAACAAGCTGAATGAGAGCAGAAGCCGATTCTTCCCCAGAGGCTCCAGGAAGGGAGGCAGCCCTGTCAAGACCTTTGATTTCAGCTCCGTGAGACTCTAAGCCTAGGACCCACTACAGTTGTGCTGTATATGAACGTCTGACCCACAGAACTGTGAGATAACGACACTGTGCTCTGAAGCTGCCCCAGTTTGTGGTGATTTGTTACAGCAGCTGTAGGAAATGAACACATGGACTGAGTCAGAGACTCTGAGTAGGGGAGTCTGACCATGTGCTTTACTAAGTTCTGCAGTCATTCTTGCAGGTTGTGGAAAGATTATTCTCTAAAACATGCACAAAACCCAACATAAATGGGGTTCTGCCACTTAACACTGTTGGCAATCTCCCTAACATCCCTAATCTTTCATTTTCCCCTTTGTAAAATGGGGTTAATAAAACAAAGTGTTGATGTGAGAACTTTGGTCGGAATCTCTGGTGGAATATTTCACAGTTCTTATTATAGTAGATCCTCAAATGTTACCTTCTTTCCTTCCTTTCCTTTCCTTCCCTGGACACACTGAATGCAAACAATTATTGATGATTCTGATGTCAGCTTTCTGAGGCTTAGGGCTTGGAACTTGACCTTGATTGTCATTGTGTAAATATGAGCTGGAAAAACAGAATCACAGGAAGATGTAGGTTTAATTTAAAAGCAATTGCCCTGCTCAGCTTAATTGCTACTCTTCAAAGCAGAGAACAATGACGATGCTTCCCTTGTTTTTAGAAAAAAATTCAGCGCTATTTCAATCTGGATATAGAATATGTGGTTCTAAATGTGACCTTTTAATCATGGCACTAGGGTAAGTCAGTGCTTTACATCATCCGAGTCTTTGTAGTGGGACCACAGCTGCACAGTGTGTTTATGTTCTGTGCGCTCTTGAGAATGCAATGTACTAATTCTAATTTGCTAGTCTGCGGAGTGCTCTGATGCTCATTAATTTTTAAAGTTTCAAGTGTGTTTTTTTCCCTTTCATTTGTATCCACCCTTGAGCTGGAAATATTTGCTAGTTCTTCCTGGTTTCTCCACTCTGCCTGGTGAGCTGCTTCCTTGGATAATCACACGTTCTTCTCCTCCGTGATCCCTACAGCCTTTTCTTGCTGACCATCCATCACTGTGTGATGGAATTTGTTGATTGGGTTTATTCTGCAAATGATGCAGTTTGCAGAGTCCCAGGTTCATTGTCATTTTCCATTGCTGTCTAGATGAGACTGAAGCTCTCAATCAATCAGCACTTCTAGATTAATTTTTCCCTCTCTGTGAAATAAAAAAAAAAGTGAATTAAGAGTTAAACTAGGCTTCCTGGCTTATGTATTTATTAATCAATCAACCTTGCGCATAATACTAAATTAATGTTTACAGTACAATATCCGCATACCGATTTCTGTGTCTGCCAGCTCCAGTGCTGTGCTGAAGCAAGATTCTATCTGCTGTGAGCAATTTTATAATGAGCTGCAGCCCTGGAAACATTGAAACCCATTTAAAAAGTGACCTGAATAATTTCTCAGAGAAAATTAAATGGGTGAAAGATCATGAATAAGAAGTAAATATATATTTAAATAGCATCAAGATGGCATTATTCTATTATTCTTTACTGTGTGGCTCTTGGTTTTAGTCATAGAAAACTGCATCTCTGTAATTTGGGAAGGGCTTGGGGGACTCCCTGACTTACAGATGCTCTGCCTTTAAGTATATTAATACATAGAACCCAAATCCCCATGTCTGTATCACATTTCTTATTGTTACGTATTAAATGCTCTTAATGCCCAGGAAATGATACTAAATAACATGTTGATTTCTGCAACAATGGAGTATAGAGCAAAGGTTAGTTACCTAAAATGTGATCCTCAGACCGGAAGCGTTAACATCACTCGGGCTCTAACATCACTTGTTAGAATGGCTGACTCTCAGATTCCGGATCTTCTGAATCAGAATTTGCATTTGAACAAAATCCTAGGCAGTTTGTTTGTACATTAGAAGGTGGGAGCTGCTGGAATAAAAAACTATCTGGGAGGTGGGGCTGTGGGGACCGTGGATTGTGAAGGACAGAGGTGGGGATAGTATTGAACGGAAACGTGCTTCTTGTCTGCTCGTTGGCAAGTCCTGGAGGGTTTGGGGAGAGTCTGTTGTGCTTTCTTTATGTTTGTGTTCAGCAGGATGCATGTGTTAAATGGTTGAGTAGTGTGAGGGTGTGGTTTATAATTATGCGCTCACGGAGCAAATCTGTATGGCCTGCATTCCATCTTCTGATGTAATGTCTTCCAAACTTTAGCATGACCTTAAATGAGAAGTGAGGGTGGACAGTAGAAAGTCTAAGGGTTTTGTGGCTACGCAGAACTAGGTTTTAGTTCCGACTCTGATTTTATTAATCGTGTCTATGGTTTCTTTCTGTGTAAAGTAGGCAGAATAGCAACGTGGTCACTGATAGATTACATGAGCTGATGCCTAGGAAGTTGGAGGTTTAGTGACCAGAGCCAGGTAGGTATCTAACTCATGTGTCACTGCTTATTCTTTTCTACAGGTCATTCACTGATTCGTTGTTGTTGTTGGTCACTCGCTCCGTTGTGTCTGACTTTTGTGAACCCATGGGCTGCGGCAGATCAGGTTTCCATCTTCCACCACCTCCCACAGTTTGCTCAAGCTCATGTCCACTGAGTCTCTGACGCCATCCCCAAATACAAATGTATCTGTCTGTTCATCTACCCATCCAACCATCCATATGTCTACTATCTGTTTATGTATCCTTGTTCCTTTCTTTCTACTTCTCTTTTCCTTCTGTCTTCTGATGCCAGTAATCACGTCCTATCTTTCCACCTGGTGTGCCACCTCCACCATCTCCACTCCCTTTCCCATCATGGCAAGTGAAGACATGGAGGCAAGTCAGGTCCTTGGGAAGAAGTGTTCCAAACAGCTGAGCTTGAACATTATTGATGGCTATTGTATTAACCCTGTGTGTCAGTTACCTCCTGCTTCCCGGGCTACTACTTTCCTTTGCCTTAGATGATGACAGGCATTTCCCAGAGCCTGGAATTCTTTTTAGTGTGTTCTTAGGGATCCGCTGGCCAACTGAGATGGGTTTCATTCTGGATTAAATATTGCCATGAACATTTTTCTTGGGCTTTCCTGCTTGCTCAGTGGTAAAAAATTAGCCTGCCAGTAGAGGAAACTCAGGTTTGATCCCTGGGTTGGGAAGATTCCCTGGAGAAGGAAATGGCAACTCACTCCAGTATTCTTGCCTGTGAAATCCCATGGACAGAGAAGCCTGCCAGGCTACTGTCCATAGGGTCGCAAAGAGTCAGACATGACTTGGCAAATAAACCATAACAACAACAACAGCAGCAACAACACTTCTCTCCCAGTCTGTTCCCCATTCCCTAGCTACTTCTGTAGTAGTATCTATGATCCCATAAATACATCTCAGGAAGAGGAGAGTCAGTTTAGGCTTCTGTTGGCATTCAGGCTCTGCGTGCAACTTCCTGAGGATGTGGATGGGAATGAGGTGGATGCACACCTTACCCTGTGTCCTCACAGGAAGGCTCTTGAGCTCAGGTATCTTCAGGTACTCTGTGGCAAGACCCTGACTTTGAGAGAATGAGATTTTGATACTGAGGCTGATCCTTCAATGTGAACTGGAATTATTCCCCACTGAGCCGAACTTCTCATTTATCTTGGACCTGACAAAAATATGCTCCAGCATATGGTTTCACCTTGGATAGGAAAAAAAAAAGTCATTTTAATTGCTAGTTAAGACTGCTGGGTTACTTTAATTTGCAGGCTCTTTATTAAGTGTGATCTATTTCATTTAAAGGAGTCATAACGGAGGTTTGGTGTGAACCTCCCAATGATTAAATTTCACAGGCACTGTTAAGAGACTCGAGGTCACCCTTTTGGAGACTCTGAGCCACTTGTGTGTAAGAACGGAGCAGAGTTTGCACACGTAGTAGGTTTTTAATCCATGTTTGGAAACTTGACAAAGAGGATGTCTGTGTGCTCTCTCCCTTTGCTTTCTTACTCTTGTTGTCTCCAGTGGGGGCAGAACGTCATTTCTCCTCACTAAATCTCTCAAGTTGAAACACATACAGCATGAGTGGCTTAAAAAATCCACTACAGGGGTTGAAAGTGAGTCTGTCCAGCCAATTTCCTTATTCTAGTGACTTTGATGAAGGCCAGAAGAGCAGTAGCTACTTCAGATAGTACACCTATCATGAAATAGAGACCGAGAGATGGTGTTTAGCCAGTGGGATGTAAGTTCTATCAAGCTAAGAGGGGATCTTGATGGAAAGACTATATAATACTAGAATCCGTGAGGCCTGTGCTCTTGATGCCATGCTATGCGTCCCTGAATTGTGACCTGGAGCAAGTCATTTCTCTCTCTAGAGCTCAACGGTTTCACCTGCAAGACCCGAGGCTGGTGATGAAAATCTGGTTCTGGTTTTAGAGTGCTCAGGCTCTGTCATTCCCTCTCACATCCCACTCAGATAACAGAGCCTGGATTCTGGCTTTGGTTTTGTCTCCAACTTGTGGTTTAACTCAGGTCAGATGTTCCAGGTCTTCATCTCCACGTATCACTCTAATTTGTGAGGGATATTACCAGGTTTTAGCCTTTAAGAGGTTAGTTGGACACATTTTGAAGGAATTGACAGGAATCTCACTGTGGTGTGTCTGGGTGTCACCTCGGTTGCCAGAGGAGACAGAGCACAACTTACCTCCTTGTGATGACTCAGAGATGTTAGATGAGCATGGATGTCACGCTGACTCATTTCGATGTGTTTGTGCCCTTGGGGTTGGGGAGGCGCCTCCGCCCATCACCTCAGTTGAGGACGTGGAATTGTCACAGTGTCTCCATCTCGTCTGCTTGCTGTCAGTTTTACTTCGTAAGCTGTTGGTTACCGGGAGAATGCTGGTAATGAAACTTAAAATCAATAATCTTAAACTCTACAGTGGTTTCCCATTAGTTGTCTATTTTACACCCAGAACATCTAACTTAAAAGCATATATATATATATAACATAACATAACTAACATATATATCGATAGCGTATATATGTCAAGCTCAGGTAACTCTACTCACTGCTCTGTGCTGACCTGAATGGGAACGAAATCCAAAAAAGAGGGGCTATATGTATACATATGGCTGATCTGGGTTTACCTGGTGGCTCAGACAGTATAGAATCTCCAGCAGTGCAGGAGACCTAGGTTCAATTCCTGGGTCAGGAAGGTCCCCTAGAACAGGGAATGGCAACCCACTCCAATATTCTTGCCTGGAGAATCCCATGGACAGAGGAGCCTGGCAGGCTACAGTCCATAGAATCACAAAGTGTCAGAAATGATAGCGACAGATTTTATTTTCTTGGGCTCCAAAATCACCACAGACAGTGACTGCAGCCATGAAATTAAAAGATGCTTGCTCTTTGGAAGGAGAGCTATGACAAATCTAGACAGCATATTAAAAAGCAGAGATGTTACTTTGCTTAAAAAGGTCCGTATAGTCAAAACTATGGTTTTTCCAGTAGTCATGTATGGATGTGAGAGTTGGACCATGAAGAAGTCTGAGCGCTGAAGAAGAATTGATGCTTTTAAACTGTGGTGTTGGAGAAGACTCTTGAGAGTCCCTTGGACAGCAAGGAGATCAAACCAGTCAAGCCTAAAGGAAATCAACTCTGAACACTCACTGGAAGGACTGATGTTGAAGCTGAAACTCCAACACTTTGGTCATCTGATGGGAAGAGCTGACTCACTGGAAAAGACTCTGATTCTAGAGAAGACTGAGGGCAGGAGGAGAAGGGGACGACAGAGGATGAGATGATTGTATGGCATCACTGACTCAATGGACATGAGTTTGAGCAAGCTCCAGGAGATAGTGAAGGACAGGGAAGCCTGGCGTGCTGCAGTCCATGGGTCTGCAAAGAGTCAGACACGACTGAGTGACTGAACAACAGCACACACGCACTCATGCGTGCACAGTTCATCAAACATACCTATGCTCCACAGCCCACGGGCCTTACATGACTCCTAGATCTACCCACCTTTTAAAGGTAGGATGAAGGAATGTCCTGTGATGGAGAGATGATGAGATACCATCAAGGAATGATCTCTCACATGCATTTACCAAAATTTGAAAAAAGTAACAACGGATGTCCCAGAGTAGGAGTAGAAAGAAGCAGAAGTAATGGATAAGGTTCATGCTGTGTTGAGTTAAGCACTGGACCAGGAATTGAATCACTGGGGTTCCAGTCTAGGTTTTGACACTTTCCAGCCTAGACTTATTGGTTGCTTGTTATTGTTTATTTACTAAGTGGTGTCCAACTCTTTATGACCCTATGAACTGTAACCCACCAGGCTCTTCTGTCCATGGGATTTCCCAGCCAAGAATACTGGAGTGAGTTGCTATTTGCTTTTCCATCTTCCCAACCCAGGGATCAAACCCACACCTCCTGCATTGGCAGGTAAGTTCTTTACCACTGAGCCGCAAGATACTAAATCTTGGGCCAGTCTCATCCACGTAGAAGCATAAGGTAGGAGTTGCCTTGAAATTCGTGATATTCCAACCTAAACATCAGATACTCTTTTGAATCAACTCATGCATGAAACCCTAGCATACTTGCCAGACAGAAGAGAAATCACGCTGGTAAAGAGAAGGACTGAAGACCTGTCGCCCCTCTAACTGGCCTTCCCCTCTCCCTCCTACAGCAGCTTTGGGGCAGGAAGCCAGAGCTTCTGGAAATTCAGTCCCCTGCCTCACTCCTTCCATATTCCCGCCACTCTTGTCTAAGTGGAAGCTGGCTGGCATTTTGGGCCATCTGGTGGGTTGATTGTGGTCCACACCAGTGATTGAATCCAGCATTAGGTAAAGACGCCGTACAGACTGTGGAATACTTGACTTATGCAAATACGACCTTACTTGGATTGTTCTATGAGGCCTCTAATCACATCTCAGAGATGGAGATTTCTGTCCTGCGGCGTGTGGCTGATTGCGGCGAAGCCAGGAAGCCGGGCTGGCAGCCGCGGCCACAAAGCAAGGGCCTTTAGACTTTGTTTTCCTGTTGTTCTGTTTTGCCCATGCATTCTTGCTACAGCTGCCCGGGTTATTTCAGTATCATTTGTGTTATTACCTCTTTTATGTCATTCTCCCTGTGACTGAATGCAGTAGCAAGGGGTATATTAGAAAAGGAAATAAATAAAGGTTTAAAGAGGCTTAAAAGGGCCAAAGCCTTTATTCTATGTGTGTGGATTTCCTTTGGCCACTTCAATATTGAAAAGTATTTTGCACAAAAAGCACATGCATAAAAAAGCATATACAATGTTCTGCACATGGTGTAATGCTTGAATCTCGTTCCTGGAGTTAGGCAGATGGGGGTTCGGAATTTTGTCTTTTAGCTGTGTGACGTTCTGTCAAATGGCTTAATGTCTTCCAGCCTCAGGTGTTCATCTGTAATATGGGTGTGATGAAACACCAGCGCCTTATAAGATTGTCCTGAAGAAGATTAAATGAGACAGTACACATAGGGTGCTTTGCTTTCTGCCTGGCACAGAGTCCTGCTGTTGCTGCTGCTTACTCATAAACCACGTCCACCTCTTGGAGACCCTGTGGACTATAGCCCGCTAGGCTCCTATGTCCATGGGATTCTCCAGGCAAGAATACTGGAGCAGGTTGCCATTTCTTTCTCTAGCAGATCTTTCTGACTCAAGGATTGAATTTGTATCTCCTGCTTGGCAGGTAGATTCTTTACCACTGAACCATCTGGGAAGCCCTTACAAAGTTTTATGATTTACTATTACATTTCAGTCTTCATCTACATTATTGGTACCATTTCCATTTCATAAGTAGCTCCTACTTTGGTGTAAAGATGGATTTTCTTTTTTGAGTGCCTAAAAAGCAGAATCTAAATGGAAAATTAGCGAAAAATGTAGATGAAGGATGAAATGTAAAAAGGTATGGGGTATGCCCAAATGATAATTAAAATGAGGAATTGTAAATTGGTGTAAAAGGAAAGTGCAAGATTTTTAATGCAATTCTGTGCTTAGCTGTGGGTGGTCAATAGATTTAAAATGTGTACCAATGTTCCAAATGTAAAAATTAGAGTTTGGGAAGGCTAGTGTTGTTTTAAAGCAGCAAAAGTTATCCCAAAATGTTATGAATAATTATAAGGAGACAGTGGCATTGCATGCAGCAAATTGTTAGTGTGAATAAAATTGGGCTGTTTCAGAGAGTGATAGTAAACAGCACGTTTTGAAGGTAGAAAACAACGCTGTCAGTATTGAAGACCCCAGAGCTAGACATGAGTTCTCTGTTTCCTTTAAAGCTTAGTGTGTTATCTAGAGCTAATACAAGCCTTGCTTATCATTGAGAGCATCCACATGTGCTTGAATGCCTTGGCAAGGCTGCTGATATGTGTGCATTGGAGCCAAATGTGCTTTGCAGGACAGCCTGAAATTGGAGGAGTGTGAAAGGGGGTGTGTGGGTGAGGGTCGATGTGATTAAACACAGGACAGGGCTCAGAGATGATGTTTTCACCTTTTGAGATCCTTGGCAAGAGAATAACCATCGGTCCTAATGGCTTAGTGTTGCCTAAGGCTCTCTTTCCATTAAGTGAATTTACATTTTTATTTTCCTGACTTTCAGATGCTTATGGGTACTCTCAAATGGGCCTTTTACATTCCTGTTTGGCTTATCTTTACTTGGAGTACACCTGGATACTTATGAAAGAGAGCTTACTTAGGTTTGCTAAAATCAAAGTTTTATTTCTTAACTTTCAGCCACAGTAACCCATGTTTGTCTAGAAGCTGGGCAGTCAAGATCTCAGAAGGTGTAAATTGGCACTGCCTAGGATAGTGAAGGGCAGGAAAGCCTGGCGTGCTGCAATCCATGGGGCCACAAAGAGTCAGACATGACTTAGCAACTGAACAACAACAAGTCTGGTCTACAATCTCAACTCCATGAGCTATAGCTAGTTATATACCTGCCTGACTCTGATCTCCTAGGATTTCAGCCCCTCTGTCTTGGCCGCTGCCTAGAACACAGAAGGAACTCCGTATATACTCTTTGGATGAATGGAAAAAAAAAAAAAAAAAGCCAGGATGAATGTCAAATAGACATTTTTTTCCCCCATAAAATCAATTCATGGCTAAATTGGAGAAGAGAACGGCAACCCACTCCAGTATTCTTGCCTGGGAAATCCCATGGACAGAAGAGCCTGGCAAGCTGCAGTCCATGGAGCTGCAAAGCATCAGACATGACTGAGCACATGTCTAAATACTAAAGACCGAAGATATTACACATGGCCGTAATTATAACAGCATTAATTTGTAGAGAGTTGACTGCAGGGCAAGGATGGTGCTAAGCTTTATATTCATGTAATCCCCACAACCCTAGCAGGTAGGCATTCTGGTCTTCATTTTAAGATGAATAATAGTGTTTTAAAGTCTGGAGAATATCCAGAAAGATAACATTATTGTTGCAGCTGATCCTGAGTGATGGAGAGATTACAGTGATTTGTTCAGTGTTATTCAGCTTCCTCCTTGCCCTGGGGTCTATTGGATGGAGAACGGACCACCGTGGTCAACACCTGGGCAAGTTTTTGTCTCAGAACATTTGTCCATTGTCTTCCCACTCTGGGTGACCTGAATTATTGTAGACATTTCTATATTTTAAATCACAAACCCCTAGTTAGTTTATTTTTGCAAAATGAATTTAGTTTACTGAGATACACTCTCATGTCTTAGCATATTTCCTTCTTTAAGATTAACCATTTCTAGCTGATTTATTGTTGAACTTGAGTGAGTCAACTGTTCTCATGGAGTAAGAATTTTGCCTTTTGTTCTTTAAGCAACGCCCTTGGGTGCCCCGCTGGACATAAAAGCATTCAGAATGCCTTCTGGTGTCCTGCAATGATATTTAGAGGTGGGAAGGCAAGACTGTTCTAGAATAGTTTCAGTGGGAATGTCACTTGCTCTCTCTCTTTTCTCTCTCTCTCTGTATTATTTCTTTGGGAGCACCAATGCCGTTAGTAATAAAGAAAAAAATCAATCACCTTGTAAACAGTCATGGTCAGAATAACTCCCAGGAACAATATCTCAAGAAATGCCAGTGCTTGTCAAAACACAGACTCTGCCAACAGGATGGTTAGTTCAGCCAGTTTACTCCTAAAGTATTTGAATCCACCTTACATTCTCCAGCAGTCTATAAACAGACCATCTTCTCCCTGCTAATTTTAAATCAGAGATTGTTATTTGGAGTTCATTTTAAAAAATCAGCTCAAGCTTATTTGCTGTCATTAATTTCATGCAGATTTTTAGAGCTTTATGAAAATCGTCCTGAACTACGGGCCTGTGAAGGCAATTCATGAACAGATGTTCAGGGTAAGCGCGGAGACATTATGAGGTTTGTAGCAAACGTGTTTCAAACAGTTGGCTCAGGCATAGGCACACCTTTTAATTACACTGAACTTAGCGTAGGTCAACATTTCAAGGTTTATCTGAATCGTGCGTTACCCTGAGTGCTGTCATCATGTGAAGGGCAGTCACTGACCTTGAAAGAAGAGAGTTAATCATGAAAAGCAATTCAGCAATTGGCCATGTCACTAACTAACTGAGGAGAGGGAGAAGAGCGAGGGAGAGAGGGAGGGAGAGACAGAGAGAGATGCACAGAGGGACAGAGAGACCATGGTTTAAAAATGTGAAATGAATGATCCTGCACAAGTCATCTCTGTGCTTCCCATTTCTTTCTAAGGTGGGACGGTGTGCACTGAACCATCTATATTCTTTTCAGCTCTCCCTGGGCTGCATTTATTAATAGGAACTCTGCGGCCGTATCTTTGTTGTGTGATGTAAACTGGCTTAAGTGGGGGTGAAACTTGCCAGCACTGTGCCTGAAACATAGCAGACAGCAAATGGGTGTTGGATTGGCCCAAGGCTAATGTCCCTGAGGCTATGCTCCAGAGGCTGATTGCATCACCTCTCAGGAACCTGACTGTATGTGAAAACTCATGATTTTCCCTGATC
>NW_011495078.1:8234090-8248064 GCF_000754665.1 Bison bison bison | reverse complement strand
CTTTTTTTCTTTAATTCTTTAAAAACCAATTTCTTTCTCAGTTTCTCTAGGATGAGAAAATCATCCCTATGTAGAAAGAGAATTGTCTCATGTTATTTTTTTAAGATGCCAGGGATTTTTCTTTCCATCTTCCTCCCAGCATTGTGTTCCTTGTTAAAACTGTGGATTAGGCAAATGGCCCTTAGATAACATATACCCTATGGTCTTTGGAAAGTCCCAGAATGTGCTGAAGGGACAGGCAGTGTGGGCAGTGTTACCTGCCCAGCACAGGTGTGGTCTCTGTCCCCAAGTCCTGTCTTGTCTCTGCTCCTCTGTCCACTAAAAAGTGCCTGTGAGATGCTCCATCCCGACCTTACCTTTCTGACACAGCATCTGTGTAGAGCGCTTTGTAAGAATTCCTGCCAAGTAAGCCAGCGAATGTCAAGTGGTGTATGAATATGTAATAGCAGTCATTATCAGTTGATGTCCCGTCTTTGGAAAGAATCTTTTCATTTACTGTGGAGAGAATGAGGGGCAATTTGAAATGGCCCGAGGTAAGTGGCATTTCATACCTTGCCAATCAAATTAACCTTGAACCTTTCTCTGCTACTTAGAATTCTCGCTCTTTTTCTTCTCTCTCCATCACTGAAGATGAAGATGACGTGTCTGAAACCACTCTTTGCTCTACAGTATTGCACTTGATCCTCATCTCCCTCCCTGGAGAGGAGTGAGATGAACAGTTCTGGGGTGTCAATCAAACTGATTGAGACTTTAGAGTGGGGGAACCTGTCACCAAGACCCCGTCACCAAATCCAGAAGACACCACGGTACGTCAGCTTCACCAACTTGGCCGCAGTAATTGCTTCTCTGGTTCTCCCTCCCACCCGCATTTGGTCTGAGAATGCAGCCTGATTTGAGCGAGGAGGTGTAACCCCAGATCAGAGCTACCAAACCTGAACATGAAATTCTCCAGGATCTATTCCATCCCCAGACTCTGACGTGGAATTTGACTCTCTGATGGAGAGTAGGTCTCTGTGGAGCTCCTGTCTGATTTTTGCTTTGAGCAGACAGCAGCCATTGTGTGCACACACACCATAGCAGATGCTTCAATCCCTGCCTCCTGTCAATGTGTTTTGTTCACTCGCTCAGCCATGTCCAACTCTGTGACCCCATGGACTGCCAGGCTTCCCTGACCATCACCATCTCCCAGAGTTTGCTCAAACTCATGTCCATTGAGTTGGTGATGCCATCCAACCATCTCATCCTCTGTCGTCCCCTTCTCCTCTTGCCTTCAATCTTTCCAGCATCAGGGTCTTTTCTAATGAGCTGGCTCTTTGCATCACATGGCCAACGTATTGGAGCTTCAGCTTCAGCTTCGGTCCTTCCTATGAATATTCAGAGTTGATTTCCTTTAGGATTGACTGGTTGGATCTCTAAAGAGTCCTCTCCAGCACCGCAGTTTAAAAGCATCAGTTCTTTGTCTCTCAGCCTTCTTTATGGTCCAACTCTCGTATCTGCACCTGACCAATGGAAAAACCATAGCTTTGACTCTACGGACCTGAGCATCTAGTACCTTTTAAATAACAATATAGGTACACTCACACACATACATACTAGGAACACACATACATACTAGGAACACACATATTTTCCATTCTTAATTTGAACCCACCATATATAACAGGCATATCAAAACTCTACCCTCTTAGGGAGTTTGGGATGGACATGTACACTCTGCCATATTTGGAATGGATAATTAACAAAGACCTACTGTACAGCACAGGGGACTCTGCTCACTGTTATGTGGCAGCCTGGATGGGAGGGGAGTTTGGAGGATAATGAATCCATGTATATGTACGGCTGAGTCCCTTTGCTCCTCATCTGAAACTACCACAACATTGTTTGTTAATTGGCTATACCCCAACGCAAAAGAAAAGGTTAAAAATAATTAAATGAATGAAAAAAGAAATAAATTCTTAAAATAATAGCTAGATTTATATGCAGAGCTGGCCCTAGATAAAACTTCAGAGTATAAGAAAAAAAATGTGAGTGTCTTCAACCCATGCCACCCCCAACCGCCGCCCCCCCCGGCCAAAAAAAAAAAAACCCCAAACAAACAAGTGAATATTCCACTGTTTTGAGAGAGGACAAGTCTTAACCCCTAAATAGTCATCCTGCTGATTTGGATGACTGCTTTACCCCAGGCTTCCCCTCTACTTGCCACCCCCAGCCTGTATCTGTGCTGTTCTCACCTGGATGGCCCACTGCTCCACCACTGTGTCTCTGCCATTATCCAATGTCAGTAGATAACCAGTTTCAACAAGATCCACTCTCCGGTGCCCGTTCTTTTGTCTTATTATCCGTCCTCCTCCTCGCCATGGAAATGCCTCCTTCCTTCTTTTGAACCTTAGTAGCACTTTGTTCTATTTCAGGGCACTTGCTGCATCCTATTCTGTGCTGCACTTCTATGGTAGAGCTACGTTTTAAGATCTGTGCAGGCAAGAACCGTCTTTGGTTATTCATGTGTTTCCCACGTGGTGGGAGAAGGATTTAAGAAGGCTTTCAGGAGTTTACAGGAAAAGAATAGAAATTAGAAACAGATGAGAAAAGCGAGGCCAAGGGTTCTTCTTTGTAACCTAGCAGTATCTAGCATAGAGTCCTTCGAGCAGAGGGGTAGGGGTGTTGGGAGTCCCCCAGATGAAGGTGCTGTCTATAAGCTTCCATGACCAAGCGCAATGAAGCCAACAGGCCAGCAGCCATTAGACCAGGGTTTGGGCGGTGTGTGTTGCCACTGTTTATCTCTATTCCATCCAACTTACAGCTATTTCTGAGCAAATCAATGTAATAAGCGTTAAATAATGTAATTTTACCTCCAGGATCTGCCTCCAACCAGGTAGAATGAGGTGGAACCAGCAAGATCGAGTACGCGAGTGAGTCTTGACCTTGGTGTCAAGGACGAGTGATGCGTTGGTTGGCAAATAAGAGCTGCTTCTTGTTGGGGAAGATTTGGGCGAATACTTATAGGCAGCACCAAAATGTTGAGTGTGTGTGTGTGATGTGTTTCAGTTGGATTGGAAAGTTCAGACTGAAGGCTGGTTTCTTCTGGTTACTCTCACTGAGACTGAGGAATATCTGAATGAAGAAGGTAGATGAGATAATTTTAAGAGTATCCATGTATTTATTATGTCATTTTTCTTTCCCTCTAAATACTAATCCAGTCCATCCTAAAGGAAATCAGTCCTGAATATTCATTGGAAGGACTGATGCTGAAACTCCAATACTTTGGCTGCTTGATGTGAAGAACTGACTCATTGGAAAAGACCCTGATGCTGGGAAAGATTGAAGGTGGGAGGAGAAGGGGACGTCAGAGGATGAGATGGTTGGATGGCATCACTGACTCGATGGACATGAGTTTGAGTGAGCTCCAGGAGTTGGTGATGGACAGGGAAGCTTGGCGTGCTGTGGTCCACAGGGTCACAAGGAGTCGGACACAACTGAGTGACTGAACTGAAATACTAATCCACTAGAATTTAGGGGTCACTGAATTTCTAAACTGGTACATTATTAAAGTGTTATTTATTAAAAATATTCACCTGTTTGGCTGTGTCGGGCCTTAGTTACAGCACATGGGATCTTCATCATGTCGTGCTGTGTGGACCCTCTAGCTGCGCCTCGAGGGCTCAGTTCCTACACAACATGTAGGATCTTAGTTCTCTGAGTTGCAAGGTGGTTTCTTAGCCACTAGACCACCAAGGAAGCCCCTAAACTAGTACATTTTTGCAAGTGAAAGGTGCCCTTGCTATTGTCCAGGCCGGCAGCCAGGACATCCAGAGACCTTCTGATACGGACTGACCTGCACGGGCAACAATCAACAGGCTGTTGTGATCCCGAATTTTCTCTTATACTGGAAGCATTCTAGGTTTATCTTTTTGGAAAAGTCTGATTGAAAAAAAACCCATAGCCTCCTAGAACCACATCCGGCCGACTTCTTTTATTCTACACATTAGGTACATGCGCTTGCTTTCCTATAGTGTCTTCCTAAGCCCACAGGTATGTTGAATCACCTTACTGGAGTTCTAACATATTTCCTGTGTGACTTGATGGATATTCCCTATCCATCTTGACTCCGCTCTAAGTAATAGTTGTACAATTGTTTTTCTGTTGTCCTAGTTCCTTGCATTTCTGTTTCAGGGAAGTTGTTGATGAGCATTGCTTTCATCTATGGCTGTGCTGTTGATGACTTGCCTCAGTTAGTTAAAATTCAGGAGGGCTTGAGGTGAAGTTGATTAAACCCACCAAGAGGCCAGATTTGGGAAGAGCTTATTGTCACTACCTTAAGGAAAATTAATAACCATTGTGCATGAGAGTCCATTCGTTTGGTTCGCTTAGAATATGCTTCTGTAAGAGTAACAACTCAAATGGCAGGGATGGCCAATGAAAAGAAAGCAAAGTTTCCTCCAAAAGCTTTGTTCAGAGTGACAAAGAGAAATATGGAGTTATTTATCTGGAAAATCCAGGCTGAAAACATTTACTACCAAGGACTAAAATTATATTGTCTTGAATCACCCATATTGATGACTAACATTGATTAAATTCCTTGAATTATTGCCTAAATCTTTATTTCATTTATCTTGTGTAAAAAATAATGCAGAAGGGCTCTCTAATGCTTGGTAGCGTGAATAATGCTTCTCAAAGGGCTCCCAGTCTCTTAAAACTTTATCCCCATTTTGGAAGCAGAGACTGGGAATAGTAGAAGTCAAAAATCTAAGGATGCAGTTTAGAAACTCAGAGTACGGCTTTTTTTTTTCTAGTTCTAAAGAGGTAGATAACCTGGAGCTTATTATTCCTGGTGAAGTAAGTCAGAAAAAGAAAAACAAACATTGTATATTAACTCATGTATATGGAATCTAGTGAGATGGTCCATCTAGTCAAGGCTATGATTTTTCCAGTGGTCATGTATGGATGTGAGAGTTGGACTATAAAGAAAGCTGAGCACTGAAGAATTGATGCTTTTGAACTGTGCTATTGGAGAAGACTCTTGAGAGTCCCTTGGACTTCAAGGAGATCCAACCAGTCCATCCTAAAGGAAATCAGTCCTGAACATTCATTGGATGGACTGATGTTGAAGCTGAAACTCCAGTACTTTGGCCACCTGATGTGGAGACCTGACTCATTTGAAAAGATTCTGATGCTGGGAGGGATTGGGGGCAGAAGGAGAAGGGGACATCAGAGGATGAGATGGTTGGATGGCATCACCGACTCAATGGACATGAATTTGGGTAAACTCTAGGAGTTGGTGATGGACAGGGAGGCCTGGCGTGCTGCGGTCCATGGAGTCGCAGAGTCAGACACGACTGAGTGACCAAGCTGAACTGAACTGATGAGCCTATTTGCAGGATGGCAATGGAGGCACAGACCTGGTGAACAGACTTGTGGACACAGTGCAGGGAGGAGAGGGTGGGACGAAAGGAGACAGCAGCATGGAGGCAATATTCATTACCACGCGGGAGACAGAGAGCTAGTGCAGGTTAGCCGTGTGACCCAGGGAGCTCAGCCAGGGCCCTGTGACCACCTAGAGGGCTGGGGTGGGGTGGGAGGCAGTGGGGAGGCTCAGGAGGGAGGGGACTGGATAGACCTGTGGCTGATTCACGCTGATGTGAGGCAGAGACCAACAGTGGTGTAAAGCAATTATCCTCCAATTAAAAATAAACACTTAAAAAAGAATATGACCAAAACCTCATATGAATTTTGAAGTGGAAAACCGTTCTCTTAACACGTGCGAGCAAGCCGAGAACCACTGAAACTCAAGAGCGCCCTGGTTTTTGTTGCCACCGTTGCTTAGGAAAGGGGAAGCAGCTGGAACTGGTGTCTTACCCGTCAGGAATGCACAATCAAGTCCGCATGTAATAGGATAGTAGTTGTTTTACAGTATATAATAAACTGTAAATGGATGCTGGTTTGCTATAAAAACAATTATCCCTGTACAAAATGTCTCCATAGGTTTATTGTGGCTGCTTCGGATCAAGGATCAAATCTGGTTGCATAAGAGGCAGGTATGGTTCGCCTGCTTAGACTACTGTCGCCTGAATCTGAGCTTCCCTGGCTGGTGAATGCTGGTTGATACTGGACACTATGTGTGTTAGTCACTCAGTCGTGTCCGACTCCTCGGATCCCACGGACTATAGCCCGCCAGGCTCCTCTGTCCATGGGATTCTCCATGCAAGAATACTGGAGTGGGTTGCCATGCCCTTCTCCAGGGGATCTTCCTGACCCACGGATCGAACCCAGGTCTCCTGTACTACAGGCAGATTCTTTACTATCTGAGCCACCAGGGAAGCCCTAGACACTATAGAAATAGGTTGAAGAAAGCAGAGAGATGGCCTCTGATAGCACGCCCTTTTACCAGCAGCAAGACAAGGACTGGCAGGAAGACTCCTTCCCTTTATGTAATTATGTCAGCTGAGCTCCACCAAAGCAGGGTGATTTTTATGCTTTGGTTTTTAAAAGCCGAATGTTCTGAATGCTTCATGCTCAGTTCATAATCCGTTTTCACATTTCTCATTGCTCAGAGGAAATGGGAAGCCTGGGTTTTAGATACAAAAAAAAATCAAAAGTGGTTATTCACTTTTCATATGTTACTGTTGATACTTAGTTAATCTTGGGTGAAGTCAGTGGAAGGCCACAGTGAGGAGGGTGGAAGTGGCCTGGGGAGTGACGCCAGAGCCTAAACGAGGTGGAAGAGAAAAGCTCTGTCTTCAGTTGGAGGACTACGCTATTTGGGTAGGACCATGATCATCTCTCAGTTGATTTCCATGCCGGCAATTGCATCCTGTATGTTTTGGACAAAAACATCAGCATGGTGGTTTTCTTCCCACTTACCTGATCTTCTAGGTAAACCTGATTATGCTGATTATTTTTCTCTGAGTTTTTTCCTTCTTTTCCAAGAATTATGAAGGAATTAAGTACTTCTTTTATTGTGTTTTGCTTCTTCAGCTGTATGTAACGCCTCATGAAACATCACAATAAACACAAATAGATTTCAAGCAAGGAAAGAGACTTGAGTTTAGAATCTGGCTACTTATTCACAAATATTTCCCACATCCTCTTTTATGCCCCTGACTCCTGTGATGAGATATGAGGGGAAGTTTGGAAATTTTCTCAAGGAGCTTAACCTCTAATAAGGGAGAAAACTGTGCAAATCATACATGTCATTATAATGTGCTGTACTTAGTCACTCAGTTGTATCTGACTCTGTGATCCCATGGACTGTAGCCTGCCAGGCTCCTCTGTCCATGGGATTTTCCAGGCAAGAGTACTGGAGTGGGGTGCCATTTACTCCTCCATAGGATCTTCCCAACCCTGTATTTTGCAGGTCATCAGTCCTTGTCCAAAACATACAGGATGCAATTGCAGGCATGGAAATCAACTCAGAGATGATCATGGTCCTACCCAAATAGCACCAGGGATAAACCCATGTCTCCTGTGTCTCTTGCATTCCAGGCAGATTCCTTACCTGCTGAGCCATCAGGGAAACCATCATAATAGAGGTGTGAAATTTCATATGAAATTTCAAAATTTCATAAGACCCAGCCAGGTATGATTTTAGTTACTATTTCTATCCAAGTAGTCTAGGAGAGATTTGTGGTAGAAGAGTCATTTAATCTGGTTCTTGAAATGCATTTAGAATTGAGACATTTGGAAATGGGTCAGTTGTCTAATGGTTATCTGTTATTAGTTAACTAGTATCTGTATAGCAAATTACTCTAAAAATAAAGTGGCTTAAAACAGCAAACATTGTTTATTTCCCAAAGCTCCTGTGGGTCAGGAATTGGGATCGACTTTGGAGGTTCTGCTCAGTGTCATGAATACATAATACACAAATACAAATCCTCCTGAGGCTGTAGCCAATCTGAAGGCCTGACGGAAGCAGGAGGGTCGTGGCAGTAGGCCTCAGTTCCTCTCAGTGGGCCTGTCCAACAGGACTGCCCGAGGGTCCTCATGACATGGCCCTGGGCTTCCCCAGAGGCAGTAATCTGAGGGAGCGAGGGGAGTGGTGAAAATGAGAACAATGCAGAGGCGGTGCAGTGTTTTTATGACCCATTTTTGAGTCCTTATGATCATTTCTGCTTCATTCTGTTTGTTAGAAATGAGCCACTATGTCCACTTCACATTCAAAAGGAGGAAAATCAGGTTCTACCTCACAGAGGGAGAACCACTGAAGAGCTTGTGGAATATTTCTAAAATCTTTCCCATGGAGTTGGGAAGGTGAGAGGATACATCCAACGTGGGAAGGGGCAGGTCACGCAGAGATCAGTACTTGGTACTTGGGCCTATGTGCAGGAAAGTGGAGATAACCCCCTTTGGAGAGCTTTCAACTAAGAGGATACAGTGAAATCAGACAGGACATACAGAGGGAAGTGAAGCAGGAGGGAAGGCGGCGGGGCACAACCTCTAAAAGAATGACATAGCCGTAAGATGTGATGAAGACAGGCTAGAACCAACTGGGTCCCAGATGGCAGAAGATTAGCTTCCGGGGGACCTTGAGCCTCATCGTACGCTTATCATAACACACTAGCATCTAACTGATACACCCACCAGGGACACAATTCTAAGGATAAGCATAAAAGGCCAAAAAGTGGGTAGTGACCCAATTTCTGGAAATCTCTGCCCCTTCCTCAAAATAGTTGGAATAATCTTCCCACTTATTAGCCTATGAAGTTACCAATCCATAACTAACCACACCATATTTTGAGTTCTGTCCCCCTTCTCCATTTCACCTTCTGAGATGGCCCACACTCTGCCTGTGAAGTGTCTTTCTCTCTATATAAACCCATTTCTTACCTATCACTTTGTCTCCAACTTCTTTTTGCGACAAAGTAAGAACCTCAGATTCACTAGCAACAGAAGGAATTTAGAGACTGTTGGACAGGGCTGGGAATCATGGAGAGCTTTTGAGCAGGGCAGAGGTATAATTACAGCTGCATTTTTAGGGGGATTAGCCTGGCAACAGTAAGCGTGAAGGTTGGGAGTGTGGACACAATGAAAGAGGGGGCCAATTCAGAGGCCAAGACCATTCTGGTCCTGCAGGGGTTTGGTCTGGAAGGGGATAGTTGGAGCATGGTTCCAAAACAATGCAGCTCTCCTTCTTTTAGACTCTGCAAAGTACAAGCATCTATGAAATAAATACATTTTATGCATCTGATCCAATCGTTCAGGGAATCTGCCTGTGTTTTAGATGCTGCTCCTCACAGAGCTTTTAGTGGGTTAGTGAATTGAGTTGTAAGCTTGATGCATGGCCGTCGTTCCTTCTGTGTTGATTGAGTGCAGTTTGTCCCTAGGATGGCAATTGCACCGAATACCACAGGGTGTGTTCCTAATTGAGTCTGTCTCTTAACTGTGGCGAGAGCCTGATGTTATTGCTAGACTAAAGCCATCCGAAATTCAGCTCACAGAATGTACGAACCAGGATTTCATGGCAAAATTGCTACCCTCTTCTCCCTTAGTTATCAACATCTCCATTACCAAGACTTCTATTATTCTTCCCCAAGCACTTAGAGTGTTCATTTGATCAACTTGTATATTCATGAACTTCATTTGCAATATAGAAACGTTCTGGGTTTCTTGATGATGTCCATCCTCATTGAATAGACAGCCCAGAGCACTCAAAAGGCAGGCACACAGCCAGAGTCAGAATTCCAATACTGATGGTTTGACTTTCCCCACTGCTCTTTAGGAAATCCAATAATTCCAGACTGTAGGAATCTTATTTTCTCTGTTTCTGGGTTCGTCTGAATTTATGCATCTCTCAGAGTTTGCCATTTAATCATTTTCCTAATTCTTAATTGATCATTCATTCATTTTCTCATCAACTTGACAGCCAACTCACAGAATGTACGAACCAGGATTTTGTGTATTTTTAAATTGGGCTTGGTGGGGTGGGTGAGGTTTAGCCCAATACACTGTGGGTGTTTGCTAAACTCTTAATTGAAAAATACTACTTTGATGAACTGGTCCCATTTATTTGATCTTCTCAACACATGCATCCTCCACACGAGTGCTTTATCCTCTTCCTTTGTCCCTCTAAATCCCAGTTGCACTTTAAAGCAAGGGTTGTGATTTATAGCATCTGCCCACCCCCTCCTTTTCTGGCTGCCTTTTGACCCTGTGTAATGACTAGGTGAAGACCTGAAGTGATCTCACATTTCCGCAATGTCCACTTATATGTGGATTCATCTCAATGGTGATAACGTGCTGTTTTGTAAGTATCTGTGATTCTGAATATTTGGTTGGTCCTCTGCATTGTTAATTGTAAATGTTACCCAGGAGGTGTGTGTTTGTGCTCAGTTGTGCCTGACTTTTTGCTACCCTATGGACTGTGGCCTGTCAGGCTCCTCTTTCAGTGGGATTTTCCAGGCAAGAATACTGGAGTGGGTTGTCATTTCCTCCTCTAGAGATCTTCTTGAGCCAGGGATCAAACCCGTGTTTCTTACATGGCAGGCAGATTCTTTACCACTGAGCCACCTGCATGTAATGTAACTCATTGTCCATTAAGTAGAGTTTCCAATAATAAGTGGCTTTTAGGGTGTGTACCATGGTTTAGCAATGGAATAAAACCCCCTTTTCATACTGCTTTTTGTAATTGCTTATCACCAATGGAGTATTCTCAAGCCCTCAGGATATCTTTCAGCTCCTGGAATATAAGGAAATACCAACTGGAGGTGAGAAGATTAAGATCTAGGCACACCTTTTCCCCTAGGTCATTGTATAGGCAGGTTGTAAGTTTGTAGGAAACCATGAATAACAGTTAGATTATGAGGAAAGTAAAGTCTCTTAGCACAACCCTCTCACTTACACGTGAAAAGAATTGAGTTGCAGAGATGTGGAGTGGTTTCTCAAGGATTCCAATCTTAGTAGATTATCCATGACTTAAACCTAGTGTTCTGGGTCCTGTGTTCTTTCTAATAAAAACAAACTTGTGAAAGAATTCCTCATGTCTCAAAAAATCCCTCCAATGCCATTTTCTATGAATCCAACACCAATTGAAACCAAGAGGAGAAACCCTCACTTGCTAATTTCTTCTATTTTTCTTTTGGAGAGTTTCTTTTATCTTTCAAGCCATCAGCTTCCATTGATGTGGTAGACAGCTGTCCTCTTTCACTTTCATGTCCTGTTTCTTAGCCTCCACACTTCAAGTCATGAATATCAATTACCATTTACTAAGTAACCCTACTCATCAGAAATTGTCTATATGAATACAGAGTGGAGTAACGAACAAAATGACCTAAATTAGTGTCAGAAACATGGACATTTCTTTAGCTGTTCCTTTCTCCAGGGGATCTTCCCAACCCAGGGATCAAACCTAGGTCTCCTGCATTGCAGGTGGATTCTTTACCAGCTGAGCCACCAGAGAAGCCCAAGAATACTGGAGTGGGTAGCCTAACCCTTCTTTAGTGGATCTTCCTGACCCAGAAGTCAAACTGGGGTCTTCTGCATTGCAGACGGATTCTTTACCGGCTGAGCTCCCGTGGAAGCCCCAGATATAAACACATGAAATATATTTTCAAAATGTGAGTATTTGGGAGTGTGTTGATGTCGTATCAAAGCCCTTTAAAGTATTTAATACTGGAGGTGGTATAAAAACTTTTATAGATAATTTGGACTTTCTGAGTGTTCTCTAAGGAGGAAGAGGACAATGAAGAGGAGGTAGAAGGACTGTAAGAGAAGCAGAAGGAGGAAGAAGCAGAGAAGGAGAAGAAGGAGCAGAAGGAGAAGGATGAGGAAGAGGAGGAAGAAGGAAGGAGAGAGAGAGAGGGGAGGGACAGAGCAGGAGGGGAAGGGGAGCTGCTTGAATGAGGCAGGGTGGGCAGGAACCACTTTTCTATATACGGAGCCACAAGTGGATGAGCATATCATTAGTGTCCTCAGGGTCCATTATAAATAAGATAATTATGAGCCCCAATCGTGTCTTAAGCAAAGACATTATTGTTTCATCATGGATTGTGTGGCGATCAGAGCGGTGGAAAGTTAGAGTGAACACATTTGAGAAGGTGAGCAGAAGATTGCCACATAGAGGACTGGGGATGGCTATGCCAGTTGGTAGCTGAGAAGAGATTCCCGAAATGGAAGCTAGGAAGTTAGACAGTTATTCTCTGAGGAGGCAATCAGGTGCGGCTGGTGCGGAAGCCCCTGCCCGCCAGCGGGGCACAAGGTACGCAGTGTCAGCAGCAGACCAAGGACAGGTTCCCCAGTGTTAATGGGGGGCACACAGCATGGCTGTGCAAAGTAGACTGTGGGTAAAGTCACAGTTCCTAGGGTTTGACACGACTCGACATGGCCAAGTAGTCGCTAATTCACCTCTCTCATATCTAAAACAGTGCCTGGCCCGTAGCAAGCACTCCATAAACACAAAGAATACATAGAATTTGTTGTAGTGTCATGGGAAGCCAGAGAGATCTGATGATATTGGAGAAAGGAGAGAAGACTTCTCAAATAGGAGTTATATACAACTGTTCAAATGAAAAGGAGGGCATGTGTGCATGCTAAGTTCCTTCAGTTGTGTCTGACTCTTTGAGACCCCATGGACTGTAGCCCACCAGGCTCCTCTGTCCATGGGATTCTCCAGGCAAGAATACTAGACTAGATTGCCATGCTTTTCTCCAGGGGATCTTCTCGACCCAGGGATTGAACCCAAGTCTCCTGTGGCTCCTGCATTGCAGGTGGATTCTTGACCACTGAGCCACAAGGGAAGCCTCACAGAGTCAAGAGAGTCTTAATTTGAAGGTTGCTGAGATGATGAAATTGAAGTCGCTCAGTCATGTCTGACTCTTTGCGACCCCACGGACTATAGCCCACTAGGCTCCTCCATCCATGGAATTTTCTAAGCAAGAGTAATGGAGTGGGTTGCCATTTCCTTCTCCAGGGGGATCTTCCTGACCTGGGGATCGAACCCTGGTCTCCCGCATTTTGGGCAGACGCTTTACCGTCTGAGCCACCAGGGAATCCCGAGGTGATGGGTTTAACCGTATTTACCACAAATCTGTAGGTGTTTAAGGGCAACAGCCTGGAGGTGGAATAGAAAATACCTGGGGATCTGAGAAGTGACACGCCCTAACAGTCCTGTTTCCTTCTCAAGTCAGTTCTGAAACCCATTTAGCTACTCTGACATTTTTACGCTTGAGCAGAGTCTCAGAGCCAAAGACCTTGAGGTCCTTCGAAAGTTCATTTCCTGTGATGCGGTAACCTCCAGCACAACGATCACATTCCAAGAAATGCTTAATATTTAACGTGCTGCTGATTTCCTCAATCATCTTTCAGTATCAGGCGCCTGTGCAGATAAGCCTTTTTAGCCTATGACAGGCGATCCTGTTTAACCCAATCACAAAGCATCCATCTCTGATGATGTTGTCCTCGGTGCTGATTCAGGATCTTTCACCAAATTCAAGCGCCCTGTCCGTTGCCCAGGAAGGGAGTTGGGAGAAGATTCCGAGGTGAATGCTGATGTGCTATCTCCTCCTGAGATTCTGAGATTCAGTCTCTGAGAGAATGGCTGTGGGGTGGTTGTGTCTTGTGGTTGGCTATACAATGCTGTGGCATGGCTGTTTGCAGATATTTTCAGCCTCTTTAAAAAAATCTCAAAAAGCATTCTACTTAAAAAATTTTTTTTCTATGTCATGTGCAAGCCAATACCATTGTTCTATCGCTGAGCCTTATCCTGTGACTACATCTGTCCTTGGGGGTGGGGATGGGGGACAGGTTCAGGGATATCAGTTCAGTTCAGTTCAGTTCAGTCGCTCAGTCGTGTCTGATTCTTTGTGACCCCACGAATCGCAGCACGCCAGGCCTCCCTGTCCATCACCAACTCCTGGAGTTCACTCAGACTCACGTCCATCGAGTCAGTGATGCCATCCAGCCATCTCATCCTCTGTCGTCTCCTTCTCTTCCTGCCCCCAATCCCTCCCAGCATCAGAGTCTTTTCCAATGAGTCAACTCTTTGCA
>NW_011495078.1:8219777-8233976 GCF_000754665.1 Bison bison bison | reverse complement strand
ATCAATTCTTTGGCACTCAGCCTTCTTCACAGTCCAACTCTCACATCCATACATGACCACAGGAAAAACCATAGCCTTGACTAGACGGACCTTTATTGGCAAAGTAATGTCTCTACTTTTGAATATGCTATCTAGGTTGGCCATAACTTTCCTTCCAAGGAGTAAGCATCTTTTAATTTCATGGCTGCAGTCACCATCTGCAGTGATTTTGGAGCCCCCCAAAATAAAGTCTGACACTGTTTCCACTGTTTCCCCATCTATTTCCCATGAAGTGATGGTGGAGTCCAATTTCTATTGTCCACACTACTGATTCCAAAAAAGTGCTTTTAACATTTTGTCATGTCCATTTCTATGTAACTATGCAGAAGCGCTGAAATGCATGTGTCAAATTCTCCATGTCAGACTGTTTTGTCTCCAGATACTCTGTCCATGGGATTTTTGAGGCAAGGATACTGAAGTGGGTCACCATTTCCTTCTCAAGAGGATCTTCCTGACCCAGGGATTGAACCTGGGTCTCCTGCACTGCAGGCAGATTCTTTACTGACTGAGCTACCAGGGAAGCCCCCAAAAGAAAGATGTTAGAAAAGATCCTCTTACCTTCTTTAGGACATGAAAATTTTTAGGACCAGTCCCTGCTTTTACTCTTTTATAGGTGTCTATGGACAGGGAGGCCTGGCGTGCTGCGGTTCATGGGGTTGCAGAGAGTCAGACACGACTGAGCGATTGAACTGAACTGAACTGATAGATTATTTTGATCCAGAACTCATATTCTTGCTAGAGCTGACTTGATTGCCAGGATGTCCTGTGTCACTTGGTCATCCAGTCTTGAGCTGGGTTGGTTTCCCTGGTATTCAGTCTAGGACATTCCAGCATCACTTTCTCCATTGAATTGATGAGTCAGCTGCAAGAGGAATGAAGCACGCTCTGCAAGAGGAATGAGGACAGCAAAGGAGCTTGTCCTCAGGTGTCTTACTGGGATTGGGCTATCATGTAAGCATAAGGACCAACAGAGTGTCAAAAGAGTGAAGTGAATCAGAAAGAGAGAAACACATATCATCTATGAACACATATATGTGGGATCTAGAAAAATAATATAGATGAACTCATTTGCCAAGCAGAAATAGAGACATAGATGTAGAGAACAAATGTATGGACACCAAGGGGAAAGGGTGGGTAGGAAGGAGGGAGGTTGGGATTGATACTATGTATAAAGTAGGTAACTGATGCCAACACACTGAATAGCTCAGGGAACTCTTCTTAATGCTCTGTGATGACCTGAGTGGGAAGGAAATACACGGAAGAGGGGATACATGTATACATGTGGCTGACTCACTTTGCTGTGCAGCAGAAACACACCCAACATTGTAAAGCAACTATATGCCGGTAAGAAGACAACAGCAGTCTATGACACGACTGTGTAATGGGCGATGCTTCTACCACTGTGACCTCATTTACTGTGGATGGAGTAAGGATAAACAGATTTCTCCACTCGAATATCTGTATCTGTTAAATGATGCCAGTCAACAAGTTTTTATTCGTTAATGAGACAGCATATATCTGATACATGCTAAATGATAATCACAACAATTAGAGTGTTTTGTTGCCATGCAGAAATGACAGAGGCGTTGGCAAGGCCTGGATTCCTATATCTGTTCTTTTGCTTCCAGTCTTCAAGGGCAGAAGAACAGATAAGTGAGTTGGAACACAGAATGGTGGAAATAACTGCTGAGGAGCAGAATAAAGAAAAAAGAATGAATAGCAATGAGGACCATCTCAGAGACCTCTGGGGCAACATTAACCACACCAGTGTTTGAATTACAGGGGTCCCAGAAGAACATAGGAGAAGGCAATGGCACTCCACTCCAGTATTCTTGCCTGGAAAATCCCATGGGCGGAGGAGCCTGGTAGGCTGCAGTCCATGGCGTAGCGAAGAGTCGAACACGACTGAGCGACTTGACTTTCACTTTTCACTTTTATGCATTGGAGAAGGAAATGGCAACCCACTCCAGCATCCTTGCCTGGAGAATCCCAGGGACGGGGGAGCCTGGTGGGCTGCCGTCTATGGGGTCACACAGAGTCGGACACGACTGAAGCGACTTGGCAGCAGCAGCAGCAGCAGCAACAGCAGAACATGAGGGAGAGAAAGGGTCTGAGAGAATATTAGAAGAGTTTATAGTTGAAAATTTCCCTAACTTGGGGAAGGAAATAGCCACTCAAGTTGAGGAAGCACAGAGAGTCCCATACAGGATAAACCCAAGGAGAAACACACTGAGACATAATTATCACACTGCTGCTGCTGCTAAGTCACTTCAGTCGTGTCCAACTCTGTGCGACCCCACAGACGCAGCCCACCAGGCTCCCCCGTCCCTGGGATTCTCCAGGCAAGAACACTGTAGTGGGTTGCCATTTCCTTCTCCAATGCATGAAAGTGAAAAGTCAAAGTGAAGTTGCTCAGTCGTGTCCGACTCTTCGTGACCCCATGGACTGCAGCCCACCAGGCTCCTCCGTCCATGGGATTTTCCAGGCAAGAGTACTGGAATGGGGTGCCATTGCCTTCTCCGAATAATCACACTAAGAAAAACTAAATTCAAAGAAAAAATATTAAACGCAGCAAGGGAAAAGCAACAAATAACGCACAAGGGGATTCCCATAAGGTTATCAGTTGATTTTTCAGCAGAAGCTCTGCAGGCCAGAAGAGAGTAGCAGGATATATTTAAAGTGATGAAAAGGAAAACATACATGTCTTTTATTGACTTTTTCTGAGGTTTTGATTTTTTGTAGGCTTTAGACTAAACTACATAATCTGCATGAATATAAACCCATAGTTAATTCAAACAGGCTAAGAAATCCTGCCAGATGGAAACGTACAATTTTTAAATGTGTCTTAAAAAAAGATTGCTTTCTGTTGTCTTTTCAAGGAGTTTCATAAAGAGCATATATACTACTTTGGAGTGGATTAGCTCACTTTCCTTCTCCTTAAGAAGGCAGAACGCCTTGCATGGTGTTAGGCTTTTCTTATCTTGAACCGACAGTGCCCTAAATAGATGCATGATGACTCTAAAAAGCTAATTATCACAGGAGAGAAGGGCCACAGATCAATATTCTGAAACCAAAGTTACCGTTTTTGAGGACTTGTTCTCCAACATTTAGTTGGTCCACAAAAGAGAATCCAACAAGCGTTTCACGCGCTGGAGGGTTCGCTGTACAACGTGTGTGGGAAGGAGGCGGCTTCCCATTGCTCTCGGCAGAGTGGTGCCGGGTGAGCTGTTGCCATTTCTCTTTGTGCGTGGTACCTTATATTTACATCCGCTCTCAAAGTTTTCTAGGCTGAAGTGTGAGCACAGGAGAGGGTTTGGGGACAGTCATTTATTCTTGTGATTCATGCAGTTTAGTCACTCAGTTGTGTCCGACAGTTTGTGACTCTATGAACTGTGGCCCGCCAGGCTCCTCTGTCCATGGGATTTTCCAGGCAAGAATACTGGAGTGGGTGCCATTTCCTTCTTGAGGGGAACTTCCCAACCCAGGGGTCAAACCTCGGTCTCCTGTATTGCAGGCAGCCTCCTGCTTTGCAGGTAGATACTTTGCCGATGCAGCCACCCTGAAGGAGACTCTTGGTTCTGTCTCGGCTCCTCTGCTCAGAGAGCAGCGATCATTTCTTGTTAAACATGAATCCTCACTAAGCCCCACAGATTTCAGAAGAACTACCAGCTTTACCCTCAGCTTGATGGGTAAAGTGTACAGGTTTGTGCCTAATGAACAACACTGTTTGGAAAGGGGAAAACATGCCCTCCTCCACCGTTCTTGAGTTCCTGTGGCTAGACCACTAATGAAATTAACACAAGATAGTTTAACAAGAAAAAGAAACACATTTTAACTTGGGGGCATGGAGCTGTCATAGAAATGGGGCCTAAGAAGTGGCCAAAGCAGGCAACTTGTATAGTTTTTAGACAAAGGACCAAAAAATTTGTGAAAAATTGACAAGACTGAGAAACTTAGGCTTTGGTTGCTTTATTAGTGAAGACTCTAAACAGGGTTTGGGGGCTTGTGGGAGCCAGTTAAAGAAAAAATGAAGTTTGTTTATACAAGCTTCTCTACCCCAAATTATCATCTGGATGGTCGGTGTCCTTCTCTCTCCAGATTCAGGGAGAGGGCTTTTCCAGGGGAGCCTTATTTCCTGGTTTCAGAGAGACAGAGAGGAGCGTCAAAGTGTCCCTCTTGTGTTGGCTGTTTCTTGAGTCACTTAAATTTTTTTTTTTTAACTTTTAAAAAATATATTTATTGAATTCTGGGGATGTACTAGACTTTGTCCATGAAGTAAATATATTTACTGCTATGTGGTATTAACATTTTAAGGCAGTGACATAAGATTGTTATGTAATAAAATTATTACATTATTTACCAAGCAAGTACTCTTTGTACACAGCATACCTAAACTGAAATCAATCTACATGCTCAGAAGATGAGTGTTCTTGTTATTTGACTTTTTAAAACTACTTGTTGCATTTTTTTTTCTTTTTTAAAAAAGATTATTTCTTTTTAACTGGAGGATAATTGCTTTACAATATTGTGTTGGTTTCTGCCGTACATCAACATGAATCAGTCCTAGGTACCCATATGTCCCCTCCCTCTTGAACCTCCCTCCCACCTCCCACCCCATCCCACCCCTCTAGGTTGTCACAGAGTCACTTTAATTCCAAACAATCCACATGCCACTTTGGGAGAGCCTGCCCTGAGCCCCAGTAGTGCTGGCTGCTTTGATGTAGGCATCCTACAGTATTTTTTTAGAAACTCAACTGGGAGGGTGGTTATTGCAGACTGTGCAATCCATTTGTTCCTTCTGAAATTCTAAAATCTGCCAGATTAAGTCATATCAGCAGAGAGCTGGATGCTCCGACCTCCTTGTACTGACCATCTGTGAAGTTGCTTTACTATAATTTTGGTTTGAGAATCTTAGCCTACAATGATAGCCAACGTAAAAAAGAGCTGTTTGAAACGTACAATTATGACAACTGTAAGAATGGAGTTGAATGTTTAACATCATGCAAAACCTTTCCCATGCCTTCCACGGTCTTCTCAGATCCCCATGTTGAGGTTGTTCCCTAATTTCTCAGGAAACTAAACAGATTCTAGGCTGCAATCTGCCTTCAACCAAATACCTGCAGTTCTCCAATTCTATTAATTAAAAAGTTACTTTTCTCTCTTCCATTATATTTTTTTAAAAAAGATTTTTGTTGTTGTGGACCATTTTTAAAGTTTTTATTGAATTTGTTACAATATCGCTTCTGTTTTATGTTTTGACTTTTTGGCCACGAGGCATGTGGGATCTTATCTCTCCCCAACCAGGGATGGAATCTGCTCCCTCTGCATTGGAAAGCCAAGTTTTCACTGCTGGACCACCACCAGGGAAGGCCCTTCATTACCTATTGGTGTGGATTTTCCCTCCCATTTTGTTGTTGTACATGGGAGATAACGGAATAATTTGTTTCTTTATCTCACTTGTAAGATTCATACAAAAAAGTTTGTATTTCCTCAGTTGTCATTAAAAATATCTTGGCTAAATTGCGAAATTGAATTGGCTTTTCATTGCCATTTGAATGTTCATTTCTTTGATTGATTACTGAGGTTAACTTTTTCAAATATTTGTTAAAGGATTATATGTCCTCACTGGGCTTCTCAGGTGATGCAGTGGTGAAGAATCTGTCAGCCAATGCAGGAGATTCAAGAGATAAGAGTTCAATCCCTGGGTGGGGAAGATCCTTGGAGGACAGGGTGGAAACCCACTCCAGTATTCTTGCCTGGAGGATTCCTTGAACAGAGGAGCCTGGTGGGCTGCAGTCCATGGGGCTGCAAAGAGTGTGACACGATTGAGCGCACAGGCATGCACTGTCCTCGCTGGTGAATCTCGTGTTCCTGTATCATCTGTCTACTGAGTCTTTGTGTCTCATATAACATAACCTCGTCATATATCAAGGAGCTATATCCTTGGTGTATCATAATAATATATATTTTTCACTTTGTTGCTTATCATCTGATAAGTCTGTGTTTTGAAAAATAGAAGGTTTACATTTTCATGCAGTCAAGTCGGTTTTTTTCCTTTGTGACTTCTTCTGTTTCTTTTATGCCAGCTATGTTTCCATGCAAATTAATAAAAAATTGACTCCTTGGGGGTTTGGACATGGTGGTATATAATTTTTACTAGGTTGTTTCCGTAAACAGACTTAGTATTATGCATGGGGAACAAAAAATGCACAATAAATATTTGTCGATATGTTGATAAGTTTTACTCGATTAATCTATGGAGTTTACATTTCCTGCAAAGTTACATGGTGAATTTTTAACAGAAACACACAAGGTTCATTTGCATCAGCATTTCCTTTTGGACACTTACAAAGAATTTAAATAGAGTTATGCTTTTGGGCAATGTGAGCAGAAAAACGTTGCCTTATCAATATTCCTGGTTGAAGAGAGGGAGAACTTCTTATCATATCTTTCAATTTGCCTGGCTTACCAAAAATCACATCTCCCTTGCACTGAGATTCTTGATTCCAGCTTTAGCACATGAAGCACCCAGAAAAGAGATAAGATTGAACTGTAACATCATTTCCCATCTAGCGAATAGCTTTCTATCAATTTTTTGTGCGTGACTGTGAGATTGTTTAACCAGTTAGTATGACATTTGTGTTCTCAGAAGACTAACTCCCTGAGAGGAGAGGAATCTGAAATTAGACAGAAGACTCCAGTCTTAACAGAATTATGGTTCCCTGGGTGGGAGAAGGGGGCAGGGCTAGAAGGAACCCAGTGCTGAGAATCCAGAGGTAAAGAAGGAAAAAAATGAATTTTGCAATGAAAAGCGATCACATCATTGTTCTTTTCCCTCACTTAAGTCTACTAGTGAGAAGTGAAGAAATGGCAGTTTTGCAGAAGTCAAGGTCTCTACTTTTGGCCACATCTTAATAAGGTGTGTAGACAGAGCAGCCCGACCTACATACTTTGATAAATATAATCAGATCGCAAAGTCAGCACATCATTTCAGAACGTCCCTGGAGGTCCAGTGTTAAGACTTCGCCTTCCAATGCAGGGGTCTGGGTTCAGTCCCTGGTCAGGGAGCTAAAACCCCACATGCGTCATGGGCAGAAAATCAAAACACAAAACAGAAGCAATATTGTAACAAGGTCAACAAAGACTTTAAAACTAGTCTGCATCAAAAAACTTACATCATTTCTCCTACTACTGATTAGTAGATCCTAATAATCTTTAAACTGGAAAAGTGACTGCATGTGAAACAAAGAGGAGTTCCTACGGGGACCTGATCTTGCCCCCGACTTCTCCATGGATGTCTGGTCCTGGTCTCCCACCAGCTCCGTCAGCTCCCATCTTAAGCCAACCTTCAGTGAGAAAGAGCAGCTTCCTGATTCAATTTGTTGACCCAGTGGTGCAAGTTCTTTAAATACCTTTACATTGTGAATTTGGTCTTCAGGCTCTTCCTAGCTTTTGAATGACTTTATACTTCCAGAAGCCGCCCTAACTGAGGTCTGACCTTTGGTTTTCCTTTGTAGTTTGGGGGCCGTTATGCTGACTTCTAGTTCAGACCCTACCTCTTCTTGGAGTCTCAGCTTCCAACAAGGTAGGGAAGGGAGGCAGGGCTTTCTTGAAGCCTCGTGGTGGTCCTGGGGCCTCGGAGATGGAGCTGTCAGGCTGCCTCTGCTCCTTGGCTGACCTTGGGTTTTGACTCCCATCTGAAACTGGGGGCTGGGTGAAAATTGTTCTGGGGCAAAGAAGACATCCTGGGTTTTTACCGGGAGTTTTTCTGCCTACCCCTGGCTCTTGTGTACCTCAGTAGCTAATTGCAAAAGAGCAGACATGGGCTGAGCAAGTCTGCTGGAGAATCAGGCAGAAATGAAGGCGGCATCGAGCAGGTTCCTGTGTAAGGCCCTGAATTGTGCATAACCCTGGATTGGTGGGGGGCACCCCAGGAATGACTGAGGTGTCCTACAAGTATGGACGAAGGTAGGCTCACAATTGCAATCACATTAATTTACAAAAAGCAAAGATAGGGGCTATTTCTTGCACCTTTGAGTTTGTGGACTGAAGTTCATACTTCCTATATCTTATTTTTTTCGAATGGAAGAGATCATTCCAGGAAGGCACGCTGCATCGGCCCTGTGGATCACTGAGAGCAGCTCCATCCTTCTTCGAGCTCCTCCTCATCCTCTGACTGTACCACCGGGTTTCCAACAGCAGAGCCCACTGGCCTCTCGATGTTGGAGGGCTCTCTTGGAGGGCTCCCGCGTTTGATCACCACCCACCACCCACAAGCCAATGACCAAAAAAAGCACAGAAAATGGGTACTTGGCAAATTCCCGAAACGTTTTTACTTTTGAACCACCTACCAGCAAACCTATTTACCACAAAATAGCGTTTTAGCTGCACCCCATCCACGTAGAATATTGTTTTGACATGACACCCCATTCCTTCTTTCTACTTCACAATACTCTCACCATCTTGAAGGGCAGCCAGTGTCTGGGTGAGACACAGGTGTCTTGGAAGGCTCCTGAAGTCCATACAGGGAAGACCCAAGGTAAAGAGGTCATGGAATCGTGTCTGACTCTCAGCGCATTAGCTCCACCTGCCTGTGCTAGAAGTTTTAGAATGTTCATTGGGGCCCTTCAAGGTGACCAGAGGTCTGTGCTGTGGCCTGTAGGTTTCAGCTGCTCTTCTTTTTTGTTGACACCATCCTGCTTTCCCTGATGCTGTGGTTCTCTCTGACTCCAGCCATTGGCTTGATGAAAGGGAGAAAAGTCCCGGAAGTACTGAACTTGCAACAGGAAGAGTACTTCTCTGAAGGTACGAGGACTCCTGCAAAGTGCTCCCCTAAGTGACTTATAGAAACGCAGGTGGCGTTTTGGTATGTGATGGTGGAGTGGGCTGGTGGGGGTGGTATTTGAACCAACCACTCCTTACCAGCAACTTCTCTCTCTCTAGTCTTCACAGAGGGGATTTCATTTTATTTTGTATCCTGGGCACAGGCAATTACTGTTCTTCCCTGAATCACTACATTTTTAATTTCATTCATTCGCACATTGATCATATATTGGATTTCCATAGTCATGTATGGATGTGACAGTTGGACTATAAAGAAAGCTGAGCACTAAAGAATTGATGCTTTTGAACTGTGGTGTTGGAGAAGACTCTTGAGAGTCCCTTGGACTGCAAGGAGATCCAACCAGTCCATCCTAAAGACCAGTCCTGGGTGTTCATAGGAAGGACTGATGTTGAAGCTGAAACTCCAATACTTTGGCCACCTCATGTGAAGAGCTGACTCATTTGAAAAGACCCTGATACTGGGAAAAATTGAGGGCAGGAGGAGAAGGGGATGACAGAGGATGAGATGGTTGGATGGCATCACTGACTCAATGGACATGAGTTTGAGTAAACTCCAGGAGTTGGTGATGGACAGGGAGGCCTGGCATGCTGCAGTCCATGGGGTCACAAAGAGTCAGACATGACTGAGCTTCTGAACTGACTGAACTGAACCAGGTCCTTTTCTAGGTTATGAGACAGCACTCATAAAACATACACATGTTGCCTTCTCTCTTCCTTGGATAAATATGGATTTGGCATGTTTATTTGCACAATTTCTTACTTTCTGAGGCCACTTACTCAGGCTTGCTTTCTCCGTTCCCCTCTGTGAAGAAGGCAAGGCCAGCTCCTGGTGCCCTGTCCTGCACCTGAGCCCGAGGTCTCCCCCACATTTCAGAGGAAATGTTTGACAGAGCCTGGAGCAGACTCAGATAAGCAGTGCTTGAAGGCATTCAGAAGGTAAGGTTTTGGCCCCAGTTTTGGAATGAAGCTGGAGTCTGAATAGTGCTCTTTAGTTTATTTTTTTCTGGGGAAGAATGCTGAGGAGTGGGGCAAGGACTTGCAGAAGGATCCTTCCTTGCTGAAAGTTAACAAAACCTTCCTTCTGTTGAAGCTTGAGAGCCAAAACCATTGATTCTCTTCTCCTTCGTGCGTCTGTCATCTTAGCACTTAGATGATTTATGTAAAAGCTTTTTTGTTGTTTCTCATAATATCACAGGACTTTAAACCCAAACAGAAAAAAGGACAGAACAATGAGGATGCTTCAGGGTGAGACGGTGAGGACACCTAGCCTGCCTGCTCCACTTTTGCCTGGATGAGATTTTTTTTTCTTTTTAATAAAGGGCATGTACTTTCCCAGTCTTGCAACAGGGGAAAAAAAAAAAAAAGATGGATGCTCCCTTGGGAGAAAATTTCTGCGAGAAAAGCGAATGACTAAAGGAGGCCTCTGATTCGAGAAAAGATTTTGTAAATGCTTCCCAGAAAGTTCTGCCTCACCGGGGAGAGAGAATGAAAATGTGCAATTTCGAGGGGAGGGAAAGCATTGCTTGTCTGATTTTTCTCGAGAAACACGTCTCATTTCAGTCTGTGTCCTGGCAACTCTTTTCTAGTGGTTAAAATAGAGGTTGGGGCATCTGGAGAGACGTGAATGGGCCTAGAGACTGTCATATGGAGTGAAGTAAGTCGGAAAGAGCAAAACAAATAATGTAACCAATGCATATATATGGAATCTAGAAAAAATGGCAAAGATGATCTTATTTGCAAAACAGAAATAGAGACAGAGATGTAGAGAACAAATGCCTGGACACAAGTGTGGGATGAATTGGGAGCTTGGGATTGACCTGGATACATTGTCGATACTATGTATCAAATAGATAACTGATGCCAACATACTGCATAGCACAGGGAACTCTACTTAATGCTCTCTGATGACCTGAATGGGCTGCTGCTGCTGCTAAGTCACTTCAGTTGTGCCTGACTCTTGGATAATAGACGGCAGCCCACCAGGCTCCTCTGTCCCTGGGATTCTCCAGGCAAGAACACTGGATTGGGTTGCCATTTCCTTCTCCAATACATGAAAGTGAAAAGTGAAAGCGAAGTCACTCAGTCATGTCTGACTCTTGGTGACCCCGTGGACTGCCGCCCACCAGGCTCCTCCGTTCCTGGGATTCTCCAGGCAAGAACACTGGAGTGGGGTGTCATTTCCTTCTCCAATGCATGCATGCATGCTAAGTCGCTTCAGTCATATCCGACTCTGTGTAACCCCATAGACAGCAGCCTACCAGATTCCTCTGTCCACAGGATTCTCTAGGCAAGAGTACTGGAGTGGGTTGCCATTTCCTTCTCCACGTGAATGGGAGGGAAGCTCAAAAGGCTGGGGATATACATATAGTGGTGGTTTAGTCACTAAGTTGTGTCCAACCCTTGAGATCCCATGGAGTGTAGCCCGCCAGGTTCCTCTGCCCATGGGATTCTCCAGGCAAGAATACTGGAGTGGGTTGCCATTTCCTTCTCCAGGGGATCTTCCTGACCCAGGAATCGAACTCAGGTCTCCTGCCTTTCAGGTAGATTCTTTACCCACCGAACCATGAGGAAGATGATATATGTACAGGCATAGCTGACTCATTTAGCTACACCACATTGTAAAGCAACTCTACTCCAATAAAAAATAGCTTAAAAAATATGACTGGGGATAGTTGCCAGGCTTGTGTGTGCCTCTTCTCCATCATTTCTAAGATCTAAATCCTCCCTGGTAGGTTCATTTTACTTTTACTCAACAATTATTTATTGAGCAAGTATTGTGTTCCAGGCTTAGTGCAGCTGGTAACTTTCAGGGCAAGGCTTTTTTTTTTTCTCATTATGGTATATAGGCGTATATAAAGGGAGTGTTGAAATAGTGCAGAAGTTTAAAACTGAATCACTGAACTGGAGATAAGAGAGTGGTTAGATATCAAATGGACACTTTGTTCAACAGCCTGCCCAAACCTTCAGGTGAAGTATGCGAATAGATTCAGGTGCTCACGGAGCAAAGAAATAACACTGGCTCAGAGGCAAAAGCATTGATCATTGAATAATAGACCCAACACTTTCCAAAGGAACCAGCGGTCAGTATCTCTCTACTGCCATGGTACACATTTTCTAAAACACCTATTTTGAGGAGTGTGAAGTGTTCATGAGGCCATGAGTATTGTCCTCTGTAATGAGGACATTATGGGCGTATAATTTGTGGGTGGCTTCCTGGAGACAGACAACTGTCTGACGATCAGTGTCAAGATCCAGTTTCAATATTGCTGAAGTCGTTTGTCATTTGTTGATTTGTTTGTATTTATTCTTTGTCTGAAAGTCTTACAAGGAGGAGATAGAGTCACAGGTCCTGGCTGTGAAAGGATGAAGGACACTGGTGGTGTTCAGGGGCCATGAGAGCACCCCAGATTATTCAAAGGACGTTTCCTTAGCCTATTCTGCCCACAGTGGACCTGACTCAGAAGATCTTGGGTTTGAAGGAATCTGATCAATCCAGTGAGGTTCATTCTTTATTTCCCTGCTAATGCTGGTAGAAAAGTGTTCTAGGAAGCCCCCAGGTGCAGAGCTGAGAGGGGCAGAGCCAGGTAGAGGATTCAGAAGGGAATTCCCGCTCTCCTTACATCTCCTGGCTTATCTCTGTTCTTAGAGATAAGCCCATAGGATGATGGGAAGCATCTGGTTCTTCACCTTTTGTTCTGAAACGATGGGCTAAAGGGATACTTACTTGATGAGTCATGCTGGCCAAGGTTCTTTAGTTGAAAATATGATGACTTGATAAGCAAGCCACTTGTTCAGGGTGGACTTCCTGTTTCACATTTATGATTGTGTGTGGAGATTTAATTAAGAGTGTTCTTCACTAAGAAGGAATGTCGAATAATAAAGGCCTAGGGGATGGACACACAAGAGAAGACTCTACACATGGACATCACCAGATGGTCAACACCAAAATCAGATTAATTATATTCTTTGCAGCCAAAGATGGAGAAGCTCTATACAGTCAACAAAAACAAGACCAGGAACTGACTGTGGCTCAGATCATGAACTCCTTATTGCCAAATTCAGACTTAAATTGAAGAAAGTAGGGAAAACCACTAGACCATTCAAGTATGACCTAAATCAAATCCCTTATGATTATACAGTGGAAGTGAGAAATAGATTTAAGGGACTAGATCTGATAGATAAGAGTGCCTGATGAACTGTGGATGGAGGTTTGTGACATTGTACAGGAGACAGGGATCAAGACCATCCCCATGGAAAAGAAATGCATAAAAGCAAAATGCCTGTCTGGGGAGGCCTTACAAATAGCTGTGAAGAGAAGCGAAAAGCAAAGGAGAAAAGGAAAGATATAAGCATCTGAATGCAGAGTTCCAAAGAATAGCAAGAAGAGATAAGAAAGCCTTCTTCAGCGATAAATGCAAAGAAATAGAGAAAAACAACAGAATGGGAAAGACTAGAGATCTCTTCAAGAAAATTAGAGATACCAAAGGAACATTTCATGCAAAGATGGGCTCGATAAAGGACAGAAATGGTATGGACCTAACAGAAGCAGAAGATATTAAGAAGAGGCGGCAAGAATACACAGAACTGTACAAAAAAGATCTTCACGACCCAGATAATCATGATGGTGTGATCACTGACGTAGAGCCAGACATCCTGGAATGTGAAGTCAAGTGGGCCTTAGAAAGCATCACTATGAACAAAGCTAGTGGAGGTGATGGAATTCCAGTTGAGCTCTTTCAAATCCTGAAAGATGATGCTGTGAAAGTGCTGCAGTCAATATGCCAGCAAATTTGGAAAACTCAGCAGTGGCCACAGGACTAGAAAAGGTCAGTTTTCATTCCAATCCCAAAGAAAGGCAATGCCAAAGAACGCTCAAAGTACTGCACAACTGCACTCATCTCACATGCTAGTAAAGTAATGCTCAAAATTCTCCAAGCCAGGCTTCAGCAATACGTGAAACTGTGAACTTCCAGATGTTCAAGCTGGTTTTAGAAAAGGCAGAGGAACCAGAGATCAAATTGCCAACATCCGCTGGATCATGGAAAAAGCAAGAGAGTTCCAGAAAAACATCTGTTTATGCTTTATTGACAATGCCAAAGCCTTTGACTGTGTGGATCACAATAGAGATGGGAATACCAGACCACCTGATCTGCCTCTTGGGAAATTCGTATGCAGGTCAGGAAGCAACAGTTAGAACTGGACATGGAACGACAGACTGGTTCCAAATAGGAAAAGGAGTACGTCAAGGCTGTATATTGTCACCCTGTTTATTTAACTTATATGCAGAGTACATCATGAGAAATGCTGGACTGGAAG
>NW_011495078.1:8209389-8219274 GCF_000754665.1 Bison bison bison | reverse complement strand
GGAGATCCAACCAGTCCATTCTGAAGGAGATCAGCCCTGGGATTTCTTTGGAAGGAATGATGCTAAAGCTGAAACTCCAGTACTTTGGCCACCTCATGCGAAGAGTTGACTCATTGGAAAAGACTCTGATGCTGGGAGGGATTGGGGGCAGGAGGAGAAGGGGATGACAGAGGATGAGATGGCTGGATGGCATCACTGACTTGATGGACGGGAGTCTGGGTGAACTTCGGGAGTTGGTGATGGACAGGGAGCCCTGGCATGCTGCGATTATTGGGGTCGCAGAGAGTCGGACACGACTGAGCGACTGAACTGAACTGAACTGAACTGAACTGAGGGGATGGAACATGTGGGAAGTCACTTAAGCGATGGGATCAAAATCCGTGGACCAGAAACCCCAATTCTCAGTTGCCCTCCTGCTGTTCTGGCTGGTGAAAGTGGTCAGAAAGGGGTAGAATGAGCCTGTCAGTGGAAAGGAGCCTGACAGGTGAGCTGACTGACGGAAGACCACGGTCAGCCCCTGCTTTACAACAAAAACTACTCCGTGCAGGTGAAAGATCGTCACTGAACTGCAGAGCTTAAAAGCCTGTCCTGTATCCCACTACTCTGTAACCTGCAGGAGAATGACACACGGTTACATAAAAAGAAAAAGATGGATATAATGGAAAAAAAAAAAAAAAAAAACCTCTTCAGGTTAGGAATGCAAAAGTCTGGTTTTTAATCTTAGTCACTTGTTGATTGTATGTTCTTGGACAAGTCACATCACCCCTACAAGCCCCCGTTTTCTTCTTTGTGGAATGAAGATATTAATAACATCAATTTCATGATATTTTTTAAAAGTATTGAATATGTATGTGCAGTGCTTTGTAACATAGAATGTCCTCTAAAATCTTTGCTCTTCTTATTCTTAATAATCACACGGATAAAACCTGATCAAGAGAGTCTTTTAGACACACCTGGGCTTGGTGAATGATGGAAGTGCCTGTTCCTTTAGGCTGCTCTTGTGTTCAGACCAAACAAACAACAACCTCCATTTCTTGAGAAGTTTAATCTCCTCCACTTGTCAGCTTTGTGCAAAGCTCAGTTTAACACTGACATCTTGGGCTGACTGTTGTGTGCAGTCAGCCCAAGAGCAGGATTTTAGGGTGGCCATAGTCCTGGAGAAGGCAATGGTAACCCATTCCAGTACTCTTGCCTGGAGAATCCCATGGAGGGAGGAGCCTGGTAGGCTACAGTCCATGGGGTCGCAAAGAGTTGGACACGACTGAGCGACTTCACTTCACTTCACTTCATAGTATAACTACAAGTATTCATCTTGCTCAAGATCAGACAAAAATATGCACACGAAACCCAGTACAAATCAGAAATGTGAATTAAGAAAGAGCCCCATTTTAGGAGCTCAGTCCAGTAACATTTGTTACTGTGTGAAGCCAAGTCCAGAACAGCTCACTGGTCCACGTCATCCAAGGCGAGAGGATGCTGGCTTGGGTGCACCCTCGGGTGGTTGGCATCAGTCTGAAGTTCAGGTAAGTTGGAGGAAATGGCATGTTAATGCTGGATTGCACAACATCAGTCTTCAAGCAGTACACTGGGTTTACTTAAAGAAGAACCCTTTTCAATGTCTTTAGATGGCTCCAACCGTATTTCATGTTTATAAGGGCCGTTTTAATTCCCTCAGCTATTGCCTGAGATCTGTCTTTCAGTAAATGAGATAAATAAGGAAAACTTCATCTTTTGTATGCAAGATTTTGGTGCATATACTAGTAATCAGGTACATTTCAGGATTAGCGTAATTATTTTTACATCTCTGGATTCAGTTTGGATCATCCTGGCCATTGGAGAACTAACATTAATCCTCCCAAACGTCAAAGGATCTCTTACTTTGGTCATTTACCATCAGTTTTTCCTGTTTTTAATTGTACAGAATGCTCTCCTAATAAGAACACGCCATGGTCTCAGAAGGGGATACAGTAAAATATTTTGCCTCTCCCTTAGATGCCTGTCTAAATAATAACGCTCTTCTTTTAACACATGGAGTTAATTGTGCATTCTTCTTAGAGAGAAAGTCTGCTTTCTTTAGCCAGGCTTCTGTGTTTGGCTTCAGCATTTCTGTCACCAGCACGCCCACCACCGCTGTTAGGCAGAAACCTCAGTCACAGCACTCAACAAAGAAGTGGCAAGCCTCCAAGAAATACATTTCCCATAGAAACGCAGCTGAGAACATTAAAACCTGGGTAGGTCTGGTTTCTGTTTGGTTCACCTCCCAGGTCTCACGCGTACCTTCTGAGTTGAATGAACTGGTGACAATTTCGCCGGATCACTCAGGCACTCTGGAATTTCTGTTCTGACATATATAATATATACCACTCCACCTTTGTCTTCCGAGATAGCCTAGGCTTTGCGGACAGAGTCCATTAAAGAACGGGGGACCGGGTTGAGTACGGTTTACACTGTCTTCAATCGTGTGGTGAAAGCACAGGAGGATTTGTGCAAATTCAGCGAAGGCAAAAAATCCTCCACTTCACCACCTTGCTCAGCCAATATGAGAACCAGATGGGTTTCCACACACTCCTGATTGCTACTGTTTGATGTCAACTATTGGAATTCCGCACATTGGTGCCCTGACATCAGGGAACGCCCCAGCCCTTCATTTTGCTTGGTAGACCACACTGGAGCACATTTTTTTTTTTTTTTCTAATTCTTATAGGAATGAAACCAGCATTCAAAAGGCACCTTGTCCCAGCCATTTGTAAATTAATTTGTTAATGAAACATTACATCAGGGCAGCACTTTACAGTTTACAAAGTGCTTTCATTTCCTCATTTAATCCTTAAAATAACCCTGTGGAATAGGAAGGGCTGTTGAAAGAAGCTAAACAGTTGAGGAGAAATCCAATGTGCTACTATTCCTGTCTTTAAATATCTGGTGTTAACTTATATAAGCACTAACATTGAATTTTCGCCAACTATAGAACATGTCCCTGGAGGAGGGCACGGCAACCCACTCCAGTATTCCTGCCTGGAGAATCCCATGGACAGAGGAGCCTGGAGAGCTACGGTCCATAAGGTCGCACGGTCAGACACGACTAAAGCGATTTAACACACACGCACAAAACACGTATGAGCCCCCTAGAATGTTTCTTCTTGCGTGTGTGCTTAGTCACTCAGTCGTGTCTGACTGTTTGTGATCCTTTGTTCTGTAGCCTGCCAGACTCCTCTGTCCCTGGGATTTTTCAGGCAAGAATACTGGAGTGGCTTGCCATTTCCTAACTTACATATGCATTATCATTGAATTGTTGCCAAGTATAAAACATGTATGAGCCCCCTAGAATGTGTTTCTTCCTAAGGCGGTATAATTTCCACACATAATTTATGGAGCTCTGGATTCTCAGGCACGTTCACTGACGCCCATAACTGAACCAAAGGATGACTTTCTCCCCTGGAGTTGGGGACGGAGATGGGCATTTGGGAGAAGAGTTTGAATTGCAGGGGACAGCACAACGTTTTGCAGTCATATTTTTTTAATCTTGAAAACTATTGATTTAGAAAAATGTCTACATGTTAATTTTTGCCACACAGGATTAACCAGAATTGACACATCAGGAAGATATACCATATTTATGTGCAGCTGTGTATCCTGGTTGAGAAATTTGGATTATTTAGCATATGCTATTTGTTCAAACAATAACAATTTGCTTATTTCTTTTTCATACTCTTTAAGTGTCCATCTGACAGAACTAGGGTAGATTTTTTTTCCCCCTGAGATTGTTTGGATCTTCATTCAGGCTTTGTAGTTACCATGCTTTGCTGATACCATGGCTATGGAAGCGATGCCTAGCTGGCATTTTCCACAGAGGAATGCTCTACAGGCTCTGATGATGGAGGTGCAGGCTCTGATCATGCTCTACAAGCTTTGATGATAGAGATGCATGCTGTAATGATGGAGATACAGGCTCTGATAATGCTCTATAGGCTCTGATGATGGTGATGCAGGCTGTGATGATGGAGATGCAGTTCTCTTGAGCCAGAGGGCTGAGCTAAGCCTCAAAGCAGCTCCTCACAAGCAAATACACCAAGGATGTACCTCTTCTCTCAATTCTTGCCCTGTGGAATCATGTTCAAGTTTCTCTGCCAGGAAAACAAGGGCTTTTGTCATCTGGCCCCACCCCACATGTCTGTTTTATCTTCTGCCTCTTGTATTTTCTCTTCCCCAGTACTCGGGTTCTTGTAGTCTCTGAATATCGGAGAATTTCTTGTGTTTTTCACCTCTGCACGTTTGCACACACTGTTCTTTCAAACACTCTCTTGCCCTGCTCTTGAGAATGGCAAACTCCTGATCCTTCAAGTGTCCCCTCAAGCATGACTTTTTTACATAAATCTCTTCCTCATGCCCTAAAACAGTCTAAGGATGTGATTTGAAATCCTTTTATGTCCTCTATACTTGTACAGCTCACCATGGTCCCAAGCATATTTACTGCTTGTTTGTCTGTTTCCGGAATAGATTATGAAATATTTGAAAGCAGGAGCCATCCGTCATGGTGACTGGCAAGGAGTGTATGCTCCAGTCATTGAGGAAGGAATGAATGAAGGACTGTGTGATCTGCAGCAGTCATTTTAAAGTGGCTTTTTAAGATGTCATCCCAAACCAGCAGTAAAGAAGGAAATATACCCTGGTTTTGCTCCTTAAGTTACAGAATATCTTATCCACGTTGAAAATTATAATCTTAAAAGATGATTTGACTGTACTTTGGGGTTGACTTGAAGCAATGTTTGGATGAAATGCCATTAGAAATGTGATATAAGAATGGGGGAAGTAAATGTCCTTACAAAACATTAAGTTGTAACAAATCACATTTTCCTCCCTAAGTTATCAATTAAATGGCTTCATTGACATTTACAGGTTAAGTTACAATAAGAGAAAGTTGCAGTGAACTTAGTGTCATATAATAATAATGGCTTATTTTACCCAGACTTCGTTGTTGTTGGTAAGGATGGATCCTCTGTAGTAACTACCTGTTGGCAATTCTTCTGAGATACATTATGAACTCAGTGACTTGTTACAGGCTTTACTGTGTGACTACATCATCACAATGAAGAAAGCAGGATGACTGCAAGTGCAGGGCTGTGGCTGAAGGGCAGGAGCCTGAGTCTGTGACTCTCACTCTGAATTATTATTATTATTAGACAGGATCGCAGCTCTTGTTATATGAAGCTCCAAAGTTAAGATTTATCAGTCATGCTGATCGGATGAGATTCTTCAGTCTTGTTCATTTTCTTTCTCTCTCTCTCCTCTTTCTTGGGTTATGGGTTAGGGTGAATACCATTTAGAGCATTCTCCCCTTTCCCCATTTTGGGTTGGGCAAACTTAAATGAAAATAGTAAGATGATGAAGGATGGGCCATATCAGTAGGATTGTCTAGGAGTCAGAAGAATACGTGAACCCTGTCTGCTTTGGAGGATTATTGAGAAAAACAAATGATCTAAGGTAAAAGATACCTGGCATCAAATTAAAGAAAGTACTTAGTTCATGTGTTTAGGAAGGTGTTGCATCTCAGTCTGATCAGGCCGCTGTAACAACGCAGCAAAGCCTGGGTGGCTTATAAAGAGCAGCACTTCATTTCTCATTGGTCTGGAGGCTGGAATTCTGAGATCAGGGTGCCAGCATGGGAGGCATCCTGGTGAGGGGCTGTCTTCTGGGTTGCAGACTTCTCACTGTATCCTCACATGGTCAAAGGGACTAGGGAGCTTATAAGAGTTTTCATCTCATTTATAATATCTGAACCTAAAGGCCCACTCAGTCACTAAGTCGAGTCCAACTCTTTGTGACCCCATGGACTGCAGCACGCCAGGCCTCCCTGTCCATCACCAACTCCCAGAGCTTGCTCAAACTCATGTCCATCGAGTCAGTGATGCCATCCAACCATTTCATCCTCTGTTGCCCCCTTCTCCTCTTTCCCTCAATCCTTCCCAGCATCAGGGTCTTTTCCAATGAGTTGGCTCTTCGAATCAGGTGGCCAAAGTACTGGAACTTCAGCTTTAGCATCAGTCCTTCCAGTGAATATTCAGGGTTGATTTCCTTTAGAGTGACTGGTTTGATCTCTGCTATCCAAGGGACTCTCAAGAGTCTTCTCTAGCATCACAATTCAAAAACATCAATTCTTCGGTGCTCACCTTTCTTTATGGTTCAACTCTCACATTCGTACATGACTACTGGAACCTCCTAATAACATCATATTAAACATTAGGATTTCAACATATGAATTTGCAGGGTGGACACAAATCTTCAGGCCATAGTATATTGGATCACACACATTATGTTCACACTTTCATTTCTTCTTTCTTAGCAGATGGTTACATTTCAACATGGAAAAACTAGTTTAAGGTTATAAACAGGACAGTCATAAGACTGACCATTCACTCACCTCTTCATCTGTCCGTCCATTCATTCATTTTATACCTATTTTTGTCAGAAACAAAACAAATGGGTAAAAGAATAAAACATACAGAGACTATGGCATACATCTATCTATCTGTCCATCCGCCCATCCACTCATCTCTCCATCCATCCACCCACCTATCCAGTAAACATCATAAAGTATCTGCCCTCATAAAGCCTAAATATCAGGAACAGACCATGACACTCTTTGGATTATAAAATTATAAATGGGTAGACATCTTTCTTTACTGAGTAGAATGAAGCACATATTTTATTTATTTATTTATTTTTGGTCCAGATTATAAGACAGGCTTATTTATTTTTAATTTATTATTATTATTATTATTTTTTACTTTACAATATTGTATTGGTTTTGCCATACATAATCCACCACAGGTGTACACGTGTTCCCCTTCCTGAACCCTCCTCCCACCTCCCTCCCTGTACCATCCCTCCGGGTCATCCCAGCACACCAGCCCCAAGCATCCTGTATCCTGCATCCAACCTGGACTGGTGATTCATTTCTTATATGATATTATACATGTTTCAATGCCATTCTTCCAAATCATCCCACCCTCTCCCTCTCCCACAGAGTTCAAAAGACTTCTATACATCTGTGTCTCTTTTGCTCTCTCACATACAGGGTTATCATTACTGTCTTTCTAAATTCCATATATATGTGTTAGTATACTGTATTGGTGTATTTTGTTTCTGGCTTACTTCACTCTGTATAATAGGCTCCAGTTTCATCCACCTTATTAGAAGAAGCACATATTTTAAAAAATAGATTAATCATAGCGGTGTTTTTATTTCCTGGGGCTTCTGTGAGGATTCAAGAGGTGAAACATGGAATAGTATTGCCCAGAGTTGTCTGAAGAAAGATACCAGGGAAATGAAAGATCCCCGCAACGAATGCTCTCAGTAACTTACAATCATGGTCCTAAAGGAAAAACCAAAGCTCAGAATTCAAATGCAAGCTACTAAATTTTCCACAATGATCCTCCAGGGAGGAAAGAATGGAAGCAGCGTTGTGCCAAAAACGATTTATTCTAAATAGAAAAAGGAAAATTATTTTTGGCTGTGATAGTTTCAATCTGTCTGTCCCATGGAATGGGGATGGTTGGGCATTCGTGGTTGATGGGAAGAAACTGAAGCAAGCTGCTGAATTTACAAGGCACTTTTAAAAACAAGTTTTACAGCACAGGGAATTGGGATAGTTTGTCTACTCTTCATGATCACGATTGAAACTTGGATCCTTATAAATACTGAGGAAAGGTGAGGAAATGAAGTAGGTTTTTAGGCTCAGATTCAGGAAAGAAACCTACCCAGACTCTGGTTGTAATGTCTGATAGGAAATAGAGTATTCCCTGGCTACTTGTGGAAATGCCACCTGATAATGAGTTTTGACCCAACTTATTTCCTTGTAGAAGCATAATAATTTAAATCACTGGGGGCATATTCTGAAGCCTTTAAAAAAAAGTTACAGTCCTTGATTAAACACGGGCACCCCCCCCCCCAATCTGACCTAATCTTACACAGAATCCCATTTTCACAGTGTATTTTATTCAGGATATTAGTGGTCTTGACTCTCAAAATATTAACCTTTAGGCTAATTGTCTTTTAGGATTTTCTTGGGGCTTATTCCTGGATGTGTTACAAAGATTCTATTAGCATACATATATGTTCTTCTAGATTTAACCCTTCCATCCCCTTCAGGGTACTTCCAGTTAAAATGCGATCAATGGTATTATATTTACGGCTGCTGTTTCCAAACGGAAATCTGTTGAAGTTTTCATTCATCCATTCATGTTTATTTTTGTTTTCCCCCAAATAGTAGAGGCAGATAACAGCACAGAAACACCAAACATTCATACAGTAAGAACTAAAAATCTTCCCTGATTTGTGTTTTCTATAAGCTGTTTTTCAGAATGTACAGTGAGATTCTGGTGTACGAGAGGATGACAAGGTCAAATTTTGTGAACAGTCTCCAGTGTTCATTTGGATTTGTTTGGAAGAAAGAATTAGAAAAGACAAAAAAAAAGAGTACAAATGGGGTATGTCAGCAGAACCGGTGGGATCCAGTAGAATAATGGTAGGGTCTGATGCTGGGGGAGTTTAGTCCTTGTTCAAGGAGGCAGGTCTCAACCTCTCTGAGCCTCCTTTTCCTTACCTGTACAATGAAAGCGATAACTAGGTGGGCTGGAAAGACCACAGAAATGTTTCAAGCTTGCAGATACATATGGATGATGAATCAGATTGCTCTCACATTGGTTGATTTCCAGCGAAAGAGCAGAGCAAAGGATAGATGCTGATGTTCAGAAGACAGATCGGTGGGACTCGCCTCCAACGTCATGCCCTTGGTCCCCAGTGAAGGTGAGAGTCGTGTCTGACTCTCTGTGACCCCATGGACTGTACAGTCCATGCACTTCTCCAGGCCAGAATACTGGAGAGGGTAGCTGTTCCCTTCTCCAGGGGGTCTTCCCAACCCAGGGACCGAACCCAGGTCTCCCACATTGCAGGTGGATTCTCTACCAGCTGAGCCACAAGGGAAGCCCGAGAATACTGGATTGGGGTCTATCCCTTCTCCAGTGGATCTTCCCAAACCAGGAATCGAACCTGGTCTCCTACATTGCAGGTGGATTCTTTACCAACTGAGCTATTAGGAAAGCCCTGGTTCCCAGAGAAGCCTACAAAAACTAGAGGTCTTAGCTGCCTACACTGGAGAAGGAAATGGCAATCCACTCCAGTGTTCTTGCCTGGAGAATCCCAGGGACAGGGGAGCCTGGTGGGCTTCCGTCTACAGGGTCGCACAGAGTTGGACACGACTGAAGCAACTTAGCAGCAGCAGCAGCTGCCTACACCGTGAGAGGAATTCCCCCTCTCACTCAGGCTAGCTGTGTGGAACCATCCCCGAAACATCATTGCCACCTCAGTTCCCTGGCTCTGGACTCATCCATCTTGTGTTATATTTCCTTTTTCCTTCTTGCCTCCTGGGTGTTAGCAGTGACTCAAGTTCCTTCTGCATCTTCCAGCTTCTCTCCTTTGTGATCTCCTTTGGATGTTCTGACACCATTTGATAAGCTATTTCCATATGGGGTCCATTGCCACCTGCATCCAGAAAATATTCAGACTTACCTCTGGTCTTAATGTCCTACTAGACCCCTCTGCTTGAATGCCCCTAGGAAACCTGAAATTACTCAGCCCAGATTCCATCACCAGACTCGATATCCACAGACATACCCTCTTTAGTGAATGGAACCGTCCTCATTCACAGATCACCATCCTATATACAATAAAACTGGAAAAGTTTGGAATATCATGAGAATTAAAAGCACGTGACATAGACATGGAGTGAGCAAATGCTGTTGGAAAAAATGGTGCTCATAGACTGTTCTCTCAGAGTTGCCACCAACTTTCAGTTTGTGGAAAACTCATTCTTCAAAGGTGGAAGAG